>NC_134267.1:61577167-61933512 GCF_031893055.1 Leptodactylus fuscus | reverse complement strand
AGCGCTGATTGGCCGAAGGCTGGCCAATGCATTCCTATGCGAATGCAGACTTAGCAGTGCTGAGTCAGTTTTGCTCAACTACACATCTGATGCACACTCGGCACTGCTACATCAGATGTAGCAATCTGATGTAGCAGAGCCGAGGGTGCACTAGAACCCCTGTGCAAACTCAGTTCACGCTAATAGAATGCATTGGCCAGCGCTGATTGGCCAATGCATTCTATTAGCCCGATGAAGTAGAGCTGAATGTGTGTGCTAAGCACACACATTCAGCACTGCTTCATCAAGCCAATACAATGCATTAGCCAGTGCTGATTGGCCAGAGTACGGAATTCGGCCAATCAGCGCTGGCTCTGCTGGAGGAGGCGGAGTCTAAGGTCGCTCCACACCAGTCTCCATTCAGGTCCGACCTTAGACTCCGCCTCCTCCGGCAGAGCCAGCGCTGATTGGCCGAAGGCTGGCCAATGCATTCCTATGCGAATGCAGACTTAGCAGTGCTGAGTCAGTTTTGCTCAACTACACATCTGATGCACACTCGGCACTGCTACATCAGATGTAGCAATCTGATGTAGCAGAGCCGAGGGTGCACTAGAACCCCTGTGCAAACTCAGTTCACGCTAATAGAATGCATTGGCCAGCGCTGATTGGCCAATGCATTCTATTAGCCCGATGAAGTAGAGCTGAATGTGTGTGCTAAGCACACACATTCAGCACTGCTTCATCAAGCCAATACAATGCATTAGCCAGTGCTGATTGGCCAGAGTACGGAATTCGGCCAATCAGCGCTGGCCAATGCATTCTATTAGCCCGATGAAGTAGAGCTGAATGTGTGTGCTAAGCAGATTCTACAGATTGGCCGAATTCCGTACTCTGGCCAATCAGCACTGGCTAATGCATTGTATTGGCGTGATGAAGCAGTGCTGAATGTGTGTGCTTAGCACACACATTCAGCTCTACTTCATCGGGCTAATAGAATGCATTGGCCAGCGCTGATTGGCCGAATTCCGTACTCTGGCCAATCAGTGCTGGCCAATGCATTCTATTAGCTTGATGAAGCAGAGTGTGCACAAGGGTTCAAGCGCACCCTCGGCTCTGATGTAGGAGAGCCGAGGGTGCACTTGAACCCTTGTGCACCCTCAGCTCTGCTACATCAGAGCCGAGGGTGCGCTTGAACCCTTGTGCACACTCTGCTTCATCAAGCTAATAGAATGCATTGGCCAGCGCTGATTGGCCAATGTATTCTATTAGCCTGATGAAGTAGAGCTGAATGTGTGTGCTTAGCACACACATTCAGCTCTACTTCATCGGGCTAATAGAATGCATTGGCCAGCGCTGATTGGCCAGAGTACGGAACTCGACCAATCAGCGCTGGCTCTGCTGGAGGAGGCGGAGTCTAAGGTCGGACCTGAATGGAGACTGGTGTGGAGCGATCTTAGACTCCGCCTCCTCCAGCAGAGCCAGCGCTGATTGGTCGAGTTCCGTACTCTGGCCAATCAGCGCTGGCCAATGCATTCTATTAGCCCGATGAAGTAGAGCTGAATGTGTGTGCTTAGCACACACATTCAGCTCTACTTCATCAGGCTAATAGAATACATTGGCCAATCAGCGCTGGCCAATGCATTCTATTAGCTTGATGAAGCAGAGTGTGCACAAGGGTTCAAGCGCACCCTCGGCTCTGATGTAGCAGAGCTGAGGGTGCACAAGGGTTCAAGTGCACCCTCGGCTCTCCTACATCAGAGCCGAGGGTGCGCTTGAACCCTTGTGCAGCCTCGGCTCTGCTACATCAGAGCCGAGGGTGCGCTTGAACCCTTGTGCACACTCTGCTTCATCAAGCTAATAGAATGCATTGGCCAGCACTGATTGGCCAGAGTACGGAATTCGGCCAATCAGCGCTGGCCAATGCATCCCTATGGGAAAAAGTTTATCTCACAAAAATCACAATTACACACCCGATAGAGCCCCAAAAAGTTATTTTTAATAACATTCCCCCCTAAATAAAGGTTATCCCTAGCTATCCCTGCCTGTACAGCTATCCCTGTCTCATAGTCACAAAGTTCACATTCTCATATGACCCGGATTTGAAATCCACTATTCGTCTAAAATGGAGGTCACCTGATTTCGGCAGCCAATGACTTTTTCCAATTTTTTTCAATGCCCCCAGTGTCGTAGTTCCTGTCCCACCTCCCCTGCGCTGTTATTGGTGCAAAAAAGGCGCCAGGGAAGGTGGGAGGGGAATCGAATTTTGGCGCACTTTACCACGTGGTGTTCGATTCGATTCGAACATGGCGAACACCCTGATATCCGATCGAACATGTGTTCGATAGAACACTGTTCGCTCATCTCTAATCATTACTATAAGAAGCGTTCCTTTCATAGTATTTTAGATACTATTAGAGGGTATCAACACAGTTCCCAGGAAAGTAGCAAGGCAGATTCCTTATCTGGGTAAAGACACATTGAATTCATTCATCCTAGCTTACTTGTTTCTTGTGTTAACTAGCATCTAGAGTAACATCCACTGTAACTCCATCAACCGTAACACGGTCATCCACTGTAGTAACATCACCATCTCGATCACCTGCTGTACCCTCACCATCTTCTGTATCTACTACACCCAATACAACCACCATCTCATCAACCACTGTCATCTCTAACACTCCTGATTTTCCTGCTTCCAGTACCATATATGGTAAGACTTTACATCTTCCATATCATGTCGGTTTTTTCACTATAAAGGTGTAAAAAACATTATGTACATCCTATATGTTTGCCTGAAAATATACAGATGGTTAAAACAAATCAATATTACTAAAAAAAAGTAAATAGACGGGGTCCTGTTCTAGCCAGTAGGGCAACTATGAGAAAAGGTATTGGTTTAAAAATATATAGATGTGTCCACCGTTACTTGGCTGCTGAAGGGCTCCGATATCTACGATACTAATGCCCAAGAAGGATCTCTGTACTGTTATTGCAGAGCTGTAGGTACATTGCTTTAGGCAGAGATTACCTCCATAATATAGGATCTGATGAATTATGACATGGTTCATGTGGTATCTGGCAGAAAAAGACCTTTATATGGCAAATGGAGGTATTTATGGTCCTGTAGACTCCAAATCCCATCTTAAGCCACCCTATGTCATTTAATAACTCAGCTTTCATACCTGTAATATGGTCATGTCCATGTGTTCTAAGGGATTCACTTTTTTAATGAATCAATCATTACTATTATACCCTGTTCTGCAGAGAAGTGATTGAAGACTAGTACGTCATATGTAATCCAACACAACAGAATGGGGGTTAAACAAGTGATCACGGAAGGTGTCATAGTGCCTGCAAGGTGCCCCAAGTGTACCATGAAAAAGGAGTCCTGGGGTGCATGTTTGGCCAGTGCTCCACTTCTATGAGACTATTGCCATCAGTCCAATAGAAGTGAGTGGAGAGATGGTTGACCATGTACACCACTGCTCCATATACTTGGTCAACAAAGGACACAAGTAGGAACCTGTTTTCATGATTCCTTGGGAACCCAACTCTTGTATCACCAGCTATCAGACATATATCCTATGTCTTGTAGGGGATAAATGTTATTAGGAAGAAAATAAACTTGATGTGGACTAGTTGTCCATGCTCGGACAAGATACTGCTCTTAGATACTAATATAAAGAAGGAGGAGAATTTTATGCCCTGTATGTTTGGTCTGAAAGCTGGTCACACAGCCACTACTATATCATCATTTGTAGTGGGGGTTTCAGCAACTGACCACAGTTTTTATAGACAACCATGTAAATCAGTTACAAAAAAAGCAAAAAGGAACAACACAAATATAGTGAACAACCATCTGCATATTTTGTATCTGTTATATCATCTGCTTGTTATGCATGATAAGCGCATACCTTCTCCTTACTGTTTTGTTTTCTGTCAAATATATAGTAAGTTGTTTTTCCCTATAGTTAAAATTTTACATTTACATTATTCTGCAAAGATGAACTTGGAATTATATTTAACTTGTGTTTACCAAAGAAAATATTTCGCGTCTTAGAGAAAGAGCAAGGAAACTATACAGCATCAAACCGGTGCAAAGGAAAAGTGGTTTCTTGTGGCGACTTAGCATGTTACAGCTTTTGTATTGCTATAAATTTTTTTTCCTCTGGACAAGCTTTTCACTTTTCATTTGTACCAGTTTTGATACCTTCGACTCATTTGGGTGACTTGATCAGAAGAACTCAATATGGTCACCATGTATTCCATCAAATTATTTTAAGATCCATTAATATCCTTGCGGTCTGTGGACCAAAACCAAATTCTCCTATTCTGCAGCTAAACGGGAGTCATAGCAGTGGGATCCTACTTATGGGAACTTTATGGCTCTGCTGTAAATGTCTGTTATCAGAATATTCCTTGAAGTAACATCTCTGTATTATAGTACTTCTCTCTCACACCAAGGATATGGTCCCTTGTTCTAGAATATAAAATACATGGAATAATAAAAATTTTTTAATTAAATTTCTTTAACTTTCCAAAAAACCTGCGGAAATATTCAAATATATGAATAATTGTTAACAATTGTTACAATAGCTGATAGTATAGCGTGATTCCTTTTTTCTAGATTTATATTACACATTATTCATTTAGAGTTATTTTTTATCACATATGCCATCTGTCTTGCCATCCATGCTATCATTTGTTTTTTTCTATTTTTTGCCAGCTACTGTAACCCCCTCTTTGCCATCCGCTTTGATCACTACTAACATAACCACAAATAGTCCAGTACCTGGTAAGAATCTCTGTTATGAATTTTCAAGTGTTTATATAGATATTGGAGAAGATTAACTTGACCATTAAGACAAGCCGGACTTCTATAGAGTATATTCTCATTCTTTATAAACTCCTCCTTTAGGCCGAGGTCCCAGATAGCGTAAACATGGAAGTATCTGCAAAGTGGGTGGGATTCTGGCTACTCCCATCTACACATTGTAGCAAAATATCCGTAGCGGAAATGTTGCAATTTAAAAAAACATTGCTTTTTTGTAAATCGCAACATGAGAATTATACCTACAGAAATGCCTGAGGTTTCCATATAGGTATAATGTAAGCTGAAAGTCAACAGAGGAAAATTCTGTGGACTTTCTGTGGAACAAATCGCGGTGTAATTCAGGTTTTGGCTGTGGTCCGCTACATGGGGCCTTGGACTTGTATAGTTTTTTTTATTTTAATCAGGTGTGTGTTTATAAGGGACGTATACTGTATATAATATATTTCTGAGTGCTTGACTCATCCTGAGCTGTATCCATGGACTTGGTATATACTTAAATGGACATTGATAGATCATGAAACATTGGAAATAAACTGGAACTATAGAAAACTCCATGCTGTATTTGGGATTAAAAATCCCGTTGGTGGTTAGGCTCTGCTTGCCTAGCAATTTTTTATGACCTATAATTTCAAGTGGAAAATTTGTCAAATTTGTAAAAAGTACATTTGTTTCTTGATGTTGTCATAAGATTGCTTTAACCTATGTACTGTATATTGGTTGCACAACTAGTTAATGTAATACAATCTAAGATTTTTGTAAGATACAGTACCTGAAAAAAAAAGTCAAAGATGAAATAAGATGATCTAGAGATGTGAGATAGTAGATTCACTGACAATATAGCCAAGGCTTACTAACAGTATAACTTCACGAAAGGTTCTTTGTAAACAATTGTAAAGAATGTAAATAGTTGAAATGAAACATGAGGTGGAGAAGGGGTCAGTCCCTTAAAGATTCTAGTTACAAGGATGTGGAAAAGATCTCTTTTAGGCTGAGGCCCTACATTACAGAAACACAGCTTTTTTTGTTGCAGATTTTGTTGCATTTTTTTGAGCCAAAGTCAGGAGTGGATTGAGAAGAAGGTAGAAGTGTAAGAGCTTCCTATATATTTCCCATTCCTTTTGTGGTCACTCCTAGGTTTGGCTAAAAAAAAAAAAACGCCGCAAAATCTGCAACAAAGGAAACTGCGTTTCTGCAATGTGCGGCCTCAGCCTTAAGCTAAGGTCTCACATAGTGGGCCACAGCCAAAATCTCCGCAGAAAAAACTTCAGACTCTGTGGACATTCGGCTTTCATTATACCTCTACAGAGACTGCTAGTGTTCTGTAGGTGTAATTGACATGTTGCTATATGCAAAAACGCAAGTGTTTTTCTAATTTCAGCATTTTCGCTGTGGATTATTTTCTGCAAGGTGTGGATGGGATTAGCCAGAATCCCATCCACTTTGCAGTTAATGTAAAGCGGTGCGGTTTCAGTAAATTGCGGTGTCTACGCTTTGTGGAACCCCGGTCTTTTGGTTGGATTGAACCTGGCAGTTGAGCAAGACATATTGATTTGTCCCTCCTTACTTTTCCTTTTGGTTTAACATGTGCAGATATTTGTGTCACAAGATTAACAGCTTTTCAATATAGTATGATTTGTGGAATAGTATCACATGGTGAAATCCTGCATGAGTCTGTGTGCACAATCCAGTGATTTATATTTGGCTATTATTTTCTAATATTGTATTTAATTGGGTTTCTGATAAAATGATTGTCGTTAACCAAACACTGATGTGCAAAAGGGTAACAATGTTTTGAACTTCTGACCTTCAGGCTCCATATCTCACCATTCACTATAGCTTTCAACGTGAAACTACCATCATTTTATAGACAATCAACTTGGCTATCTCATATATAAACTTGCAGCTATTTAGCATATGATTAATTGTGCACATTCTTGTCATGTAAATGCATTGTTACTAGAGATGGGCGAACAGTAAAATGTTCAAGGTTCGATATTCGTTTCGAGTAGCCCTCAATATTCGACTACTCGAATTGAATATCGAACCCTATTATAGTCTATGGGGGGGGGGAATGCTCGTTTCAGGGGTAGGCAACATTCGAACAAATTATACTCACCTAGTCCACGAGTGAGGGTCGGGCTGGATCCTCCGAGAAGTCTTCTCCTTGCGGCATCTTCCGGCTCTGAATTCACTCTGCCAGGCATTGGGCCTGGGCAAAGCCGACTGCGCGTGCCCGCACTACAAGCGGGAAGGCCCGATGCCTGGCAGAGTGAATTCAGAGCCGGAAGACGCCGCGGGGAAGCTGCACGGAAAAGACTTCTAAAGGTAGGAGAAGAACCAGCGTTGATTGGCCGACTGTATAGCATTCGGTCAATCAATGCTGGTTCTGCATCGAACTTTTACATTCGAATAGCGAGTGGTACTCGATCAAGTACGAGTATTTCGAATACCGTAGTATTCGATTGAATACCTACTTGGTCGAGTACTACTCGCTCATCTCTAATTGTCACTATTTTGCTCCTAAAAATATAAATTTAGATTTTTATTATTTTGTTAGTATTTTGTAAATCCACCTTTGACTTTCAACATTGCCTGAATCCTCCTGGGCATTTACTTGATCAGATCAGATCAGGTTCTTGACTGATATGCCAATCTGATCTGATCTGATCTATAATAGGATGGTAGTCTCATGTTCGATGCTGTAGTGGATTGTGACATATGGAGCCTGAAAGTCAAAAGGTCAAAACATTTTTACCCCTTTGCAACAATGTAACAATTTTTTTTGTAACAATGGCCACATTTCTACTCTAATATCACGTCACCAGGTAAGCTATCATAATGAATGTATACTATTATGCTTAGACATTTTTAATTTGAAACACATTAAGCTACTTTCTATCTGGCTCAACCACACCTTTATTTCTATGTTCAGACATGACAGAATTTCCAAAACTGGAAATCCCTTCCATACATTTTTGCAGCATGTGCATGGATTTCTAAAAGCCTCCTCCAAATGTATAGAACAGTTGCAGAAATGTTTGCAACAAGTCTGCCATGTGTGAACATACATTAAGAATTGCTGTTTTGCTATCCTCAATGGTTCACATTATTGCATAATATGCAGATTATTGAATTGCATTTGCGCTTTTTCCAAAATAACCTCACCTGCCTTGGTTGCTGTATTATATTGTTACACCCAATGCTTTACCTAATAATTGGACTCACAGTCTGACCACTCAAGCTCACATTTTGTTGTATTTTTCCCAGCTACAGTAACAGCTTCACCATCCACTATGATAACTACTAACATGACTACTAACAGCGCTGATAACCCACAGCCTGGTAAGAGACCCATATTATAATATTTGCTAATGTATTTTATGTTCTAAGTTTAATATATTAGAAAACACTAAAAACATTCTGCCTTGAGCACCTTGAAAGCTGGTTATGACAGCCTGATGTATCCTTCCATGGAAAATATGGATTTCTGCATAGAGCACATTATACTTCAGATACTATGTTTGGTCTATCTTCAGATTCTAAGTAACGCTGCAGGTTATGGCTTCATTCATATCTGACTAGAGTCTCTGTTGAAGACTCTGTCCCAATGTCTTCCTGAAATCAATGAACGATAAAGTCCTTCTTGCATGGCTTTTTCACTCGCTGGTTTCAGTTGGACACCTGGTGGTCCCCATTTAGTCAATGGGGTCTGCTATCCTTTATGTGAAACCTCTATTACAGCAATCTAACTATGTCAACGTATTATTATAGTCATCAGTATAATTGAATTTATAATCTATTATGTTATTTTTATTTGCACTATACAGTACATTTGTGTTACGAAATTCAGATAGGCATACACTATAATACTAAGTACTAAGGCTAGGCTCACATCTGCTCCTGGCTCTCCATCATTTGAGTCTTCCGGCTTGACCGCTAAAACAGCATTAATAGCAGACAGGTAAAATCCAATAAACTATAATGGAGCACTGGTTGTCCATTAATTGTCCATTGCTTTATACTGAAACCGGCAGAGAGAAAAGTCCTCCTTTCTCTCTGCCACTTTTGGCAGTTTCTGCGCCAGAGTCTCAAGCGGATGTGAACTTAGCCTTCGAGATTCTAGATTTGCCTATGTGCTTGATTCTTTTGAATTCTGTGTTTGCCTTGTAAGAATTATCACTATGTGATATAGATATGCTTAGCTTTTTCTTTGGCAAGTTTCATGTACTGTAATTTATTTTTTGTTTTCAGCCATTAGACCATTGTATCAAATGCAAATCTACCATCGGTTAACTTTCTTCACAGCACTACATGTGCTTTACAGACTGGAGAACCTTGCTGTGCTTAATGTGTAATTGTTTGTTTTCAGCAGCTAGACATGGTATCAAGTGCAAATCTGCCATTTGTTTCCTTACAGTTACTTTACAGAATGAAGACAATTGTTGCAGTAAATTTGTATTTAAAGGGTTGTCCACTTTGAGCAATATAGATTTATTAAAAGAGTCTTCTGAATTTTCTTAGAGCTGGAACCCCGACTTTTTGTATTCAGCTTGAGCTTTGTATCATTGCCAAAAAAAAAAAATGTTTATTGACATCAATAGGCCCTTATAGAGCAGATTTTTGCCGTTCTTACTTTTTTCAGCTAATCTCCAACAACCACTGCTTAAATTTCTGAAATGTTATTACTCATATAATAGTTTATGAAGCTGATAAGGTAATTAAACATTTCTGGATAAAGTAAGCCAACACTTACATATTCCAAAGATATATTTTTAACAACCAATCTAGTGTTTGGAACCCAAAAACATCACAAGAACAGGGATTCTAACTCCACCATTTAAATGAATCATTGGTCCCGCATGCACACTGCCAGCTCATTCATTTCTATGGAACTGCTGAAGTGGAATTGGGGCTCCCGTTTTGGGATTCCAGTATTTGGGCCCCACTGATCTGAAACTTATCCCCTACACCTTGGAGAGGGGCTACATTTAATTTGTCATACAGACTCTTTGGGTAAATAGTATTCTGGCTAAAATTGTTTGGTAGCTTTAGATAGGTTGAAAGAGAAATCATAAGTTACTGTATGTGATTTCTTCACAATGGCCTTATGAGACATTCACGCTATAGAATTATATTAGGAAATTGTCACATGTTTCAAGAAAAGTTTAGTCTATTAAATTGACAGGAATGTATTTTTGTTGCAAGTAACTACTTTTTTTCAATCCATTTATTGTATGGCATAACACATGCAGATCTGCAGGAACTCAAAGTTCCTGCTACATTTCCCATCAGAATGAAGAGAAACCTGGTTACTCGTCCTTGGGAAGAATGGCAGCTACATATGCAAGATTCAAAGATAAAAGGTGTACGAAGTATAGGGATTATTTCTACTCCAATTGTGTGGCCCGTGAAACAAAGACCATCATCTTCAGAGAAAAGTACAACAAGCAGCACCCCAATTGACTTTTGGTTAATGACGGCACCATCACTTTGGACATCGTCGGCAGATCAGAGGATAACAACGACTGTGACTACAGAGAATGAATACAGGTCCACTAAAAGAGTGTTTTCTAATAATATGTCTTCTATGATAATGAATATTTCAAGCAAATGGTCTACTCTATTACTTGGAGAAGATGATATATCAAAAATGGAGAATGGAGGATCTGGAAGTGAAGATGAGTGGCATAATGTTTCTGTGATGGGAGCAGATAATAAATTGTTCAGTAGAAAACATCTTAGCAACACTAAGAAAAATACTTGGAATCAAACATGGTGGGCACAAGGGATTATGCACAATTTTGAGAATTTTACACCACCCATCAATGCTAAAAGCATTATAAAGCACAAAAATGAGTACAGCAAAATGACATCAGAGTATCTGTTTAGCGATCATGCGAGTGGAAATCATGAGTCTATTGCAGAAAACATCTCTCTTTTTTATGTGTTATCTGCTAAAAGTACAACCGGTAAACTACCATTATTACTAAATAACTCCTATGTATTGTCCTCTGTTGTGACACCAACAGAGGACTTCCTCAAGTCAGAAGGAGCTAATAACAATAATAAGGGACCTGTTGGTTTTCAGACTCTGACTAGTTATGGAACACAAGGGTTAAAAAACACAGAGGAACCAAACTATGTTTTGAGGGCTAACATTGGTATGTCAGTAGAACCTTCAACTGCGGCACAAAACTCTCAGCCAAATTTGTTAGCCCTTTCACTATTAAGAAATCAAGTCACACACTTGTCTACAGAAAGTGTATCTTGTGATACTTTCTCCAGTTGTACCACGCTATACACCATAGTACCATCCCAATCAAATTTGCTTCTAGGAAGTCTACTGGCTCACAGAGCAAATATACACCATCTAACTACGTATAATATGCAAAGTCCCTTATATCCAACGCAAAGTCTTACAGAAGAGATGTTACCAACAAGATTGTTAGATTATGAAGGGTTATATAGTAGAGTCTTAAATGTAGATGTTTTACCCTCAAATAGGCAAAGGTTTCCTCAATCAGAAAGCAGCAGTGTTCTGAATTCAAGGCTAGCAGAGCATTACAATTTCATGACTTCAAGTTATGATGTCTCAGATCATCAGTGGAAATACTTTCTATTAGACAATGAAAAACCTAATATGAACTTAGAATTTTACATGGGAGGTCCAACTATTGACCCATTTTATACTTCTAGTGAAAACGTTAGCCCACATCCAACTGTTGACATCAATGGCAATGTTGGTGAAATAGAGTTTTCTGGTGAAGAAGATTTTTTGGAAGTCGAAAAGCTGTACTTGGTGTCCAGAGGCCATCGAGTTGAATTCAGTTCTACCAATGAAGGACTTTCACATATTAACACAGAATTAAACCTTGCCCCAACAAAGACTTTATTACAGTATTTGCCATCAATGTTTATTGTGCAGTCAGAAGGAAATAATAGCTTTATATCAAATTCATCTACCAGAAGCTACTTAGATAGAAGTTTAGAAAACTCAATGCAGTTAAAGATGTCTTCCCTGTTTTCCACAAGTGATGGTAGACTGGCCTCTGAAACTGATATTAGCCATTCCATGGATCGACACTTATTTCAACTATCCCTTACCAGTCAAACATCCTCTCTTGAGGCTAGCAAAGTCAAAGTTGTGCCATGCACAATCCAGGTTATCTTTAGTACAGACCAAAAGCAGCAAGAAAATCCACATCCAGAATTTGTTGAATCTCAGGGTACTTTGCGTACTAAAGATATGGCATACCCAGCAAGTGAGATCAGTATCTTGACTGCAAATAGTGATGACTCAATAAGTCAAACTGGTTTTTTCAGTCAGACAGGGCCATTAGAAGTAGGATACAGCAGTTATATCGCAACACCCCCACTTGAAGATGGCCACTTGTCAGCTGCGCCTCAAAGCCATTTAAAGAATGATGTTGAGCAGCTCTCAATGAATCCCACGATACCATCTGCAGACCCAACGACCCAGAGTGATGGAAATGCTGCTCAGATATCGCTTTTGACTACAAGCTCAATAATAAATTCAATGTGGAGCTATTGGATAATTCCAACCTTCTCTGATGTCCAAGGAAGGCCATCACTGGAAAAGAGTGAGCCATCACTGGAAAAGAGTGATCAAACCGAAATGTTAGCAAGCATGGAAAATATTCATCTTTCTGCAAGTATTGGGTCGGCCACTTTGGAATTTTCAAATACTTCAGTAACAGGACATTCACATCCGTCTACACTACAGGAAGATTATGTTAATGAAACTGGTCAAAAGTTTATTAGCGATGGACCATTTGATGCAATTACATTGGATCCACCAGGATGTTCTTGCAGCCATCTCTCTGAAGTTGCCTGTTTCTGTGGACAGGAGGTTAACAGCAGTATGTAGATGTATATTCATAGACTAGACGCTCCCTTTATGATAGTTTTACTTTTTGATAGAAATGTACAGTAGTATTAAATGTGGTAGTTGTAGAAAATTAGTATTAATATATAATAGTATTCAGAAAATCATTACAATACCCAAGATCGCATTAATTTTTTGATGGGGCATTTATCTAAGTGGCAAATCATGTTACTAATACTTATATTCAGAACATGGACATAGATATAAGTAGGAACAATATATGTTGTGAGTCTGTGATAAATCCCCCACTATTCTAACTCTCAAATTCATGAAAATACTCACAGGAGATTGCAAAATGTCTGGACAACATGTCAATTTTTACAAAATTGTGTATTTTATAGGTTATATTTCATGCTATATTATATACATAGAATACCATAGTTTTACAGTAGGGTAAAGATTTTGGAATGAGCTAAATGTCTATAAGAATCTCACAGATCCTCCACTACCAATTGCTTCAGATGTCCTTGCTCTTCTATACAATATAGTTGTAGTTCCTAATTTTTAGTCTTCAATACAGGTCTATTGAAATCTTGATTAGGAAAACTTTTACTATTGTCTTCTATTCTAGTACAATTCTTCTACTATTTATTCATAATAATAACATGAAATTACTGTCAGTCAGTTTTAGTTCTTAATTTTAGCATAGTTGGATCACATCTGAAATATAGCTTGAGTAAGGGTAATTGTATACTGTATCTGTATAGACAGATGGAGACATACTTGCCATACTTAAAGAGGACCTTTCATATCCTTGTGTTTTTATATACCAGTAGAAATTTGGCTTTCCCGTTATGTGCCCTGGGGAAAGAGCTATTGGTGCCGTTACCGATAGCTCTTCACCGTCAGAAGGGTATTCCTGACAGTCTAACTGGGAACGCCCCTCCTGACAGTCTGTCTGCTGCACTATCCTGTCAGAGGGGTCATTCCTTTACTGCCCAGCCATGAAGCTAAGACTAATCCACAAACTTTTACTGGGGGGGGGCAGGGTGAGTATAAAACTTTTTTGTGGGTGCTAAACCTCTGGTCTATAAGGACATGTGGGTGGTTTAGTGGTTTTCATCCCTGAAAGGGATAAGACTCCGCTGATGCTCTCCTAAGGCATGCATATATAACATATCAAAAGTCTTATGGGTACAGGAAAAAAAGTTTTAATAGTCTCTAGTAGGGCCTAGCATTTACAAAACCAATAAATCATCAAACGCTATTCTCCTTTACCCATTATTAAAACGACTCATGGGAATATGTACTCCATGCTAGAGTCAAATTGCCTTTGTATTTTTGTATCACATTTATTGCATGTACAGATATGCCTATGTTCGATTGAATCTGATATTTGCTGCATGAACTTACAATAAAAGTCATTAAAACTATTGGGAACTGCGCATTAGAGTCAGCAAAAGTTTAGGAAACGCATTAAAAGTCATATTAAACTTGGCTGCACCTATATATAACACCACTAGTTAGAAAATAGAAATAGTCACATACATGGATTGAAAATTAATTACAAAACTCACATGATTAATTAATCAAATCAGAGTTCCAATTAACTAAAAAAAAAAAAGTGTTCAAATTCTAAAAATAAAGATAGTGAAAAATAAGATGCTGTCTCACCTTCATCCCTTCATGATTTTTTTTTTTTGTATTAGGTTTACTTTTTTTTTTCAAAGTTTTAACATATATATATATATATATATATATATATATATATATATATATATAAATTAAGGTTTCTTAGATTAATATTTCTAGTAAATATCACATGTTGTATTCTAAGATCTAGTGTATTTTGTGACACTTCAACAACAGATAACTTTAGATGAATTTTTTTCTGAATGCTTAAAACCGATTCTGCACGTAATCCCTTTGGCCTATAGCAGGAATTCAATGCAAATAAACACACCTTCATAGCTTGATTTATAACTTTTTGTATACATTTCCGCTGTTTAGGAAAAAATGCAGCAAACAGCGTAAGAAAGATGTTTTATTTGTATTTACAAGGACCTTTGATGTACTTATGTTATTAAACAGTGGTGAGGTGTGTTCATACAGCCCAAAGCTTAGTACATAGTAGAAGAAATATTGATGCATTCACATACACTACTTGAGTCAATTTCGTAGATCTCTCCGCTTTACATATGACTATGCGTGACTAAATGTCATTTACATCTTAGCAGTAATACACTGACTTAAGAACTTAATTCATCATAATTACAGTCAAAATAAGAACCTTTCTGCACGTAAAAAAAACAAAAAAACTCCTTCCACGTAGTGAAAAAAAGACATCGCTTCAATAAAAAAGATGTGTGGAAACTCTCATGTTTTAAGAAGTGTCTATCAAGATGTTGTGAAGCTATAAAAGTAATGAGTAAACCAAAGCAAACACTTTTTGAATTCTATGGCTCTATGTATCAGGCCAAAATTAACAAAAATATCTTTAAATTAGCTCTTAAAATTAGGCAAACTCAACCTCAGATGAACAACAACAGATTCTACTGTTTCATCAGTTATTAAAAAAAAATATATATATATAAAGTCAAAATGGAAAAGTCACATGTGAAAACTCAGCCCACCCCATGAACCAATAGCTTGTAAAAACACCCGTTGCGACAATAACTTGAAGTAATTATTTTCGGAATGGCTTTAGCAGTGTCTCACATTGTTCTGGAAGAACTTCGTCCAACTCTTCTTTACACTCTTGGTTCAGATCATTCAGGGTTGTGGTCGTTTGTTTATACCTCTCTTAAGGTCCCACAACAGTCATTGAGTTGAGTTGAGGTCTGAACATTGACTGGAATATCGCAACACTTTGATGCCCGTCTTTTTTGAGCCATTCTGTTTCCTGGTGTGAATTTCCTGTTGGATGTCCCCGCTTCAGTCAAATTTTAATTGTTGGATACATGGCCTCACAGTTGACATTAGAATCCTGTGGTTTACAGTGGAGTTTATGGTTGATTCAATAACTGCAAGGTGCCAAGTTCCTGCGGCTACAAAACAAGGATATATCAGCATGCTTCTAACATTGTGCTTAAGTCTTGGTATGAAGTGGTCTTGTTTAATTTTGTAAATGCAAGATGTGCTGCCATGTTCTTAAAAAGAAAAAGCTTTCTCTTGACAACCCTTCCAAACTAGCCATACTTGTTCGGTGTTCTCTAATTTTACTGTCATGAACTTGAACATTTTTTGCAATACCACTGAGCATTACACAGTTGAATCTTGAGACGTATTTGCTGGAATGCCCACTCCTGGGAAGATTGTCAACTGTTTTGAATATTTTCCACTTGCAAGTCATTTTTCACATTGTAGAATTATGGACTGTATATTGCTTGGAGATGATTTTACACTAACACTTCCCATATTGATGGAAAGCAATAAGATTCTCATCATTGCTGATGTCTTTGCTCCCTGGCATTGTGTTAACATATTCCTGAATCCTCTAGACCAGCAAACTGCCAAAATTTCCAGTTTAATAGAGATGGTCGCACTATTTACTCTCTTATTCCCCATGGAAGCAGTAAGGTTGTACTAACAGTGTAACTAAACTTTTTGAACAACTTTTGATTTTTTTGGTAGAATTTCTCTCATTAATATATTTTGTAATATAGTTTAACAGATTTTGGCTCCTCTATGTTCATTCATGTAATTTTCAATCTTTCCTTTGACTCTCTATTGAGAGCTGTCCACTGCTTCTGATTGTGTATGGTGTATGGACTGGTGAATATAAGGGTGGAGGAGGGTCACTTCAAACGGCTATTCCTCAGGCATTATACAATGTAGAAACTTGCTTTTGGTGTCCTATGAAGGAGGGGATTCTTACTCTAATGATGCAGTTATACCTGTATGATTTCTAGAGATATCAGTGGTTGAAAGTACAGTCAGGATTGAGATATGTATAGCAGCAACTGGATACAAATAATGCAATTTGGACTGTGTTTTTAACCAGTGATATCTCTGGAAAGTATGCAGGTAGAACTAGTACGAGAACTTCTACATTTATAATGCCTGGGATATAGCCATTCGAAGTGACTCTCCCTCACCCTTATTGTTTCTTCACTTCAAACAGCCCTGTATTCCATACACAATGGCAAAATAAGAAGCAGGAGACTGCTTTCAATGGAGAAGCAAGGGGAAAAGGGAAAAAATTGAAGATTTCACGAAAGGAGCCAAAATTTGCACTAAACTATATTAATTTTTTTTATTAATAACACCAAATGTTTCTGCAGTTGTGCAGTTTTTTTTTAGTTTTTGGTAAATAATGAAATGACAAGATCTGTAATGCGTTGTTCATCTGACAATCTACAATTGTACCTGATTTGTAAAGCCATAGAACTCAAAGACGGTGTGTTTTGTTTTTCTCATGACTAGGGTTGAGCGATCCGGATCGGAAAAGATCAGACTCCGATCGGCGATCGAGTAAATTTCACGATCGTGATCAGAATTCCGACCCGATCTTTTCCAGCGGGATCAAGATCGGAGGTTATTTCAAGATCGGTTCAACCCTAAAAGTGACTTTTCCCATAGAGAACCATTGACTAGGGTTGAGGATCGGGATCGGAAAAGATCGGATTCCGATCAGTGGTCGAGCAAATTTCACGATCGAGATCGGGATCAAGATCGACTGGAGAATGATCGGAAATTGGATTTTAAAATCGATCTTGAAATCTGAAGATTGGCTCAACCCTACACATGACTGTAACTAGCACACTTACCAATTGCAGACCTGTAGAATCAAACAAGGAAAGGAAACTATCTGGAAATAGATTGTAGAAGAATAAATTGTCAAACACAGCACTCGCTGGTATTGTTCAGGCCCATTCACATACATTGTACTTAGCAATAATAACTCTCACAGCCCATGGATATGACTGTTCTGAAAAAAAGCAGAAATTGTATTCCAGTCTTATACTATCTCTGTAAGTTTAGGTAGAATAAGTAGATACCAACTGGCAACCATGTCACATGATTCAAGTTGTTTTTCTTGTTTCTTATTGAGTGACATTTCAGTAGAATTAAATACAAAATGTGTGCAACATTGGCAAGGCTACTAGGGCTTCTCTTCACATATATTGGAGTGCAACCTAGAAGGCAACCTTTGATAATGTTAAACTCTCTGCCAATTCCAGTTCTTAGTATATGTTAATAGCTGCCACTCCACTAATTCCATAGCAGTTGAATTTTTTTCTCTAGCCCCCCCCCCCCTGCCATTACTGAGCACAAAAGCTCGGTTATCTCTGGTGTCTGATGAGCTAATTCAACTCTGTAATGTCAGGTGGGGGGCATGATTCACAGTCAGTGTCAGAACTAAGTAGCACACCCCTTGTCTGCTTCTGCCTGACTCTTCCTTTTTGACACTACAGTCTAAATAGCAAATTAAGCACTAAAGCTTATGACACTGATTGCTCAGGAATGGTGTGGGCTGTAAAAAAAAAAATTCCAACTGTGCCAGATTTATATTTTTTTTCTTTCTTTTTTATGTAGATTGTCAGCCCCATATAGGGATCACAATGTACATTTATTTTTCTATCAGTACGTGTTTGTAGAATGGGAGGAAATCCACGCAAACACGGGGAGAACATACAAAATCCTTGCAGATGTTGTTTCTGGCGGGATCCGAACCCAGAACTCCAGCGCTGCAAGACTGCAGTGCTAACTACTGAGCCACCATGTTGTCCCAATTAATTGATTTATAGAGCTGGACTTGATGGTGGTGGTGCATGTCCTCTATAAGCTCAGCTAAGGCAGTAGCTAATATGCAACAATTGTACAAGTAACACAACAATACTTTTCTAAGTCATATTTTTACCCAGGCTTTTGATCTAGGAATTAAAAGAAAAGAAAATATGTTTTTTATTTGTTCTCTGTCTCTAGTCAACCATTGTACTAAAAGATATAACATGACATAAATTAATAGTAATAGTTTATTAGATTGCCACATGTTGGGTCATTCTTTGCAGTCTCCTGAAAGTATACAATCTTGTGTTATTTATTTTATACTAATACTTGATGATGCCATTGAATTGATGCCATCTAGTGTAATAAACGTAGTGTCACAGATTTTATTCATCGGAATCTCATGGTGATGTAACAGAAGTAAAGGAAATATCATTTCTAGGTCTTGAAGTTAAAAGAAAATCACTAAGAAATGAAATAAATAGAAAAGATGCAGTTGAGGCGTCTCAAACATTGTTTTATTTGGCTTCCTTCCAAACAAAATATGCTTGTAAAAACACTTGAGAGGTTGACGTGGATTACGAGTCAGAGCAGTTTACTTGCTCTTTTGTGGTACTCTTTCTAAGTCTTCTATAAGTATACCAGCAGTTAAGGGGAAATGATTAAAGTTCCAAAGTAGATACAATAGTCTTTAGGAACCAGGAACAACATAGACTTGGTTCTTCGTCATATTGTATCTACATATTCAATGTTGGTGATCTGCTTAAATTCCTAAATGGCTAGACTTTGACGGCTGCAGAAATAGATAACACAAAAAAATACATTACAGAGATATTATTGCCATTTTTCCAATAGTAAGACAACATAGTTTACAAATATTGTGTCCATGTGGCAATACTGAATATACGTCTTGTAGAAACCAATAAGAGTTCAGCTCTCACCCTATTAAAGTGCTGGATTCTGGGTCTCAATCTACTGAATGAGCGAGTGTCTTGTCCTCTCTACATATTTCCCATGACCCTTGGGTGAATTATCCTTGTTTGCTATAAGGGCAGTTCCCCAGGGCAAGGGATTATCAAAGGGATGGAAGGCTCAGCTTCCCTTTCTCCAAGGGTCTCCATTGTGATCACATGATGTGGCTTTGTAGTATGCATACTCTTGTGATATACTCAGACACTATAATGAAACCAGAAAAAATATTTGATATTATGGAATTTTATTACCCTATTTACCCTATTTCCTAAGATTTTTGTGGTCTTACACACATATATTTTATTCACTTCCAAATGCTCTTTTAGTGTCAGAATGAGAATTCCCAGTAGACCATGGGACCAGCTAAGCCATGTACTGTCAGGGACAAGACTATTCCCTTATTCTGTAGAACAGACTGTCCTGGTGGCCATATATCTCGAATACACTTATCAGTTAAATATAACCCAATGTAAGGCCTTGAAATACTATCCTCTTTGATGTATGTTAATTTTTCTATAGACAGTAAGAACTAGTTCTTGCAAAGGTACAGCCATAAGCTATCCTATAACAGCAATGTGTTCTCATAGTGCTCAATTAACCCTTTTTATACCTATAGAAGCTTTTCATATAGTTTATATTTCCAATTACTAACATTGTGTCAAAAGCAAATAGCAGTAGCTTCACCAATCTTAATGGTACAATGATCAGAGATTTACTAATGTCATAACAGCTCCATGTCTATTCAGTATATGCAAAGTATTGACTTGTTTTTCATGTTTTTATACAGGTGGGACATTTTACAGGATTTCAATAACTGTGGTCAGTGATGCTAGATATGATGAATCAAAAGTCCAAAGCTTAGTATCAAGCTGGGTAAGTTTACATGTCATTTACAGATGTGTATGCAGTACATTATATTAACATCACTTCTTAATGTAGTTCCTTATGGTTCGGATATTTAGAATTTTCATGATTTCAAAGGTTTTTTTTTACTTAAAATGACATGTTAGTTTCACATTTTTGCAAATATTACAAAAATTACGAAAAAACTTACTATAAAGTTTACAATTAATATTTCATTTTTAAAGGGCGGGGGAGATTCTTTGCTAAAATGTAGTTGAGTTCCCTCTTAACTGCTTTACAGCTTTATTAAGGGCTTCGATTTACCATGAAATCATTTTAACACAATATTTCCACATGCAAGCAAAACCCTTGAAATGCACCAAATCTAATCATACCTAGACACATATAGGATAGCTAGACACATATAGGATACCTAGACACATATATTATACCTAGACACATATAGGATACCTAGAGACATATAGGATAGCTAACACATATAGGATACCTACAGACATATAGGATAGCTAGATACATATAGGATAGCTAGACACATATAGGATACCTAGACACATATATTATACCTAGACACATATAGGATACCTAGAGACATATAAGATACCTAGAGACATATAGGATAGCTAACACATATAGGATACCTACAGACATATAGGATACCTAGACACATATAGGATAGCTAGACACATATAGGATAGCTAGACACATATAGGATACCTAGAGACATATAGGATACCTAGACACATATAGGATACCTAGACACATATAGGATAGCTAGACACATATAGGATAGCTAGACACATATAGGATACCTAGAGACATATAGGATACCTAGACACATATAGGATACCTAGACACATATAGGATAGCTAGACACATATAGGATAGCTAGACATATATAGGATACCTGGACACATATAGGATAGCTAGACACATATAGGATACCTAGACACATATAGGATAGCTAGACACATATAGGATATCTAGACACATATAGGATACCTAGACACAAACAGTCCTATGAAAAAGTTTGGGCACCCCTATTAATCTTAATCATTTTTAGTTCTAAATATTTTGGTGTTTATAACAGCCATTTCAGTTTGATATATCTAATAACTGATGGACACAGTAATATTTCAGGATTGAAATGAGGTTTATTGTACTAACAGAAAATGCGCAATATGCATTAAACCAAAATTTGACCGGTGCAAAAGTATGGGCACCTCAACAGAAAAGTGACATTAATATTTAGTAGATCCTCCTTTTGCAAAGATAACAGCCTCTAGTCGCTTCCTGTAGCTTTTAATCAGTTCCTGGATCCTGGATGAAGGTATTTTGGACAAACAATTCAAGTTCAGTTAAGTTAGATGGTCGCCGAGCATGGACAGTCCGCTTCAAATCATCCCACAGATGTTCAATGATATTCAGGTCTGGGGACTGGGATGGCCATTCCAGAACATTGTAATTGTTCCTCTGCATGAATGCCTGAGGATTTGGAGCAGTGTTTTGGATCATTGTCTTGCTGAAATATCCATCCCCGGCGTAACTTCAACTTCGTCACTGATTCTTGAACATTATTCTCAAGAATCTGCTGATACTGAGTGGAATCCATGCGACTCTCAACTTTAACAAGATTCCCGATGCCGGCATTGGCCACACAGCCCCAAAGCATGATGGAACCTCCACCAAATTTTACAGTGGGTAGCATGTGTTTTTCTTGGAATGCTGTTTCTTTTTGGACGCCATGCATAACGCCTTTTATTTATAACCAAACAACTCAATTTTTGTTTCCAAAATGAAGCTGCCTTGTCCAAATGTACTTTTTCATACCTCAGGCAACTCTATTTGTGGCGTACGTGCAGAAACGGCTTCTTTCTCATCACTCTCCCATACAGCTTCTATTTGTGCAAAGTGCGCTGTATAGTTGACCGATGCACAGTGACACCATCTGCAGCAAGATGATGCTGCAGCTCTTTGGAGGTGGTCTGTGGATTGTCCTTGACTGTTCTCACCATTCTTCTTCTCTGCCTTTCTGATATTTTTCTTGGCCTGCCACTTCTGGGCTTAACAAGAACTGTCCCTGTGGTCTTCCATTTCCTTACTATGTTCCTCACAGTGGAAACTGACAGGTTAAATCTCTGAGACAACTTTTTGTATCCTTCCCCTGAACAACTATGTTGAACAATCTTTGTTTTCAGATCATTTGAGAGTTGTTTTGAGTAGCCCATGATGCCACTCTTCAGAGGAGATTCAAATAGGAGATCAACTTGCAATTGGCCACCTTAAATACCTTTTCTTATGATTGGATACATCTGGCTATGAAGTTCAAAGCTCACTGAGGTTACAAAACCAATTTTGTGCTTCAGTAAGTCAGTAAAAAGTAGTTAGGAGAATTCAAATCAATAAAATGATAAGGGTGCCCATACTTTTGCACCGGTCAAATTTTGGTTTAATGCATATTGCACATTTTCTGTTAGCACAATAAACCTCATTTCAATCCTGAAATATTACTGTGTCCATCAGTTATTAGATATATCAAACTGAAATGGCTGTTGCAAACACCAAAATATTTAGAACAAAAAATGATTAAGATTAATAGGGGTGCCCAAACTTTTTCATAGGACTGTATAGGATAGCTAGAATAAAACTTATAACAGATAATTTATCTACTACTTTTAAATACTTGTAAATACTATTTCTCAAAAATATACCCCTGGCAGTACTTGAACAGTCAACGTTAGTTATGCCCATAACTGGCCAGATATGGCGGCATTGATGGAAAAATGATTGCTTGAACACTTAAAATCTGGAGTTAAAGAGCACAAGTAATAAAAATGACTATATATTTAGTATTACCATAATCATACCAGTGCATAGACTAAAAAAAAAACCAAAAAAAAAAAAAAAAACCTATCTGCACCAAATCCAGTGGTCCTTAATACTAAATAGGCTTAGTGATGCAGAGGTTAAAAAGACAACTTGTCATACATAACCCTTCCAGGCTATGCATAAAACAGTATATCAGATTTGCCTTAGGTAGTATTTTTGCATCATGATGAATGTGGGTTGGTTTACTGTAGTTCTCTTAGGACATCATTATAGCTGAGATAGTAGTGAATCGGGGAACTTCGGCTTCCTGCTCTACCATTGAGTTTTAGGGTAATGGGGAAAGATCAGTGTTACTTTATTTACTAACTGGGGCATTTTACTGTGTGGGGTATACACAGTGAGGAATAGGAGAAGAAATAGGAACTGAGTGCCTAGTGTGGGATGGAGTCAGGCTCTGGTGCAAAGTGAAGAGGCATATGCTTCCATTTTCAGATTTCCATCTTGCTTCTCTGTTACTAGAACTTAATATCAAGCTGTGAACAGCCATTTTCATAGATGGGAGACACCTAGAGGAGATGAAAGCACTTTATCAAATAGAAAGCAATACTTTTGATAAATAGAATATATTGACATTTTGACAGTGATCCAGTGGGCTATCAAATGAGACCAAATTTCTTGAAAAGACAGTGACCATTTAATGTAGTGACTAAATTTTGCTTTTTTTTTTCAGCTGAATGTCACATTCCGGAACTGGAACTTCACTGTTTTTGTTGTAAATATTAGGTAAGCGTTAATTTTTTTGGTCGAAGGGCTACCACTACACAGTGCTATACTATACAATATAATATTTATATACTATATTAAAACATGATGTTTATACATAGCATACATCTTTGAACGAGGCATCAAGGAGAGGGGGGAAATTTAATGTGTTATAATACAGCCCGAGGCTATGTTTAAGTTTATGTTTGAGTACCCAACATCTACCTTACCCTTATGGCGGATCTCGGGAAAGGGTTAAACAGACAATATTGGAAACTGTCCACACAGTAATCTATAATTGTGCTAATTGTCCACACAGTTTTATTTTATGCAGGTAATTTTTTACAGGCTATTTTTCATCAAGCCAATTACGTTTTTAGCCAGGCACACCACCCATACATTTTTATTCCGATTCTGTGCTTTTCACCTCCGCTGCCACATTGTTGACATGATAAAGGCATTTCCAGAATAATTTCCAGAGTTCTAACAAAACATGTTCCAGAATTATTTTATGTGGAATCCAAGTATTTACAAATCAGACGTGTCAAGGGAGCTGAGGGGTTTTGTTTAAGTAGGGGTAACTTTACATTTGTTACTATTGTAAAAAATTGGCGCAATTATCAACCTGCACATCTACACTTGTTTTACCTGCAGCAGCCACTAAAGGAGAAGTGTGGTATTACATGGTGTCTGCTCATATTAATAGATGACTGGTACATTGTTGCATTGAGTCTACCAGAGCAGAAGTCAATCTTTATGACTTTGGTTCATGAAGAAAAGTTATAAGCAAATAATTACTCTTGTGTAGCCCATACACACTAATGTAGTGCCTTAAAGTAACAAATAGGCAAGGACTGTCATGAGAGACCAAAAGTAATCTTTAATCGAGATTATAAAATTATGGGAATATTATACTCCGGTTATACCGTTATTTATTTCAATGTTTAAAGTATTGTTTAATGAATTTTTACCTGCAAAAAAATGAGAACTTATGCACAAAAGATCATTTGGCTGTCATTTTCTTCCCTTTTCTAGCATTATAGCCATAAATGACGTAAATGTGCGGCACGCCAGAGATGTACAGTCAGTGATCAATAACGGGTAAGTAAGATAAAGCAGCATTTGGGTTCATTATTGGTTCTCCTTGCATAGACCTTTCCTGCTGGTATAGAGTTATAGACCAAGCAATGCTTCCTGGGAACAAAGGTTGCAGATTAGATTTCCTCTTGGATGATTCCTGGATGTCAGACTCCAACCGATCACAAGGGGACAGTTTCATGGTACACCCCCCCCCCCTTGCTTACCCCTTCTGACCACTGCTATCTTGAACGATGAAAGATGACCTTTATCATCATGACAGCAGTTCAGTTATATATCTATTGTCTTTTATCTCTGCCAATGCTCTTCTCCTGAAGGCCAGGTACAGTAGATTTCCTACAGGCATTACTACTGTCTTGCATCTGGACTTTTGGAGAGGAGTGGCTTCAGATGTTGTAGTGTTGAGCCACAGACTTCAGCATTTTCGCGATGGGAGATAGGGTCTGTATTTGCCTTGGAAGCTGCTCGGTATGCCTCTGATGCGAAGGATAGGCTATCAATATTTTATAAATAGTGCATGCCAGGGCCGCCATCAGGAATTTTGGGGCCCCATACAGCCTACGTGTCTGGGCCCCCCCACGTGACAAATTTAGCCCCGCCCACTTTTCTGTTGACCCCGCCCATTCATTTTTCATGTGCTCCCACACAGTATAATCCTCCTACAGTCACCTGTAAATTATATACCCCCCCATCTCTCCCCCAGTTTCATATACACCCTTCCTCTGCCCCCAGTTTCATGTCCCCCCGTCTCTGCCCCATTGTCATGCCGTTCCCCCCTCATCTGCCCCAGTGTCATGCCATTCTCCCCCCCCTTCATCTGCCCCAGTGTCATGCTGTTCTCCCCCCTCCTTCATCCCAGTGTCATGCCATTGTCCCCCCTACATCTGCCCCAGTGTCATGTCATGTCATTCCCCCCCCCTTCATCCCAGTGTCATGCCATGCTCTCCCCACCCCCTTCATTTTCCACAGTGCCATGCCGTTCCCCCCCTCCCCTTCATTTGCCTCCTGTTTCATGGGCCCCTTCACTTACCTCTTCCATCGCTTCGTGTCACCCGCCGCTCCGCTCTCACGCCACTGAAATAATTTAGGCGCAATGTGATGATGTCATCACATCGCGCCTACAGACGCCGAAGCCGGACAGCAGCGTTTAAAGAAGGAGCTGAGCTGTCACAGCTCCTGCTTTAATCGCGTAAGTATTCAGCTCATCGGCGTCCGACGGACGCCGATCAGCTGAAATCGGGACCGGCAAGTGCTGGGGCGGGCAAGTGCCGGGGGCCCCAAGAGGCTCTGTGGGCCCCGGCACTTGCCCGACTATGCCCTGCGCTGACGCCGGCCCTGAATGACTGGTGCAGGCGCCAGGAGGCCGGCACACGGTGGGGGGCCAAAACCGGGCCCCCACCAGTTTTCAATTTGGCCGGGCCCCTGACGCCAGTACCAGTAATACTGGCCTATCGGCGGCCCTGGTGCATGCAATGTCTCATGTAATCACTTCAATGCATTATCATGACATTATACCTAAAGCCTTGAAAGTCTTCTTTGGTTCTTAACTTGAAGACATATTTCCAATTGACGGCACAGGTAAGGACTTGTTCACACGGGGCAAGAGGGGGCAGATTTTGGTGCTGAATCCACGTCATAATCCGACCCCACACAATAGAGGTCTATGTAGACCACTAGCGAGCTGCCCTTTTTACAGGCGGATTCTGCGGCTGATTCAGCCGCGCCGTCCGCCTCGCGGCAGCACCCTCCAGACTTGGCCCATTCATTTGGGGCTTCTCCGGAGCAGGAAGCCACAACTGTTGGAAGCCACGACAGTTGTGTCAGGCGCGTTTTGGTCCTATTCTGAAGCGGCTTCCCGCGTCAAAATCAGGACCAAAATACGCTATCCAGTGCCCTGTGTGAATGGGGCCTAAGATAGGACACAACATGGGCTTTTAAGATTTAACATAGCAGGATTTGAAACAAAGTTATACTGAATCTTTTACTCTTAATTGGATAAAGGACTACCAAAGACTAGGAGATAAACAAAGAGTTAAAACATAACTTTTCTTAAATATGTATAAAAGTTATATTTTAATTATTTTCTTCAGGGCACCCTTTTTGTGTATACTAAATCTTTTGCCACATAACTATACCAATATACTTGCATACTCCCAGTGTGTAACATCCCGCAGATTGGATGGCATTTTCAATGTGACAGTTTCCTATAAGTAATATACACTACTTGCAAAGTCTCTTTTAAGACTAAGACTATGCAATATATGGATTATATACCTAGATTACAACTAAAATAATATTTTAAGTAAACTTTAAAATGGTGTCTGACGGTAAATATAATTACCTTAATCTGTATTTAATTAAAGGTAGGAACACCAAATACGTGTAAACTGTGTAATGGTATTTCCAAGCCATTAAAATAGTATAAAGGGTAGTAGAAAGGTAGTTCTTTATGGGAAAGTCTAAGTGTTATGCATTGCATTTGTAAATGATGTGTGCATTTGACCACAAACAAACTCAAGTTGTCAAAACAAGGGAACATATCTAATGGTTCTCATTTTGACTTTACTGCTTTGATTATAGTAACAATGTAGGATTTGTCATCCATGTTGTTGCTTAAATTAAGATCATATGCGAACACTTAGAAGGACTTGTAATCAGCTCTGGGCCATTGCAACGTGTGTTTGCGCTATAATGGTAACAGCTGTATTGCATAATGCTTCTCCGCTAAATATACCATATAATATATTCCCATAGCTAGCGTAATTGTTACTCATACAGAATTGTGTGTGGAGGAAAAATGCATTTTTCTATGCAAAATATCATTGACCATTCATGTTAATTCTATTCTAAGAAATACGCACAGACAATTTAAGATATCGGCTCTGGCTCATATGTAACATATGTCACTTTTTGATTCTTTTTATAATTTGTTTTGACAAATATGAAAAGAATAACAAATTATTCTAATCTTTAAAAAATCTATTTTACTTGCCTATGATCAGAGCAAGATTCATACACATACACCTAATATGACTTGTGAATGCTTTATTTTCCTTTTAGCAACAACCTTGAGAGATTTGCTAGAGCTGCAGAAGACAACAAAAATCAAAGGTAAATTTGCAAATGGAAGCGACATCTAAGATATAAGATAACAAGCAGGATACATAGTATAATCACAGTTATACTATTAGGGTTAAAAGTTTTTTTTCTGTTTGATATAGGGTGTGTTTGTATAGGGTGGATTGGCTTTTGTGTCGGAAAATGCAGGTAAAATAAGGGTGGAGAGGACACTCCAAACAGTTAGATCTTGGGCATTATAACACATAGAAACGCGCTTCTGTTGTAGGAAAGAGGAGATTATCATCTTCCATATGACAAGTATGCAGGTCCATCTATATTATTTCCAGAGATATCATTTGAAATACAGTCAGACTTGGGGTATTTATGCTGCAACTACTCCCAATTAGAGTTGAGCGAATTGGCTAGCAACAAGCCCAATTCATCCTATATCTTCCAAATATTTTTTTTTTTTTTAACAAAAAATTTGGGATTTTTCTTATAAGGAAAATGTTTGTTCTCATACTGTGTTAGCCAGTGGGTAAGCAATATAAAAAAAACAAAAAACTTGATAGTCTTCAGTAGTTGATACCTTTTTAATGGCTAACTAATAATGATGACAGATTACAACATTTCAGAACTCTAGGCTCCTTTCTCAAGTAAATTTATTAGTTAACCATTAAAAAGGTATCAACTACTGAAGACTATCAGGATTTTTCTTAAGCACACTAAAATGGCCCGAATCAATTTGCGATAAATTACTATATTTTGGGGTCTCTTCTAAAAGGAGCTTTCTCTGAGTTCCCATGTCCTCGCAGAGGCCCATCTTCAGAATCTTTAGAGGTTCGGCTATAATTCTGATTGGGTTTTCAACTGATCATATCTCTGATAACAAACAGGTAGTACAACCAGGGGCATAACTACCGTGGTAGCAGCAGTAGCAGCTGCCACAGGGCCCGGGCCATTAGGGGGCCCGGTGACAGCCGCTACCGCTGCGGTTTTTTTTTTTAAGTCCGTTACGGACCCTATTCACTTGCAGATTCTGGCTGGGCCGGGATTGGCAAGTGACACCGCGGGGCCCACAGAGGCTATCATTATACTCGGGGGTCTTTGCTGACCCCCGAGTATAATGATCGGCGGACCGGAGAGGTAAGGTAACATAAAAAACAGTGTTACTTACCTCTCCACTATCCTGCCAGGCCTCCGTCATTTGTGTCTGACGTCTCTGACGTCACATGACCCAGGCCAGCTTCCCGGGTCATGTGACGTCTGACGTCATTAAAGCTGGTCAAGAGCGGCGGCCGACAGGAACAGGTAAGCAACTGCTTCTGTTCTTTTAATGGATTTAATCCCCCGGGTCTCCGATTATTATACTCTGGGGTCTTTTCAGACCCCAGAGTATAATAAATGTTTATAGGTGTCCACAGTGGGACATATGGGGACACTATAGGGGTTAATACTGTGTGCAGGGGCCACTATAGGGGTTAATACTGTGTGTAGGGGACACTATAGGGGTTAATACTGTGTGCAGGGGACACTATAGGGGTTAATACTGTGTGTGCATTGGACACTATAGGGGTTAATACTGTGTGTGCATTGGACACTATAGGGGTTAATACTGTGTGCATTGGACACTATAGGGGTTAATACTGTGTGTGCATTGGACACTATAGGGGTTAATACTGTGTGTGCATTGGACACTATAGGGGTTAATACTGTGTGCATTGGACACTATAGGGGTTAATACTGTGTGTGCATTGGACACTATAGGGGTTAATACTGTGTGTGCAGGGGACACTATTGGGGATAATACTGTGTGTACAGGGGACACTATTGAGGATAATACTGTGTGTGCATTGGACACTATAGGGGTTAATACTGTGTGTGCAGGGGACACTATTGGGGATAATACTGTGTGTGCATTGGACACTATAGGGGTTAATACTGTGTGCATTGGACACTATAGGGGTTAATACTGTGTGTGCAGGGGACACTATTGGGGATAATACTGTGTGTGCATTGGACACTATAGGGGTTAATACTGTGTGCATTGGACACTATAGGGGTTAATACTGTGTGCAGGGGACACTATAGGGGTTAATACTGTGTGTGCAGGGGACACTATTGGGGATAATACTGTGTGTGCAGGGGACACTATAGGGGTTAATACTGTGTGTGCAGGGGACACTATTGGGGATAATACTGTGTGTGCAGGGGACACTATTGGGGATAATACTGTGTGTGCAGGGGACACTATAGGGGTTAATACTGTGTGTGCATTGGACACTATAGGGGTTAATACTGTGTGTGCAGGGGACACTATTGGGGATAATACTGTGTGTGCAGGGGACACTATAGGGGTTAATACTGTGTGTGCAGGGGACACTATTGGGGATAATACTGTGTGTGCAGGGGACACTATAGGGGCTAATACTGTGTGTGCAGGAGACACTATTGGGATAATATTGTGTGTGCAGGGGACACTATAGGGGTTAATACTGTGTGTGCAGGGGACACTATTGGGGATAATACTGTGTGCAGGGGCCACTAATGGACATAATACTGTGTGCAGGGCTTACTAAGGGACATAATAGAGTGCTGAGGAGGGGGTCAGTCGAGGTCTTCGGCATCGGTTTGGGGAGGGGGGCCCCATGTCAAAAGTTCGCCACGGGGCCCCGCCATTCCTAGTTACGCCACTGGCTATCATTATACTCGGGGGTCTTTGCTGGCCCCCGAGTATAATGATCGGCAGACCGGAGAGGTAAGGTAACATAAAAAACAGTGTTACTTACCTCTCCACTATCCTGCCAGGCCTCCGTCATTTGTGTCTGACGTCTCTGACGTCACATGACCCAGGCCAGCTTCCCGGGTCATGTGAAGTCTGACGTCATTAAAGCTGGTCAAGAGCGGCGGCCGACAGGAACAGGTAAGCAACTACCTCTGTTCTTTTAATAGTTTTAATCCCCCGGGTCTCCGATTATTATACTCTGGGGTCTTTTCAGTCCCCAGAGTATAATAAATGTTTATAGGTGTCCACAGTGGGACATATGGGGACACTATAGGGGTTAATACTGTGTGCAGGGGCCACTATAGGGGTTAATACTGTGTGTAGGGGACACTATAGGGGTTAATACTGTGTGCAGGGGACACTATAGGGGTTAATACTGTGTGTGCATTGGACACTATAGGGGTTAATACTGTGTGTGCATTGGACACTATAGGGGTTAATACTGTGTGCATTGGACACTATAGGGGTTAATACTGTGTGTGCATTGGACACTATAGGGGTTAATACTGTGTGTGCAGGGGACACTATTGGGGATAATACTGTGTGTACAGGGGACACTATTGGGGATAATACTGTGTGTGCATTGGACACTATAGGGGTTAATACTGTGTGTGCAGGGGACACTATTGGGGATAATACTGTGTGTGCATTGGACACTATAGGGGTTAATACTGTGTGCATTGGACACTATAGGGGTTAATACTGTGTGTGCAGGGGACACTATTGGGGATAATACTGTGTGTGCATTGGACACTATAGGGGTTAATACTGTGTGTGCAGGGGACACTATTGGGGATAATACTGTGTGTGCATTGGACACTATAGGGGTTAATACTGTGTGCATTGGACACTATAGGGGTTAATACTGTGTGTGCAGGGGACACTATTGGGGATAATACTGTGTGTGCAGGGGACACTATAGGGGATAATACTGTGTGTGCAGGGGACACTATAGGGGTTAATACTGTGTGTGCAGGGGACACTATTGGGGATAATACTGTGTGTGCAGGGGATACTATTGGGGATAATACTGTGTGTTCAGGGGACACTATAGGGGTTAATACTGTGTGTGCAGGGGACACTATTGGGGATAATACTGTGTGTGCAGGGGACACTATAGGGGTTAATACTGTGTGTGCAGGAGACACTATTGGGATAATACTGTGTGTGCAGGGGACACTATAGGGGTTAATACTGTGTGTGCAGGGGACACTATTGGGGATAATACTGTGTGCAGGGGCCACTAATGGACATAATACTGTGTGCAGGGCTTACTAAGGGACATAATAGAGTGCGGAGGAGGGGGTCAGTCGAGGTCTTCGGCATCGGTTTGGGGAGGGGGGCCCCATGTCAAAGGTTCGCCACGGGGCCCCGCCATTCCTAGTTACGCCACTGAGTACAACCTTAGATTCATATGAAAGATAAGAATCTCCTCTGTCATACATCACCAGGAGCACATTTCGATGTTTTTAAATGCCAGAGAAATATCCTTGTACATTTTTTTCCTATCAGTATGTCTTTGGAATATGGGATGGAAATCCATGCAAACCCGGGAAGAACATACAAACTCCTTGCAGATGGTTTTTTGCCCTTGGCGGGATTTGAACACCAGGAATCCAGAGCTGCAAGGCTGCAGTGCTAACCACTGAGCCACCATGTGGCCCCCTGCTCAAGAAATATCTGATTGACGTAACCCTCTCCACCCTAATCTCCACACACAGTGATAAGCAATGTACAGTATAGCTCTTAATAGAGAAGCAAAGGAAAGAATAAGGAAATGTAGGATTTCACAGAAGGGGACAAACTTTGTTAATAAATTCTATTACAAGATATACTAGAGAGTCAGTAGCATATTAATGCTAATAGTGAAATGTAGAAACATATCTAGTATTTATATTAAAGAGTGCTTTTATGCTGTGTGAATGTTTCCTATAATACAGTCGCAACGTCCAAAAAATGTCAGCAGCAGATGTGAATAAACTGTTATTAGAGCATTGTTTCTTTCTTTCCCCCACATGAAATAAAAGACAAGAGGGAGGAGCAGGACTCCCAAACGATTCATCTCCAAACGTAGATGATTGCATGTTATAGTCTACACAAAAGGATCATCATACAATTGTTTTATTCTGTTTGAGCTAATGTATCTAACCATAATCACCTCTATTTTTTGCAGTTATTATATCTGGGCCCTCCTGGTGTACAACAATAGTAATAATGTTGCTTTGGAAAAAGGTGATATATTAAAAAAGATTAATGGCAGCTCACCCCAAGGTCTGACCCTTAAAGCAGTGGATGTTTATCCAGTTGGTAAGTATATGCATGTTATAGTATATAGTATTATAGGTTTCAGATCAGGCTGAGTTCACATTTGCTTCCTTTTAATCTGTTGTTCCATCTAAGGAACAGAAGAATGGACTAAACATTAAGACGGATCCATCTAATGACAGACAAACATGGATCCTGAAGGACCATACTGAATATAATGGGGTCCATCAGGTATCCATTGTGTTGCCTGTGATTTCTCTGAGCAAAAAGTACTACTTTTGTTTGCGATTGTAAATGGACTCCAAAAGGAGCATCCAAGACAGGTGTGAACGTAGCCTGAGAAGTGAGACCTTTATGAATATGATGAAAGAACTGGGAAATAAGGGCAAAAAATATATATAAGTTAAAAAAATTATTGTATTTGAGTTAAATCGATGTGTGATATGGATCAAGATAAAATAAATTCTGATCCCTAATATTGGTTATGTACTGTATATGTACAGACAAAGGGTTTGCTCCTGGGATACATGTGAATAATATAAGAAATAATTTATGCCACTATTTCATTATACTCTTTCATGTTGGTAACAGTAGTTATAGATTTATAGTTTTTGTATAATATTCCTATCTGAATGTTTTTGTTTTGATGCATCATTTTACAATATGCTAAATTTTTCAACGATGTATACCTTTTTTCATGAAAAAATAGGATAGATGTACAGAAGCCATGGAGTAGTATAAGGAAGGGAAATATTTCGGGCTGCTTTCTAGCCGAGCGTTTGTTATACTTTATTCTTAGAAGTACGTTAGTCTTTCTATAGAAGTCTACATATTAGGCCTAGCAAGTAGAGATGAGCGAGTAGTATTCGATCGAGTAGGTATTCGATCGAATACTACGGTATTCGAAATACTCGTACTCGATCGAGTACCACTCGCTATTCGAATGTAAAAGTTTGATGCAGAACCAGCATTGATTGGCCGAATGCTATACAGTCGGCCAATCAACGCTGGTTCTTCTCCTACCTTTAGAAGTCTTCTCCGTGAAGCTTCCCCGCGGAGTCTTCCGGCTCTTCATTCACTCTGCCAGGCATCGGGCCTGGGCAGAGCCGACTGCACATGCCCGCGCTACAAGTTGGCATGCGCAGTCGGCTCTGCCCAGGCCCGAGGCCTGGCAGAGTGAATTCAGAGTCGGAAGATGTCACGGGGACGCTGCATGGAGAAGACTTCTCGGAGGATCCAGCCCGACCCTCACTTGTGGACTTGGTAAGTATAATTTGATCGAATGTTGCCTACTCCTGAAACGAGCATTTTCCCCCCATAGAGTATAATAGGGTTCGATATTCGATTCGAGTAGTCGAATATTGAGGGGCTACTCAAAACTAATATCAAATCTCAAACATTTTACTGTTCGCTCATCTCTACTACAAGCTCAGAATATATTATGCCAGGTGCACAATTTTTATATCACTTTGTTTGATTTCAGAATTATGTACAAGTAATGAAGAGCCAACCTCATATCACTGGCCTAATACGAAGCCAACAACAACCGCAATTATAGAATGTCCAAAGAATCGTGCATATACTGCTTCAAGGACATGGTGAGGCTTATGTATAATATATAGTCAACTCTGCTAACAAGATTTCAAGTTCATTCTATATATATTGCAAGAGAACTCTAAAAAGTAGCCCAGTACTACGGACAATATTGCTGTAAAGTGATTCCCATTGGGCCGTTACTGTAAGGAGATGGCCATGGCTACTTTTAGCTGTATCAATAAGTCTCCCTCAAACTATAGGATCAGCCCCAATTACAGTCACATTATCCTTTACCTTACTTTCCATTATGATTATATAGTAAATTTTGAGACCCACCTAGTGGTCGGATGAAAATGGAAACCTTTGTCCAGTTATTTGATTTATTTGGCTTTATATTAAATGAGTATAAGCCTGTCATTTTTTATTAAGGATATTATTAGTTATTACTTTTTCTCTAAGACTGTGTTCACATTTGCATTGGTCTTTTTATTTTTCTGTTCCTTCATATGGACAGAAAAACTAAATTCATGACAGGGATGTATCCATAAAAATATCATGTCCCCATTATGCTGGAAGAACACACCATTTACTATAATGGGGTACGTCAGGCTTCTGTCATGGCGTCCATCATTTAAATGGACAAACTAGCACAACATATATTATTTTCTTTGATGTTTTTGATGCCATTATCATCAAACTAGAAATATGATTGTTATCCTATGTTATCTATGTTACCCATTTCATTTTTTTATTTTTTTATTTTTTGTAGCAATTTAGGTCATCTTAACTATACTTCATATTGGGGACCACCGGATGTGAAAAACTGCACAGGTAATAATCAGAACAATTGCGATACGCATGTAAAATAAAAAAAGAAAAGGAGAATTAAAGAAATGCTCTAGCTCTATCACATAGACTATAAAGTCTTGAACTTCTTGCCTCTTACCACTAGAGGGAGCTTAGATGCTTTAACACTATAACACAGTATGCAGTGAGCACTTCCCATATTAGAGGATGGAAGTAGCCAAAACTTTATTATTAAGAGATTATCTTTGATCCTTCAGGTGTTTTGGAGAGATCCAACTGTGATAAATATACAGAATAGAGTCGGACTGGCCCACCGGGGAACCGGTGAATCCCCCAGTGGGCCCTGAGCCCTGACTATCAGTCCTAATTTTCCCAATGCAGATGCATTGGCCAGGGGTCCGATCGGGATGTCAGGGGCTGGGTCAGGCCCCTGTCCAATCCATTTACATTGACAAAATGAGCACTGATAGTGGCAGGTGCCGGATCGGTAACCTCAGGGCCCCAGGCTGCCGTCAGCAATGTAATGATTAAAGATGGCTGTATATATGAGTATATACTGTAATATATATATATATATATATATATATATATATATATATATAATTTTTGGCTGTGTTACCCTTATAGTGTGATGTACAGTATATTAAGATGTTAAAGAGGACTTTTCACCTCCTGGGGCACATGCGGTTTAATACACCGCTAGAAAACCGATAGGGCGCTGAATTCAGCGCCCTATCGGCTTTCATGTTCTGTGCCCCCAGTGAAGAGCTATCAGTGCCGGTACCGTAGCTCTTCACTGTCAGAAGGGTGTTTCTGAATGTCAGTCAGGAACGCCCTTCCTCACAGTAGCGCCTATAGCAGTGTACTGTGAGATCGGGGAGGAACATCTCCTCCCTTCCTGATAGTACTCACCCATAAGCAATGCCCCCTCTCACAGTACAGTGCAATATTAGCTACAGTGAAGAAGGGTGTTACTGACTGACTGTCAGAAATGCCCTTCTGATGGTGAAGAGCTACAGTACTGGCACGGATAGCCCTTCACTAGGGACACAGAACAGGAAAGCCGACAGTGCGCTGAATTCAACAGGCTTTCTAGCGGTATATAACACTGCATGTCCCCTAAATGATGAAAGACCCTCTTTAAGGATTAGGCACAACAGCGAAATGCAGCTAAAAAACACTGTGGAAAAAAAAAAATAGCAGTGAATCTCAATTTATTTTCTCGACAGTGTTTTTCATTGAGCTTTTGTCACCAGTGCCCCGTTATCCTCCCACCTGTGTCTATTCGGTCTCATGCCCTCATTTCTGGAAATCCTGTACCTAAATAGTCCCAGTAATCATATGAGGTGCAGGACTCCCAGCAAGGAGGCGCCGACACAAGACTAAATGGACACTGGCGGCAGACAATAGAGCACCGGGGACAGGTTAAGGCGCTTTTTAATTATTTATTTTTTATTTTACACCTACCGCCCAGCACATGAGTTGCTCCAATTCCTGGACAAATCTTTAAAGGATTTATCCTTCTTTTATTGATGGTCTATCCTTAGGATAGACCATCAATATTACATCTGTGATGATGCAACAGACAGGACCTCTGCAGATCAGCTCTTCCAGGACAGCATGGCTACATGTAATGGTAACATTTCTAGGAGCCATGCTGATCACTTTCCATACAGTGTGTAGCAATAGGTTTAGGTAGTGTGTTGTTGCACATCGTATGGTGGGTGAGCAGCATGGCTCCTGACATGTTATTACCTTTAGCCGCTCTGTCTCGGTATCACTAGTCTGCAGGGGTCCTAATGGTGGGCCCCTAAAAACAATTCCACTGGTGGGCTTTAGACACCCCAGTCCAACACAGTTACAGAAGGAAGCTTTTTAGCACAAAACGTTGGGTCTAAATAGGTTATAATGTTAAAAGCTAGACAACTGTGCCTAGTTTGACTATAGTTTGAATATACCCAAAAGCATTTGTATAATTTCAGATTTATTACAGTTCATGTCATTGTAGATGTATATTAACTGGTCTACAGCACATCTGCAGCTGGTTTATATGGCACTTATGCTGCTAAATAAAGCTTTTCTGTTAACAATTTTAAATTAAAGGGGCATTCTGACCCCAAACGGCATTTTCATACCGATAATCTATGCACAGGACACATCAGTATGTTATCTGTGGGGGAACGACACCCAGACCCTGTACAGAGCAGACTATAGATGCCAGAAGCTATTGCTGTAGGTGGGAAGGGTGTGTCGGTTGCTCTTCAAGTAACCGGTGCATAACTATGGTTTTGGGGAATTGTAGCGCTGCTCCTATTTCTTGAATAGCAAAAGCCTTCACAGGTTCTCCATATAGCTTCTAGAGCAGTGGTTCTTAACTTTGTTTGTGGTACCAAACCCACCAGTTTCATATACACATTCACCGAACCCTTCTTTAGTGATAAATCAAATATGATTTTTTTCCAAATTCAAGACATAGGTATATGTTTTTTTTTTACTGGTACACAAAATGAACCGTGTTAATGGCCTAGGGTTCGATCGATCCCCGGTTAAGAACCACTGTTCTAGAGGCTGCTGTATCAGCTGATCTGGGCAGTGTCCCAGTGCTGGACCCCACAAATCACATACCTATCTTGTATGTAGGTCATTAATATGAAAATGTCATTTGGGTTTGGAAAACCCCTTTAATCCACTGGATAAATCCAATAGAAAATCAAGTGCTCACTGCTTGCTAGGTAGAATTGATCAGTGGAATCAGGTTCTGTGTTACCGTGTTTAAATAGAGTGTTGGTCATGCACGCTGCCTCTCCAATGTGTGCTGTTTTTGAGTTCTTTTCTGCAGCCCCATAGAGTTAAATGGAGTGGCGGCCTGCATACAAGACTGTCATCTATTAAAACAGCAGAACTCGAGGTCTCCATTCTTAGAGCAGTTAATCTGAGAATATTCCATTAACTTCATTACCATTTATAGTATTTTTGTAGGTTGTAGGTTCACTCTACCAGTATTATAAGTTGTTGATCTCATGGGTCAGAGAGAGCAACAGACTTAAACGGCGTTTAAGTGACAGAACACCACCCATCTGCATTCAATGTAAAAAAAAAAATGACAGAAGAAAGCTCCAGATATGAACATCTCTTCCATTACAAAAGTAAACAAACATAGCAGAAGAAAGTTTCTATTGTGTTTTTTTTTTTTTTTTTTTTTTTTTTTACATTAGAGTGAATAGGAACAGATGCAGATGGAGGAGTCCCTGTTGCTTCAGTCACTCATTGTTGTTAAAGTCTGTAGCTTTCATGTTATGATGGATAAGAGCAATGGACTTTAATAACGCTAGTGTGACCCTACCCTTACTGACCAATGTGCATGGAGAAAGATACTTTTGTATTCAAGGAGTAGGTCATGCAAAATTTAACAAGATTTTCTATCTTAAGACTTATGGACTAAGCAGTGTATAATTTCACAGATAACGCTGAAGATTTGGCTAACCAGTTGCTAAACCTTACTGGGAGCGGCCAAGAGCTGACACAGGAGAAAGTCGATGATGTCGTCCAAACCCTTAAGAAAATAGTGAATGACGCTAACATCAATGCTGAACTGGGCTCAACTGTTGTCAATGTGTTTTCCAATATCTTAAACAGTTCCGACAATGTACTAGCAAAATCCTCTTCCGAGTAAGTCACATTACTTATATTATATTCTTATATACTACTCAATGTTACCATAAGGAGCAAATGAGGAAATTGTTGAAATATCAAGGGACGTCAGTGAATCTGAATCTTGTAACATTTTCCTTGAGCCTTATTTCTTCTGTTCTTGTGTTTATTTCAGAGCGCTAAAAACAATAGAAGCTCTGGCTCTAAAGATTCGGTTCTCAGGACCGTCTGTCAGCATCGTCTCACGAAATCTGTGTTTGGGAGTTTCCAAAGTCAATGCTACCTCATACAATGGTTCATCCTTCAGCGTTGGAGCTCATAGTAACAGCTCTGATTTCGAGGTATAGAAAACCAGCTTTAGTACAATAGATAGAAAATCTATGTTTATTTTAACTGTCAGTATTTGTAAAAACTATTAGAAATATAATATTTTCCATTTAGGAAACAAATGAATGTTTAACCTGTGTAATAACTAAATCTTCAATGTACGACCTAATGGGGCTTGAGAATGAGTATGTGATATTACAAGGTATTACCCGATTTAAAAACTAAAATAAAAGAAGACTTACAGGGGTTGTCCTATCACAACAGGATAGTTGAAAAGTGTTATTTTACATATGGGATCCCACCACTAGGACCCCCATCTATGATTAGCCCTGAATACTGTATTAGTTATTCATATACGCTGTTTTAAGTCTGTTGGACTGACAAAGATTGGCTACCGCCATCATTCCATAAAGATCGAATGAAATGCATTTCCAGGGCTTAGCAGTGGGGAGATGGTGTCAGTGGAGGAAGTCCAAAATGTTGGCAGCTCGTTTCTACTCTGATCACAGTGGGTTTGGTACCAAACCCTTTCACTGACACTGAGAATAAGTGATGAATTGCACATGGGTGAGGTTAAGGGGATCCCCTGGGGTGTTCCTCGTTGTATGTCTCTCGTGTGATAGTGTTTCAGGGTTCCCTTGATAGCAAGTATAAAGGAAGCACAGGAGACAGGTTAATGAAAAGGCAATGCTCGTGGCTCAATTTAGTTACCTGGTTTCTTCTAGTGGAGGCACATTCGCTTACAACAAGCAGTGTCTACACATTTGGCATAAATCTTCTCTTTACTCCCTGCTTTAGTCCTCTGAGCCTTTCTACCATGGTAATCTGGAGTGACCCCTGGGACCTAGTTCTATATTTCCAGTCACAGATTTGGAAGGTCATTGTTTCGGCTGTGGATACCCAAGAATAATCACTGGTGTAGTGGTGGAAAAGTTGAGCCACCGAGCAGTTATAAGAATGCCTGTCTGGCAGCAGAGTGGTCCATTGACATGGGATTGCCTGTTGAAGCCCTAACTAACATTAACTAACCTAAAAAACTAAAGGTGCTTCCCACAGACTAATCTAAACTGAGGCTGACTGCAGACTATCTGAAACAGACCCTAACACTGACTGAAGGCTTCAGTAACCTAGAAATGGCTAAATTCTCCCCACTCTCCAGAAACTTTGAGCAAGAGCCACTCCCATTTACAAAACAATATAAGAATGACTTAGTTAACTCCTCAATAACCAACATAACACTCAGATAGTGCAAGCTGTATTTGGGGGGACACTGCACATGCAAAACCAGTGCGTTATTTAAATGTAGGACATTGATTATGTTCTTATGATCAATGAGGGTCCCGATAGTGGGATCCTCAGTGATTATACACTTATACCTACAGTATTCTGTGGACAGGGCATGTGGTGTTAAAATGGGGCAACCTGAGAAGTGTAGAGCTTTACCATTAATATTATATATTGTATGTAATGGAAAACACAGAGAATATTGTTATATATCAGGATTTTCTGTATGTATTATTTATGGCAATACAATTCTTCATCAGATTGACATGAAGGAAAGTCAAGATAATCCACTGGCTTCCGTTGTCCTTCCATCCAGCCTTTTGTCAAACTTAAGTCAAGATGATTTCTATACAGTGTCAAGAGCTCAGTTCACTTTCTTCAGCAAAGCTGGACTTTTTCAGGTAACTGTTAATCTAAACAGATATTTCTTGTATTAGTTGGCAAGCTATAAAAACTCGGTTTGTAGAATGTCATTACCCACTTTAGGCCATCACAACTGGTTAATAGAAGATGGGCTATTATTAAGGAGTGTCTGTTATACCTTTGTCCATGGTTTTAATAAAATGACAGCTGGAATACCATTTTTGTTTCCTCCGGCTATCACTTTTGCAAGTGAAAGATGGGTCAGTTAAAGTGCTCTGAGCACTGTGTTTTAGATTACTCCATAGTCCTTCACCTCTGCTGATGGTTGTAGACATCTCCTGGATGGACTCTACAGTCATCATGTTCTTCAGAGCAGAGGGGAGAACTCTGTAGGAACTAAACACAGTGCCCACAGGGGAGGTTCAGTAGAACAAATGAGTACAATCCCCTGAATTCTAGAATAAAGCCCCCACCCTCAAGTATATTATTGTAGCTCCTACATCTAGCATCAGGCTGAGGTTCGTTGGCCCACCAGTTAAAATTATTTTGGAGGCCCAATCTCCAGAAACCTTAGGAAATAGACCGTAGTTTCCTTTACATTTGGATGTCTTCTGCTGGACCATTATTTTGTTACAGTTTGGGCCCACTTGATTCCCTGAATTTCTCGTATGCCAGCCTGACACTTCCTACCACTTGATAACTGCTATTGCTTGGATTGGACACAAAACAATAGGCTGGGTTCTTATGAGAGAAATACAAATACATAATTGGTTCAATTGTAGAGCTTTAATATTCAGCAACTATTACCGTATATACTCGAGTATAAGCTGACCCGAATATAAGCCGAGGCCTCTAATTTTACCACAAAAATCTGGGAAAACTTATTGACATAAGCCTATATAAGGGCTAGTTCACACGTGGGCAAAGGGGAGGTTTTTGACAGCGGAATTCGCTTCAAAAACCTCTCCTTTAACATGGTGGTCTATGTAGACCACTAGCTTTTTTTTCCTCCTAGCGTTTTCCGCCTGAAGAAGCGACATGACCTTTCTTCAGGCGGAAAACGCCTGAAGAATTGCATAGAAGTGAATGGGAGGCGAAAACCGCGCGGTAAAAAACCGCGCGGTTTTTTGCACACAAAACCGCGCGGTTTTTTGCAAAAAACCGCGCGGTTTTCGCCTGCAGTTTCTATAGCACATATAGGAAAAAAAACCCTAGCGAAAACCGCTAGCGAAAACCGCGTCAAAAACCTCGTCAAAAACCGCGTGGAATGCAAAAAACAGCGTCAAAAAAACTCCTCGAGGTTTTTTACCTCGCACAAATAAGCTAGGCGGTTTTCACGTGTGAACTGACCCTAAGGGAATTGTATTATTGTATATGTATATTGCTTATTGTATAAGCCTAGGGGGGAAATGCAGCAGCTACTGGAAAATGTAAAAAATTAAAATGGTCGGAGTTTTTGGGTGCAGTAGGTGCTGGGTGCTGGGGAAGGGGAGAGGGGTATTATGGTTGTCTGTCTGCCCCTTCTCTGAGCTTGAGGACTGTTTTTTCTTCCCCCACTTGGAATTCAGTCTGGCTGAATATAGGGTATATGCAGTGCTCCTATTAACCCCTTCCCGACGGAACAGGAGCACTGCAGATACCCTATATTCAGTAGACCGGGCACTTTCAGACACAGGGATACCTAATGTGTACGTGTTTCACAGTCATTTTCTACTTTTATGTGTATTCTAGGGAAAGGAGTGATTTAGAACTTTTATTTTTTTAAATCTTTTTTTTTTTTGCACTATTTTATGGGAGATTCTATACATTAATATTGTGGCTGGTCATAGACCCCCCCCCCCTCCTAATATATATATATATATATATATATATATATATATATATATATATACACTCACCGGCCACTTTATTAGGTACACCATGCTAGTAACGGGTTGGACCCCCTTTTGCCTTCAGAACTGCCTCAATTCTTCGTGGCATAGATTCAACAAGGTGCTGGAAGCATTCCTCAGAGATTTTGGTCCATATTGACATGATGGCATCACACAGTTGCCGCAGATTTGTCGGCTGCACATCCATGATGCGAATCTCCCGTTCCACCACATCCCAAAGATGCTCTATTGGATTGAGATCTGGTGACTGTGGAGGCCATTGGAGTACAGTGAACTCATTGTCATGTTCAAGAAACCAGTCTGAGATGATTCCAGCTTTATGACATGGCACATTATCCTGCTGAAAGTAGCCATCAGATGTTGGGTACATTGTGGTCATAAAGGGATGGACATGGTCAGCAACAATACTCAGGTAGGCTTTGGCGTTGCAACGATGCTCAATTGGTACCAAGGGGCCCAAAGAGTGCCAAGAAAATATTCCTCACACCATGACACCACCACCACCAGCCTGAACCGTTGATACAAGGCAGGATGGATCCATGCTTTCATGTTGTTGACGCCAAATTCTGACCCTACCATCCGAATGTCGCAGCAGAAATCGAGACTCATCAGACCAGGCAACGTTTTTCCAATCTTCAATTGTCCAATTTTGATGAGCTTGTGCAAATTGTAGCCTCAGTTTCCTGTTCTTAGCTGAAAGGAGTGGCACCCGGTGTGGTCTTCTGCTGCTGTAGCCCATCTGCCTCAAAGTTCGACGTACTGTGCGTTCAGAGATGCTCTTCTGGCTACCTTGGTTGTAACGGGTGGCTATTTGAGTCACTGTTGCCTTTCTATCAGCTCGAACCAGTCTGGCCATTCTCCTCTGACCGCTGGCATCAACAACGCATTTCCGCCCACAGAACTGCCACTCACTGGATGTTTTTTCTTTTTCGGACCATTCTCTGTAAACCCTAGAGATGGTTGTGCGTGAAAATCCCAGTAGATCAGCAGTTTCTGAAATACTCAGACCAGCCCTTCTGGCACCAACAACCATGCCACGTTCAAAGGCACTCAAATCACCTTTCTTCCCCATACTGATGCTCGGTTTGAACTGCAGGAGATTGTCTTGACCATGTCTACATGCCTAAATGCACTGAGTTGCCGCCATGTGATTGGCTGATTAGAAATTAAGTGTTAACGAGCAGTTGGACAGGTGTACCTAATAAAGTGGCCGGTGAGTGTATATATATATATATATATATATATATATTTTTTATTTTTTTTTGCTGACTTGAGTATAAACCGAGGGGGCCTTTTTCAGCACAAAAACTGGGCTGAAAAATTTGGCTTATACTGGAGTATATACGGTAATTTTTATTTATTAAAAAGTGTTTGCTCACCTATAGAAAACCTGCAGACGTAGACTAAACTAGGCATTTACTCACATAGTGTAAGTGTTCAGATACAGTAATACACTTGCTGGACATTTCTTTGCAGGAAAGCCTGGGAGAATATAATTGTTCTAGCTTGATGATGATAAGAAATGACTTTTGTGTGATAGAAGTAAATGAAAAAGCTCTTACTTTATTTATGTAAGATCATGGAAGTATTTCTGCTATAGCAGAACTCCAGTCAAACTTTTCCTATTTAGTGTTACAGTTACATAGAGTTGTGATATATCTTAATAAAATAAGCCGTAAGTCTTAAGTATCCATTACAGCAGCACAAATATTTGTTTCTTTCGCTTAACAATCCAATGCTATTCCATTGCCAATAAGATAAGAGATCTAAGCCATTCCATTAAGGAAGTGATCTAACAGTGTTATAGTGTATGTTCTTGCACGGTAAACAGAGTTACAGCTTGGGATATCATTATCATTATGTTAAGGAAGCCGTGAGGTTTTACAGATTTTACGGCCACTTGTAATTTGTTCTCTAATTAATAAGGAATTTTCAACAAAGTCTCAGAAAAAAATGAATTCTTCTCATGCTATAAACAGGACATAGGGTTATAAAGGTAACAAGTGTTTCCCATTGGAACGAAAACAATTTATTGCAGTGTATATTTGTATGTAAAAGTTCAACATACTTTCTCTACCTAATTTCAGGCCTTAAAGGTGAATGTGTCAACCTTTAACTGAACCCATTTTTTATCTTATAAGGGTAATTATTAGAGATGAGCGAACAGTAAAATGTTCGAGATTCCATATTCGTTTCGAGTAGCCCCTCAATATTCGACTACTCGAATCAAATATCGAACCCCATTATAGTCTAATGGGGGGGAAAATGCTCGTTTCAGGGGTAGGCAACGTTCGATCAAATTATACTTACCAAGTCCACGAGTGAGGGTCGGGCTGCATCCTCCGAGAAGTCTTCTCCGTGCAGCGTCTTCTGGCTCTGAATTCACTCTGCCAGGCATCAGGCCTGGGCAGAGCCGACTGCGCATGTCCGCACTACAAGCGGGCATGCGCAGTCAGCTCTGCCCAGGCCCGATACCTGGCAGAGTGAATTCAGAGCCGGAAGACGCCGTGGGGAAGCTGCACGGAGAAGACTTCTAAAGGTAGGAGAAGAACCAGCGTTGATTGGCCGACTGTATAGCATTCAGCCAATCAATGCTGGTTCTGCATCAAACTTTTCCATTTGATTAGCGAGTGGTACTCGATCGAGTACGAGTATTTCGAATACCGTAGTATTCGATCAAATACCTACTCGATCGAGTACTACTCGCTCATCTCTAGTAATTATGCTATCAGTATAGAAAGTGTGTAGAGAAACACACTTTTATTCTGTATTCCATCATTTACATGGTAGTTTACAGTATCGTTTATTTATATTAAAAAAAAAAAAAAAGGAAAAGGAGATATCAATATGGAGAACAAAAAGGGAGCAAAATCAATAGCCATCTCCTGCTGGCTGAGCCCCCTTGCAGATGTACCTATTATCTTATAGTGACCTTACCTTGGGCAGGAGATTGATGATATGATACACAGTTTTGTAATATTCAGTAAACTGACAAACCAAGAATACAATCTTCTAGGGAAAATACTACTCTTTAAATGAAATGAGCTCCATGCTGGAGAATAACTCCCATCCCATGTATGAGACCGTGATAGCACTTGGCAGTACTGTATTGTAACTTGGATTGGAATATATTATGACTATGTATTATATAATATTTTACCTTCAAATATTACCTATCTACCTGCAAGGTTATAAAGGTATGATTGCTAGGGCTCCAATAGTGAGACACCACCAGTCACAAGAATAATGGTGGTCCTTCCCCCACTTTGAATAAGGTCATGGTCCCCCATCTGCGCTCCTCTGTGTTCAAGGTATATGAGAAGATAGCTGAGCAAATATCTCTGCCAGCCCTAGAGAATGTGAATGTAGTGGTCACGCACATGCATAATAGTCATTCAAGAGGGGACACTGGACCCCAATTATCATGGTCAGTGGTCTCACCTCTGTGACTATAAATTTATTACCTATAATGTACTTATCTAGTGATTCCTTTAGTGTTTGGTGCCCTAATGTCTGGAGAATGAAGATATATTACATACATTACAGTAGTTTAACACTACCTGTTGTTTACTGATAAATGTAGATGCCATAAATATGGACAATGTAATATTATAAAATTACGCAGAAGTAGCTGTATAATCAAATATGTTACACAAGTTATATCTATTATAACTGTGAAATGTGTAAAATAATGCATGGTAATTCAGAAGATATGTTTTATACATCAACAGGATACTCAACTCAACACTGCAGGAAAGCAGAAACTGAATAGTTATGTTGTAGCGTGTAGCATTGGGAATATTTCTATCCATGACCTTACAGATCCAGTCAAGATAACTGTTAGGCATCGGACAAATCAAGTGAGTAATACTTTACCTTTGTACTGGTACTGAAATTAGAAGTGGATCGAATCTCAAGAGTGTACAGTAGTAGAAGTTTTATGTCTTTATGTTCTTATATGCCACATATGATATAATTTACCTAGTATATAAATCAATGAGAATTTCCTTCTCACGGCCTTATTTATAAGCTAAAATCGAAGGCCATTCTAAAGCTGCCCATTCATATTACTTACAATAGATACATTTTGGCCAAACCTGCTGATTTCAAGTGTAGGACTTTCCAATGTTTATGGGGGCCTCCTAACTTTTCTCTTGGCAGCAGACCTTTATCAGGAAGATAAGGACCATACTGTTGGATTTCAACAGCCCAATCTTTATGTTCTCAGCAAGATACATAAACACACTTATCTAGGTTCACACTTATGCGGAGGTTGCCATTCTTCAGTTCCACTTGGGGACCTAAAAAATGTAATCCCAATCTGCTTACAAAGTGGTTACCTGCAGACCCATAGACTGTCGTGGGATCTTCCTGGTTTCCATCCGGTTTACACCTGAAAAATGTGGAGAGAAATGTCCTGCATTTTTTTTGTGGATTTGGAGGACGGAATTCAAGCCAGCTTCAACTAATCTCTAGTTTGGTTAAGGATTCCAATATCTCATGAAACCAGTTCATCATATTATCGTATCATTTTGTCAATATAAACCTAATTAGCTATTTTTTGTATTCTTTTTTTTCCAGGAAAATGGGACTCCAACCTGTGTTTTCTGGGATATAAACAAAAACGGTATTTTTTTTTTTTTACAGTATGTAAATATGCTTTGTGGTACCTTCTTGTACAGTATGTGACTTTGTAATTTTATATACAGCTGTCATTTGCTACATTATTGTAGCACCATTGTAATAATAACACAATAACTCACAAAGAATCTACTGTACAAATATGTGATATTCACTTAAAGTAGTAGTTCATAAATGAAGTATTTAAGAAGGTTGTTTTGGCCACTTCTTATTATGAGTGAAGTAATACCTATATAGATACCGTAATACAGATATGGTAGGTCTTATACTGATGGATAATCCTTTAAGCAATACAATATACTTAAATCGGTAAAATTAGAAAGAAATGCCTTATCCATAATTTAACATTTAGTCATGACGTCCTCTCATAAAAATTCATGTACTGGACTATCATACAGTATATTTCACCATCCATTTGTATTAAAGATCATTATCCTCTCTATAACCCTATGTCTGAGGTGTAAGGAAGTGATTAAATCAACAAAACTCTGCATATCCGCCAGGGAAATGGACAGTTTATTCATTACTACTTAGAACCAAGAATGCTGTACTTAACATAAATATAATGAAATCTGTAACAATACCGTAAGATATGATCCTTGTTATTTCATACCAGTTTCACAATCTTGTTTTCTCAGTCGCAGTTAATCCTTAACAACTGATTATTCAATCTTACTTTTCAACAGCTGGCAATGGTGGCTGGAGCCAAGCTGGCTGCAGGGTGCTGATAAACGAATCCAATGCTAACGAGACCGTCTGCTTATGCAATCACCTCACTAATTTTGGTATTTTGATGGTAAGTGGGTAAATAACGAGCCTTTTTTAAAATAATATTTACATTTGATTACATAAATTATAATTTAATTCAAATTATTGTTTTGCCTATTTATTGTTTTTTCCATTAAAAAAAGTTGATCTGATCGGTTGATTTATCATATACTCTATCTTTTATAGGATCTTCAGCAAAATATGGCTGCTTTAGATAGTCAAAATTCAAAAATTCTTACATTCATTACTTATATTGGATGTGGGATCTCTGCCATATGTACAGCCGCCACGCTTCTAACTTACATCGCATTTGAGTAAGTCAATATTATTGGCCAAAAATTTGCACCACTTTGTAATATTATTTATTTTTCAATTGTGTGTTTAATAGTATTGTTATATTGTATTTTCTATTAATTTAGAATATATTTTACTAATATTTATTATTTTATAAATGGTCAAAAATAATCAGATGGAAAAACGAGTTAATCTTCTAGATGCATTACTACTACGGTAATTGCAAAATCTGGACAGCATTCTTTCAGACACAAAGCCAAGGACAGGTTAAATTGTCATTACATGTATGTACATATAAGCAACACACCTTGTACCATTCAGATGTAGCCACTTTAACTTGAATCATAGAACTCACTGCCCCATGATAACTAACGCTAGATTCACACATGTGTTGGGATTTCCATTCTTCGGGTTCACTTGGGGACCTGAAAAACAGAAACCCAATCCAACTAAAAAGCAGTTACCCAAGAAACCCACTGACCCCATAGACTAAAATAAAGTCCGCTGGGACTTTTATCTCTGCATTTTTCAAGCAGAATGGGGGACGGAATCCCAAATGGCAAGTGTGACCCTAGCCGAACACAAGAAAAGACATTATGTGCAATGGAAAATAGTCTAGATAGAGTGATTAACAACTGTTTACTTAATGAAGTCAATAGGAATAGCACAGGCATTATGGTCAATTAATCTTAGCCATCAGGTCAGGCGGACGGCCTGATAGTAAGTATAAAGCTCAGGTAAAGCATAGGCCCCTGTTCTTGTTCCAGAATTTTGCAATTGTCACACAACTTTTTCCATCATTGGGAGACATTAAGGTTAGCCAAAATACACAGTAACACATCACTGTGGCACATGAATGACTAGCTATGGAGTCCTAGCGTTTCAGAGAAGAAATACTTTAGTTTGCCCATTTTAGTAACCCCTGTGGTATATTCCTTTGCTTTGTTTCATAGCCCCTTCCTATACTCCACACCCATTTTGTGTGTAAAATTTGACAATTTTTTTTGTTCCCCAGAAAAATCAGACGTGATTATCCTTCAAAGATATTGATGAACTTGAGCACTGCCTTACTTTTCCTGAACCTTTTCTTCCTTCTGGACGGCTGGCTGGCTTCCTTCGAGATTAATGAGCTCTGCATAGCCGTGGCTGCATTACTTCATTTTTTTCTATTGGCTACATTCACTTGGATGGGATTAGAGGCTGTGCACATGTATATAGCACTAGTAAAAGTTTTCAATACATATATCCGGAGATATATATTGAAATTCTGCATTATTGGTTGGGGTAAGTGTATTTTGGATTTATTGTATCAATATAGACCTGTGCTTTAAATAGGTAGAATTGTTTATAAGGGCCTGTTCGGGAAATGTACAGTCTGCTAGAACAAATAACTTAGGCCCGGTTCACGTCTGCATTCGGTATTCCGTTCGGGAAGTCTGCTTGGGGACACCTTGAGTAGAATACCGAATGCATTGACAAGTGGTGAGCAATGAAAGCACACAGACCTAATAGACTATAATGTGGTCCATGTGTTTTCCGAGCAGTGTCCGCACAAATCATGAGGAGAGGAAAGTAGATCAAAAAGTACTTTTCTCTCCATATGTCCTGTGTGGACACTGCGTGGAAAATACACAGTCCCCATTATAGTCTATGAGGTCTGTGTGCTTTCATTGCTCGCCGATTGTCAAGGCGTTCGGTATTCCATTCAGGGGGTCCCCAAACAGATATCCCGAACGAAATACCGAACACAGATGGTAACCAGGCCTTAAACGGAACATAAGTAGTGGTACAGTCATTCATATAGCCATGATTTAGCAATGGACACCATTGACTGTCAAAGTAATTTCTTAAAACTGTTGAAAATATTAATTTAATGTCAGATGCATTGCTTGCAGATACATAAACATACTGCATACTCTTAGGCACTCTGAGACATCTCATTGATTTTGTGCCAGAATTCTTATGTGGTTTTACCTATTTAACTGGTTATTTAATTGTTGTGCATAATTCTTAATTTATTTTGATTTGATTATTTGTGATTTTTTAAAAATGGATTTTAATATGAACTTGGTATAGGTGGTTCATAGCTGTACACCCAATTTATTATATGCAAATTTTTCAAAAGTTGCAGAATTTTTGCCCACGCATACTCCACTTCTAAATTTACTTTAAACCAAATCACAGTAACTCTGTCCCCATTCAAACTACTAGAAATTTCTTCTAAATTGACTTTGCACTAAAAATCCTTCGTAAACTCTGGAGACAGATTTATGAACCAGTGTGAAACATTGGTCGCAAAGAAAGCCCAAAAACACTGGACAGATCAGAAAAGTGAGTTAAAAAATGGCCCTATGATAAATTGTCTCCTCTTTCTCCTCCTATATGATATTCTCCCCTGTATAATATTGCACTGATATTTCCTTATCAAGCTAGTTATGGGTGGAAAGACGTTTCCATGTCCTATGGAACAGCTTTTTTTTTTCTTATGAAGACCTAAAATCCAAAATACAATATTGAATAATACATTCCTCCATCTCCATTTTATGTAATAAAATTTTAGCATTTACTCACATCGCAACTTACTGTACAAGTTACAAATTAATTTTAGAATGAAACTTAACAGTTCAATTAAATCAGTTTTCCCACCAGGGACGCTTATGACATATTCACCTTTAGGACCTATATATAATAACACCCCCAGACCCCATCCTTTGGCTGCCTTCATACCCCAGTCTCCTCTGACAACCAAGTCTAGGCTGCTAGTAGCGGTTGAGTAATTGAAACAACCTAGTGCCATTAGCTGTGCTATTTTCCTAACTCCTAGAGAAGCAAATCTCACAAGGTACAGAAATAACATAGACCACTGAGCACTGCTTTTTCTATAACCTGGACATATTAAGACGGCAGTCATGGGACAGACTGTGGAGGGTTCATTGAAGGGATAGACATATATCCTGTGGTTATTGCATAAATGTCTCTACTGAGAAAACCCCTTTAAGCTATAATGACCACCTGCCTAGAATTGTTTCCTGCTCAATAAATGTTTTCATCCCTTTGGACTTCCCGTAGAATAACATAAATATTTTATGGCATAGACATAAAGGTTCAGCATATTCTTTTTATGGACAGATCTGTTTTTTTCTTTCTTTGTCGTTGATTTTCTTTTTAAATTACAAAAAAAACTAAAAAAGTCAGATTAGCAAAATGTTATTTCCTTCCTTTGCTTTCCTGTTCTATTTTAATATATTTTTGTTAATATCTATCTGTCTATCTATCTTAAATAAATCATATTATATATATTCTTGTATCTACTTGTATTCTACTTTTAGGCTGGAGCCCCATGTAATGTAAACGCTGCGGAAAAAAACATAGTGTCTAGCAGTGTCTCCCCCTCTTCTTCTGTCTCGACCCTCTTTCCCTCATAGATTGTAAGCCCTTACGGGCAGGACCCTCTACCCCACTGTGCCAATCGGTCACTGTTAGTTTTATATCTACCTGTATATTTTGTGTACTGTATGTAACCACCAAATGTAAAGCACCATGGAATTAATGGTGCTATATAAATAAACAACAATAATAATATATTGTGGACAAATATGCACAGCAGACACATTGTAATCTCCAAAACGGTCCCGTTTTTGGAAATTTGAGCTTCTCAATTATACCCACGGAAATGCCGGCATTTTCCCTATACATATAACGGAAGCAGGAAGTTCACAGAGAAAACCTCTGTAGACTTTCCATGAAAAGTACTGCGGGAAAAACTGTGATGCGTTACCGCCACGGTTTTTGCCACAGTGCTTTTTTGCTTCGGCCCGCTATGTTGGGCCTTATCCTTACATGGATGGATTATCCGGTCAATTATTGAGAGCAGACATTCCTAGTAAAGCTTGTTCCTGTTATTTGGCTGCGTTATTTTCTTTTTCACTGCATGCAGTTTTTATTTGCAGTAATGAGTAACAAATGTTACTGTGCGTTTCACCTGTAGGATAATGGACATTAAATTGAAGAACTCTGGTTATTGACATAGAACGAATGTACCACTCACAACTGTAATTAAAAACTGCATATAGTTCTTTAGTAAAGTAACATTGTCTGCACTCAACCTCAAAGTGCTTCTGATAAGTCAGAAAATAAGGAAATGTTCATTATTAATCTGGTGACAACTTTGATGTAATATATTGTTCAATTGTTGGCAGCACATTGCTCTGTGTAAACAGGTATGTGCTATTCTACTGCGCCTCCTCTATTTATTTTGCACCTTCTCAATTCCCGTTGTGTTGAAAGACCTTCGGCGTCTATGCGAAGACGTCTTCATATTTATTTGTAGGGGGAAGCACCCTTGTATATCCTATAGAATAATGCATTATCATAAGCAGTGGGGGGACTCTCAGTCCAAAAATTTATAAAACACTACTGTGCTGCTTGTGTGGGCCAAATGGTATTGGTAAATGTGAAAGAGGGAGTTCCACTTTGGGTCAAATATGGTAGCCCCTGTACCTCTTTCAACCCTGATGTGGATGACAGACCCCATCTTCTTTTATGTGTCACTGGTGGCTGAATTCCCTGTTAATATGGTGGGCCATAAGATTTAAATTTCAGCTGCAGTCGAGGGTCTCTCCCCTGACTCCCTTGTTCTACAACCCATGCTTTGAGCCTGGATTGTCGGCCCATACATTTGCTTGGTAGAAGGACCGTGACCTAACCCATCTACATGCTTTTCTTACCCATATGAGGTTGATCTCTGTCATGGCATTTTAAGAAACCCAGCAAACCCTACACCCCATTGGGACCTGACCTATTGTCCATCATATACAGTGCTATTAATGTCCCCTTCTCTGAAGTCAAATTACTGTTAATGTTAAAGTGGTGGAAGATCTCTGAGTTATGCTGACCCTTCAGAGATGATCTCATTGATGCAACACTTTAAGTAGAGGAAGCTGGCATACTTCCCTGAGACATCACTACATGTTCTTCACCATTCCAATTATGCGCCTGGTACATGCAACGTAATATATCCCATGGATTACCCCACCTCAGTGTTTTAGAGGCTGTAGTAGCACAGGTACAATGCTACCGATTTTGTGGACATGCCAGGTGATGACCTTCCAATGGACCTGGCTTCATGCCATTATCCATGAAATTTCCAGTCACATGTGGCCCAGGACCCCGTCCATTTTACTTCTGGGCAACATGCCACCACAAATGCCAAACCTCTGCTTCAAAATTATATAGCATATCAAGGTGGCGTAAACTTATCTTGTCACTCTCCATGGTAATCTCTAGAATTAATTCCTCCATATTATGTGAAAAACTCCATTCGATCCATACAGACACCATGGACCACTTCTACCAAGTGTGGCAGCCATGGATATCCTCGTCCTCCTCCCAAGCCTCTGGATATTATATTACACTGTAACAATAATGCCTTACAATTGCTTTCCTATAGATCAACTAATTCAGCACGTTGACTCCTGCTCTTAGAGTGTATCTATTGAATGTACCTATTACTCATATATTCCACATATTTCTTCATACCTCTGATACCATAGACTCCTAGAGGCTGATGTAATGTATTATATTACAGGTATACCTGCTGTAGTGGTTGCAATTGTTCTGGCAAGTACACACAACAACAGTGCCTATGGGAACACCGTGTATGGAAAGGATTCTGAAGGAAATGGTGATGCATTGTAAGTATACATTGCGAATTTATTCTAATTCTTAGTATGTATAATTACTACAAATGGACAGTAAGTGATAGCCATCACTTACTGTCCATTTGTGTCCGTTACGATAGGTGTCCGTTTTGTTTTTTTTTAGCACAGATAACATGGTTATAGGTGAAGAATCCTATGTAGTAGTCAGTAAACATCAACTTTTACAGCTTGAAGTCTAATACATGCAATTCTTATCTTTCAGCTGTTGGATAAAAAACACAGTTGTGTTCTACGTGACCTGCGCTGCCTATTTTGGAGTCATGTTTTTGATGAACATAGCCATGTTTATTGTGGTTATGGTGCAGATATGTGGAAGAAATGGGAAAAGAACTAATCGTAGCATCAAAGAAGAGGTCTTAAGAAACATTCGCAGTGTGGTCAGCCTCACATTTCTTCTTGGAATGACATGGGGTTTTGCTTTCTTCGCTTGGGGAAAGGCCACCCTAGCGTTCCTTTACCTTTTTACCATATTCAACTCCTTGCAAGGTAAGAAAATTGTCATAGGAGAAAGCCTCACTTTGCGGAAAAGCTGCATTTTTGTTACAGGTTTTGCTGCTGTTTTTAGAGGCAAACAAGGAGTAGCTACAAAAGGAATAAAAAATATGAATTATATTAGTTGTTATATTTCTCCCTTCTGCTCAATACACTCCAGGCTTTGGCTCAAAAAAGTGCAGCAAAATCTGCAAAAAAAAAAAAAAAAAAAAAGTAGCCTTCCTACAATATGTGGCCTTGGCCTAAAAGGATTTTTACTGTGGTTAATAGTTCACTACAGGTTCGTAGGTTGATCTAGATAGACATATGTTCCTTTTCAGCTCCTTAGGGCTACTAAATTCAACCTCAAATTATTATTCATTCACAACAATTTTTTTTAACTCTCTTTAGGTTTATTTATTTTTGTATTTCACTGTGCATTGAAAGAAAATGTGCAAAAACAATGGAGGCGGCATCTATGCTGTGGGAAACTTCGATTACCAGATAATTCAGGTAAATTCAGGATTACTAAAAAAATAATTCAAAAATAAATTTCAATTTCTTTAGTCCGTCCCTATTTGTCTTGAAGACCAAATCATATGTTATATTTCCTGTATTGTAACCCAGTCCTACATTTAAAGGGGTTGGCCACTTTCAGACCAATATTGACAGACAAATGTACAATAAAAATTATGTATAATTTTCCAATATACTTTCTGTATCAATTCCTCATGGTTTTCTAGATTTCGGCTTGCTGTCATTCATTCTGTTACTTCTAGAGGATGAAACCATGACCATGGTCATGTGATTTACGGTCCCTGGTCATGTGATTTATGGTCCATGGTCATGTGATGAGGACACAGGTGCTGCTCATTACAGTCCCAGCACAATAATCAGACATCTGCCTGGTAATCAGCTGTGCACCTGTGTGCTCATCACATGACCATGGACCGTAAATCACATGACCATGGACCGTAAATCACATGACCATGGTCAGAGCTTTATCCTCTAGAAGTAACAGAAGGAATGATAGCAAACAGAAATCTAGAAAACTGTGAGGAATTGATACTGAAAGTATATTGGAAAATTGTATATCTTCTATTGTACAATTGTTTGTCAATATTGGTCTGAAAGTGGCCAACCCCTTTAAGTTACCCCTCAGACTGACCAATGTAACTTCTATCCTACAGTGGTCTTTGATTCCAGTCACTCTATAGCAATTGACTCTTCCTATATCGGAATACTGTACAATATAGATAATGCAAATGTACTATATAGATTCTGAAAAAGCAGGTGATGTGAGTTATGAGCTCACTAAGGCTTTATTTTTAAACTACATTGATATCAATGGGGCTATACACACGTTCGGGTGTTTTTGATGGTCCACTATTTAATTTTGTTATATAATACTCAAACACTTTTTGCTTTTCAGATTGGAGCAAAACAGCCACAAATAACACAAAGAAAGTCAGCTCTGACAATCTGGGGAAGTCACTTTCTTCCAGTTCCATAGGCTCCAATTCTACATATTGGACATCTAAATCAAAGTCCAGTTCCAATCCATTCTTTAACAAGAGGAACAGCAGCACAGGTAGGTTCCATTTATTTTTTAAGGTTGCTTTATTAAGATGTGAGAAAAACTTCATAGAATATATAAAAAATCTCAGCATGTTGGCAAATGTAAACTGGTAACAGTTTGACATGATATGGGACTTTACAGATATTATGATATATGACAGATATTAGCTGGGAATTGGATATTAATGCCATAGGCTAGATAGAACATATTTACCAATGTGTAATAATAAATGTCGTTTTCTATCCTGTCAATAACATTGATAAACAATTGTAAATCTAATACATTGTAGTTAACTTATGTCTGTGTTAGATTAATGAAATTAATAAAATATATTAACCTTTTAACTATCCATGACATGTCAGAAATAGGAAACCTATAGGGACTGTTACTGTCCTAGCATGGTTTTGTCCCAGAAAATAAACCATTTGAGTAAGTTAAACTATTACACTAATAGATTAGTGAGAACTTTCTCATTGCTTACTGGTGCTACAAGTCACTTGTGCCATTTGGTAGACCAGACATCTCTAAACAAGTAGCCTACGTTGACTTGACTCCATGGGCCAAATTTAATGATAGTTAGAAAGTATAAACTTAGGCAGTCCGAAAATATTCCAGATCTGTCGATACAATAAAATATGTTTAATCTGACAATACCAGGACCTGATAGATGGCTTTTACTATAGAAACATATGAACATTTACTAATAATATTAGAAACTTTCAAGAAAGACAGTCCAAAGTAACATAAAGCCAGCATAACGCGTAATGGCTGTAATGTAGAGTAATCACTAGTGAACAAGATTGTCATATATTAACTCAGGTTAAAGAAGGGGAGTATGCAAGATTTTCCAGAGGGGAGGTTCAATGGGGGAAACATGTTGGTGGGGGTCACCCACTGGGGGATGGAGACTTCCCCGCATACACTATAGTGTACCCTTAGTGTCCCCATATCCAACATACATTGTGAGTTTATTCACAGTGTGGGTCTGATATTATATTCACTTAGATTTCAGTCTAGGACAAAAATTGATGTTTAAAGTAATTTGATAGATTAGAAGATTTTGACACAATTGCACCCGTTAATATTACAATATTAAATTCATGGAGCTCAGAATACTCATACCCCATACTTCCAGGGTTTCAATTAATTTTGTACCTTTTCTGTTTTGTGTTTCAACTTGTGGTTTTCACTAACGTTTCTGTTACTCACTAAACTGATCGTTACATTCCATGTTTATGGCATAGATAATGGCTTCTAAGGGCATCCTTTAACCAGAGGTGGAATCATCCAGGTAAATGCTCCTGTAAGGTTGGTTGGGTGCATGACCTATTATCAGCTGGGCTGGGTACTCTTGCATGAAGTCCATACAATGGAAAGGACCATTCTCTAATCAGAATTGCTCACCTTTCCATTGCTCCATCTTATGACAATGACGCTCATTTCTGAAATTCTAAGATTTTAATTTGCCTTGTTTGCTTCCTTTATGTTTCATCTTACTGAGACATAATATTTCAAGTTGCTTTTTTTTATAATGAAGCATTTGCATTATGTGCATGTATTATCTGCAGCCAGCAATATTTATGTTGTGTTTTACATCTTATTTTGCCATTATGTATAAAATATGGTTTTAATCAATCTAATCACATGGCCTTGGATCATGAACACGTGTTCTATAAAATATACTTTTATTACCACTGTGCCTTGCAATATTAAAGGGATTGTCCCAAGATTTACACTTGTGTATCCACCGCTAGACCATAACTGATCACAAGAATGGGGAGCCTGTGTTCTCCTGTATGATTGGAGTAGTTCCTAAGCATGCACACTGCCATGACATTCATCTCTACCAGACTGTGAATAGTCATAGTGCGTTCTCTCTGAGTCCTAAACGTACATATTTTTGGTAAGAGCCATCAGAAAAATCTCGGCTCTGGGATCAAATTGATATAATGTGGATATTATGGACCCCAGGAATATAGACAATTTCTTCATTAATTAACCCTTTGTTTTAGTGAAATATTAGGCCACAATTTCAACTAGTATACAGTAAATTAAATGTGGTGTGTAAGGTATGCATTCATTAAATATCCCTGATACTTAAGGGTTAGACATACAGTGTGCTGATATCTGGGTAGATATCGCTGTAACCCCTGAAATGGCCACTTACAAAAATCTTTAGTAGTTCCAGTTGAAGCCATAATCATAGTAGCGATAGCTCTCCGTTGTTCGGGTCCTATTTACTATAAATGGGTCAATTGGTTGTCCATTCTCTTTAAACTTAAAGCAGCAGAGGAAAAAAAGTCCTTTGTGCAGGACTTTTTCCTCTGTTGATTTTCGGCGTACTATGCGATGGAGTTTCTAATGGACCCTGATGCTGATGTGTAACTAACCTAAGTAAATGAAATCCGTTGGCCATTATCATGTGATAGATCTGTCTCATCATTGGATTCTGCTTTTTTGATCCTATGATGAACTAGAAAAGTTGAATTATTTATGCACATGAGAACCAGGCCCAACCATGCATAATAAAAAAAAAAACCTCTCAAGGCTACTACAGTGTATAAAGGTAAACCAGAAGGGTTACTTGAAGTTACGTGTTATGTGTCCTGTTACTTGTTAAATCGCTTCCTCCTAGAACAACATCTGATTTTCTAGACCTGCAGAATGAATTATGTTCAGAATCTGTTATTTTCTACAAACTGTGGAAAAGACCTTTGATGACTCTTGGGAATGTTCTATGGATAGCTATCTTTCCTTATATATACAGCAGCATGATCATCTGGCTTGGACATCTAACCTTATGCAATAAGACATGTTACAAATTGCTTTTGATATGATCTCATGCTTTGAAACATTTGCATCTTGATTATCATCATTCTGCCTATTGATTGCCTGATCTTTCTTATATGTGTACCCATTTACTCACTGTGTAAAACATTTACATGCATATACAGTACAGACCAAAAGTTTGGACAAACCTTCTCATTCAAAGAGTTTTCTGTATTTTCATGACTATGAAAATTGTAGATTCACACTGAAGGCATCAAAACTAGGAATTAACACGTGGAATTATATACTTAACAAAAAAGTGTGAAACAAATGAAAATATGTCTTATATTCTAGGGTCTTCAAAGTAGCAACCTTTTGCTTTGATTCCTGCTTTGCACACTCTTGGCAAAGAGGAGGGCGGAGGAGCGGAATAACAGCATTGCTTTTGCCGCTGCTGGCTTCATGCAGGGCAGAAGCATAGTGATGTTGCTGGCTTCACCTGTGCCGGCGTCTAACACTCCCCGGCATCCGCTGTAATAGAGAGGCGGATGCTGGGGACTGTTAGACGCCGGCACAGGTGAAGCCAGCAACTTCGCTATGCTTCTGCCCTGCATGAAGCCAGGAGCGGCAGAAGCGATGCTGTTATTCCGCTCCGCTACGGGGTCACACCTGCAAAGCCAAGCGGCAAGATGCCGCCGGCCCTGCGTGAATGCTCATAGTCCAGTCTAGCCTTCACAATGCGAATACAGACCCGACACCATGTCGGGTCTGTATTCGCATTGTGAAGGCTAGACTGGTGTAAGAGCACGCACACAGGGATGGCGGCATCTCGCCGCTTGACTTTGCATATGTGACCCCGCCCACCAATGACGCAACAAAGCCGGAAAATAGAAGATTTCACAGAAACGAAGACGGGTGAGTATGCGACGTGGGACAACCCCTTTAAACCTGACAGGGCACACCTGTGAAGTGAAAACCATTTCAGGTGGCCACCTCTTGAAGCTCATCAAGAGAATGCCAAGAGTGTGCAAAGCAGTAATCAAAGCAAAAGGTGGCTACTTTGAAGAACCTAGAGTATAAGACAGATTTTCAGTTGTTTCAGACTTTTTTATTAAGTATATAATTCCACATGTGTTAATTCACAGTTTTGATGCCTTCAGTGTGAATCTACAATTTTCATAGTCATGAAAATACAGAAAACTCTTTGAATGAGAAGGTGTGTCCAAACGTTTGGTCTGTACTATATATATATATATATATATATATATATATATATATATATATTATTTACACAGCAAATGTAGTAACGTAATAATGCAAAAAATGAAAGCAAACCAGATTTTAATTTGCCGCACTTAAAGAGAACCACCAGGTTATAAAGCCGTAAGAATAGTCAGGAAGCATGGATTATAAATTTAGAGAGAAGTTTACATAAAGAGATAAAACTTTTTTAGAGGGACATTGTAGTTTTATGCATTAAGTCCTGACCTCAGGAAGAAAGTTGTCCCTTGGCTTTCACCCAACTCAGCTTAATAGACAGATTTCTCTCTGTTTGTACATATTGTCAATGAACCTGAGCTGGGTGGGAAGAAAAATATGGCAGCCCTATATTAAGTGATAATATAATAGAATCAGGGCACTTGCTAGTTAGTGCTGTTAGGTTCCTTTACCTAAGGAGACACATTGATCAAACGTCATATTAATAAAATTGTAGTAATAGTAATGAAATATCCATGTCCATATTGCCACATATTCATCTTTTATGAAAGTGATATATATTTTTTGTGCAGTCTTCCATGTGAATGAAAAATTCCACTACTAGTAGAGCAACACAAATATTACATGTGGAAGAGCTATGGAAAATGAACATTATGTTACGTAGAAATAAGATATTTTTGGGGATAGAAATAAAATGTATTTTTTCTGATAGCATTTTAAATTTCCAATTCCAATTTCAAATTTCCATTAAATTAAAAGATTGTTATGGTGACATTTTTTCAGTCAATTCCAAAAAGGGCCTTAAATGTTAAAGTTCACACGTTAATGACTATTTTGTGGTTTGCAGGTTACATTTTTGGGGACAGACCCTCAGTCAAGTTTACACCAGTGGATGCTGAACAGACATCAATTCTTCCAGTCCATCATGTTATTGACAAAGTCAAGGGCTACTGTCATCCTCACTCGGACAACTTCTACAAAAATATTATCATGTCAGATTCATTCAGCCATAGTACCAAGTTCTAACCATAAAGATAAAATGCAGCCATTCATTTCGATGAAGCTGAATCACAAAGGAAATTGATGTGACCTATAAAATAACAATTGTTTTTGAAATTACAAAAACACCAATGGAGGATTTTTGTTTTTCTGGATTTACTTTACACACTGGCTTCAAGGACCTAACAGATTGTTGTATTTGACAACTATGGGACATCTATCTGAGAGTCCCATCATGAAGAATGCACAAGAACCACAGGAAGCTCCTAGGCCTTAACAAAGATATCCTGAGCCAATACACTTCATTTTTAAAGTGTAACAAGTGACTTTCTCCAGGACATTGATGCTACATACGTTACCTATGCCATTGTTTTCTAACTGTTCGACTTGATTCAGTGCGGTATCAGTTCAGTCAACCTTTTGCCAAAGCAAATCTTTCCGTATTGTTTGTTCTGACTGTTACCCGAAATATTTCACGCCTGTATGACCACACTCACGTCCTCATATTATGATAAGGGGTATAATAATAGCAAAGTGGATTTTAGGAACAGTACTAATTTGCTCATTTTAGGGTGAATTCATTTTTTCAGCTAACAAGGATCAGAAAAGGTCAATTTGTTCTTGATCTTCATTTATTTTGGAATTTCTCATTACATTGGAATTGGAGTACAAAACTAATATGGCTTTATCCGGAATGGTATCATGACTGTACAAAAATATTTCAGGCCAAATCACACAGATTTAACTACTTCTTGTCTCTACTGTTACAAATGATGCTTTAGAACACTAATGGAATTTCATATGTAAGAGGTAGCTTTAATACTATTATTATGCAATGATATATGGTTGAACGTGTTCCATTTTTTACTCAGATCACATGCTCCTTAGGGGCAGGGATTCCTCCAAATAATTTTTAAGTGTTTTTTTCCTATTTATTTATATATTTTGTGTTACCTAACTGTGAACAGCTATGTGGCTATACAGTTTAAGCTTCTTATGCACTTTGGTAAATACATGACGCAAAAGAAAACTTCTACAGTAATATTCGTTCACCAATAACTGATTTTTATCCGGTATTTAGCATCGAAAGCTGAAACTATCATATCATTTTGGAAAGGTTCCTCAGATAAAAACATATAACATTTCATCCCTGTTGTGTTGTGGGATTATAAATGGACAGAGACTACATTTTTAACTATTGGATCACGTTTTCTTTTTACCACAGTATTGGTGAGGCTTGGCTTTATTAATGTATAAAACCAGATAATTATGGCATTAATTATCACTTAAGATTGTATTTTTGTTGGCGTCTTAAGCTGTTCATTAATACAGTTACATGGCAAACCAGTCAACATTGTGAACTTATCCTCTTCACATGAGCTATTAGGACATATGGATGTCATAGAGGCGGTGACCTGCTTGGGACCTTATAGATCAGATTGAGAGCAACAAAGCAATTCCACTGTCCTATATTTATTGCATGGATCAGACCAACACTTGACGTTAGGTTAACACTAGCATTGGCCTCTCTGTTGTCCTGGTCCATTGGAGGACTAGAACAACAGATTGGCAGACCACTGTTATAGCAATTACACAGTTAGTTTTCTGGACCTCATTGACTATAATGGCATCCGTCAAGTATCTCCCATTTTAAAACTGAAACTGTTAGGGGGAAAAAGTCTTTAGGACTTTTTCTTCTGCCGATTTCAGGCAGAAATTGCAATGAAGTCTTCAATAGAAGATGATGTTGATGTACCACCATGGGATATATATGACATCAGTTCTGCTCTGCATGTCTACAGTAATAGATTACTGATGATAACTAGAGATGAGCGAACACTAAAATGTCCGAGGTTCGAAATCCGATTCGAACAGCCGCACACTGTTCGACTGTTCGAACGGATTTCGAACCCCATTATAGTCTATGGGGGGAAATGCTCATTTCAGGGGTACGCAAAATTCGATAAAATTATACTTACCAAGTCCACGAGTGACGGTTGGGCTGGATTCTCCTTGAAGTCTTCTCCTGGCGCAGCGCCCTGCGTCTTCTTCCGGCTGGAATTCACTCTGCCTAGGCATCGGGGCCTAGGCAGAGCCGACTGCGCATGCGCAGTCATGCACGGACATGCGCAGTCGGCTCTACCCAGCCCGATGCCTGAGCAGAGCCGACTGCGCATGCGAGGGCATGCCCGCGCATGCGCAGTCGACTCTGCCTAGGCCGGATGCCTAGGCAGAGTGAATTCCAGCCAGAAGACGCCGCGGGGACGCTGCACGGAGAAGGCTTCTAAAGGTAAGAGAAGAACCAGCGTTGATTGGCAGAATGTATAGCATTCTGCCAATCAACGCTGGTTCTGCATTGAACCTTAAACTTCGAACAGCTAGTAGTGTTCGATCAAGTACGAGTATTTCAAATACCGTAGTATTCGATCGAACACCTACTCGATCGAACACTACTCGCTCATCTCTAATGATAACCAACACTTGACGTTAGGTTGACACTCGCAATGGCCTCTCCATTGTCCTGGTCCATTGGAGGACTAGAACAACAGATTGGCAGACCACTGTAATAGCAGTTACACACCTAGCTTTGTGGACCTCATTGACTTAATGGGGTCCATCCAGTGTCATTTTAAAACTGAAACAGATGGGGGGAAAGTCTTTAGGACTTTTTCTTCTGATGATTTCAGGCAGAAATTGCAATGGAGTCTTCAACAGAAGATGGTGTTGATGTACCACCATGGGATTTGTATGACATCAATTCTGCTCTGGAGTCTACAGTAATAGATTACTGATGGTGTCTATCAATACAAAATCAGCTCCACTCCTTCATACAAAAAAAAAAAAAAAAACAACTAACAAACCACAACTATTTGATAGCGCTTTCATATAAAAAAAATCTTTATTTGAAGATTACAGTAATACAAATAGGAGCATAAATGGAAAGAAAATCAGTGGAATTTTTATACTTTACAATATTAAAAGGTAATAGTTGAACCCTAAAAAATTCGGATTGGCCCTCACGTTGGTGGTAGCAAATTGTGTTAGATTGAGTGAAGCCCTTACCAAATAGTTATCCATATATGTGTGACACGGAGAGTGGAGTATATTTCGACTTTATTCCCACCTGAACATTCCAGTTTAACTGGTAACCAAAAATAACATAAAATTCTTTTAAAGAAATAATGTGAAATTTCTCCCTTAGGAACGATCATCATCTATTTTATGTAACCCCAATGTTTCTGCCTAATAGTCATCTTTCCAGCGATTATGCCATTACTTAAAACTAAAAAATGGAGAGGATGTATTAAATCACAGTAGAAGGATCAACCATACTTGTATATGTTGCTACATTTTTTTTTATTATTATATTGTGTTGTCTCCTTTTTACTACCATGTAGTAGAATATTAATCTATTAATGCCTGTAATAGTGTCACAATTAGTACTAGTCAGTTTTCAGCTTCCACACTGACATGTATTCATTTCTCTATGTACAGTATAATTGTTCTGTAGTCAGTTATTGCTATACTGTTTCATGTTAGCCATACTGCTCTGTGGCTAGTAAGGCCTGCCATGTACATAGTTATTTATTGGTTTGTTTGAATGTGTCATTTGATGTTTGTCTCTATAAGCTTCAATATATTCATAACACATATTCATGTCAAGTTGATGCATAAAAGAAGGGAGTGTGGTATTGGATAAGGTCATGGAGAGATAGTGCCTTTCACTGTATCACATGTGCCTTACACTGTATGAAATACAATTACTGTGTGAAGCTTTCTGTCATTTAGATGATGTGATGTATAGCTTGTTCGAAATGGAAAATTGTCATATTTTGAAATAAATACACATTTCTTTAGATCATAGTGGCTTTTCTTTTTTTTGCAGTGATTTTTTATTTAAGAAATAAACATATTGAAATTCACGTCTATTTGCTTATTATGCTGAAGATCATAGTGACAAATGGCATATAGGCACTTACAGTTTTGAAGTGCATATAGGTATCTTGAAAGATGTAGGAGAATGTTGATCTTATCTAGGCACTCATTTCTATGACCACATCGAATCTATGTAGTAAATGTACACTGCTCAAAAAGATAAAGGGAACACTCAAATAACACCTCCTAGATCTGAATGAGTGAAATATTCTCATTGAATACTTTGTTCTGTACAAAATTGAATGTGACGACAACAAAATCGCACAAAAATCATAAATGGAAATCAAATTTATTTACCAATGGAGGCCTGGATTTGGAGTCACCCCAAAATTAAAGTGGAAAAACACACTACAGGCTGATCCAACTTTGATGTAATGTCATCAAAACATGTCAACATGAGGCTCAGTAGTGTGTGTGGCCTCCACGTGCCTGTATGACCTCCCTACAATGCCTGGGCATGCTCCTGATGAGGTTGCGGATGGGCTCCTGAGGGATCTCCTCCCAGACCTGGACTAAAGCATCTGCCATCTCCTGGACAGTCCCTCATTTTTTTCTAAGAATTTTTTTTTTATAGCCAGTGCAGACCCTGTGGTGCCTCATTCAGAAAAGTCTAGTAAAAAAACTGGGGTATTTCTGTAAAAATAAATAAATAAATTTGATTAAAATTCTAGTGCTGAGATTGGCCCTGTATTTTGGGCACCATGCTGTTTCTTGTATATTTTTTTTTCAAAGCCTTTTTTTATAGCCAGTGCAGACTTTGTTTTCTAGTAAAAGACAGTGTCACCACTAAGAATTTGGGTAGCTCAAGTAGCAGTAACAGCACTGTTAGCATCAGCTGTCTTGTCAGTTGTAGGGGGCCACAGTTGTCTGTCACCTTTGATAGATGCAGGAGCGTAACTACAGCCATAGCAGCGGAGGCAGCTGCCACAGGTCCCGGGACATTAGGGGCCTGGTGACAGCCGCTACCGCTGCTATCATTATACTTGGGGGTCTTTGCAGACCCCCGAGTATAATGATCGGCGGACCGGGAGAGGTAAGGGAACGTAATAAACACAGTTACTTACCTCTCCACGATCCTGCCAGGCCTCCTTCCTTCTTGTCTGACATCTCTGATGTCACATGAACCTGCTTCCGGGTCATGGGACGTCCGACGTCATAGAAGAAGGACGGCAGCGGAGAAGACAGCGTAGGAGACAGGTAAGAAACAGTAATTTTGTATTTTTTTATTCCCCCGGGTCTCTGATTATTATACTCTGGGGTCTGAAAAGACCCCAGAGTATAATAATTGTTTATGGGGGTCCACTATGGGCTATAATACTGTGTGCAGGGGCCACTATGAGGGATAATACTGTGTGCAGGGGCCACTAAGGGACATAATACTGTGTGCAGGGACCACTATGGGCTATAATACTGTGTGCAGGGGCCGCTATGGAGGATAATACTGTGTTCAGGGGCCACTAAGGGACATAACACAATGTGCAGGGGCCACTAATGGATATAATACTGTGTGAAGGGGCCAGTAAGGGACATAATACTGTGTGCAGGGGCCACTAAGGGACATAATACCGTGTGCAGGGGCCACTAATGGACATAATACTGTGTGTAGGGCTTACTAAGGGACATAATAGAGTGCGAAGGAGTGGGTAAGTCGAGGTCTTCGGTGTCGGTTGGGGGGGGCCCATGTCAAAAGTTCGCCACCATGCCCCACCATTCCTAGTTACGCCACTGGATAGATGTATTATTGTGGAGGAAGCAGGATGGCACTGTTGACTAAATGGCTTATTCTGACACATTTCTATTAGAGCAGGATTATGCTAACACTAACACTATGATTTTGAGCCGGTATTCAATGCAGTGCAATTCAGTGCAATCCTCCTCCTCCTCCTTTACAGTTAAATTGCAGCCCAATGAACAAGGAAGAATTCATTTTAATTCAGCTTCATCTTTACTGACCCCTAGTGGGATTCTTTCTTTTATCATAAGTTTCATGGGTGCTAATGATGATATTCAATATAAAAATATAGCAAAAGTTAACAATCACACGTGGATAATGCTTGCACAAAATGCCTGTTATATTCCATTGTGTTGCCCAGATATTCATTTGCATTCCCCTACAGTCCCTACTTTTTTTTTGCCGGAGCTGCCTGGAAACTGAAATGAACAGTCTGCCTTCTCCTGTTCAAAGCCACCACGTAACACTTAAAGAGGTTGTTCTTCTTTTTTTTTAATAGACTAGTGGAGGTGGAAAAAAAACATGTCTCCCATTGCTGTTTGGTCCTGCAGTGTTTTCTTCTGGTAGAAGTGACCGCCGAGGCCAATCTCAAATATACTGTGGGTGCACTTGGAGGGAGACATTATGCTGTGGAGGCACATTGATGGGGATAGCTGGAGGGGGACATTATATTCAATGGAGCCACTATAGGGCCAATAAGGGGGCATGGTAATTTGTACAAGTCAGGTATTTCTAAATGGTGGTGATAGGGGGTGGCACACTTAGGATACCATTGCACTGGGCCCAACAATGTTTTAAAGTGTCCCTGGTTAGGCCAGGAGCGAAGAGAGGGTTACAGAATAGAGGGATTAGAGGTGATACTATGACTATCTGCCACTACTGCAGCATATAACTGGTCATCTTAGTGGGTGCTGGGAGAGAGGTAGGATGGGGAGTCCACTAGACAGCTGGAAAATAGGTCAGGACAACTAGGGCTGATTCGAGGGTAACCCATTGCGAGAGAGTCTAGTAGCAAAGTAATACTTATAAAGACTAGTTACCGAGTGGCCACCCAGTTTCTTATAATAGTACATGGTCCGCCTCCGAATCCAAAGTCGCTTATATGCTCATATGAAATTAAAGATTTCCCTCTGTAGGCCAGGTAAAGAAGAGGAGGTAAACAGGCTCAGGAGGGTGCAGAAATAATAAAGAATGCAAGGTAAGGTGACCATTTTAACCAAGTGGATCCCACCAATCCACAAAGTAGTGGAGTAATGCCAGGTAATGAGGTCCTTTAAAATATATTTGCATTCATGGCTCCCAATCTGTACACCTGCAATCCGTGAAATTAAACTCCCCACACCAGATTATTTTAGAAAAATGTGGAGCACACAGCTCGTGAAAAAATGCCATGGGATTTCTGTGGGAAGATAAGAGTTACAGTAACTAAACATATCTGTTGATCATAGAGGCAACATTTGACCATTATATATCATCCTTGAGGAACATCTGTCATAGAATCAACTAGGAGGGAGACAGAATTCCTGAACAGGACTGCTACTTTATTACTCTTAGACTGATTGTGGGATGACCAAAAAGGGTATAGCGGGAATGGAAAAATTTATAGAATGAGATGGGAGTGTAATGGTGGGAGTGTAATGGCATCCCTGAATGCAAAGAATATAAGTTTGCGGTTTCTCATATTGGAGAAATCCCTTGCAACGTTTGAGGGGAGTTAAATCCCTTCGCATTATGTAAGACAATCTTACACATAGGGGAGACATAATGTAGTGCAGAACGACTGGCAGTTAGAAAGGACCACACAAATCAATGTACTATGGGAAGGCAATGGACTGAAACAACCAAAGACATAAGACATATGAGAAGCGATGTGGAGGGAAAAGGAGCTTAACAGCATAAAACAATATAAACAAACTTTGAACAAGGGTGCGTACACCGGGAGGAATGGCGTGTGACAGACCCTATAACACACAGGGTGTAGGGGAGACATGGGAACTGCCGTCACCAAAATGATATTAAAGAAAATGTTAAATACTATAGGCATCTAGAGAGAATAGGTAACAAGTCCAGGTAGTGCCCTGGCGCAACTATACAAAAGCAGTAACAAAAGTACCCTCATAGTGACTATTAAAAGCTAAATGAGGAAACTAAGACTACACCATTATAAGCAACATCCATACTGAGAATCCTGTAAATAAAACAAGACACGGGATGATTATATGAGTGAGCAGAAGGAGGGAGACTGAAGATAAGAGGTTTTTGATGCAGTTTTTGCAAAATCCGCAAGCGTTTTTTTAAAGAGATGTTTCCAGGTCCATACAGTGTGCTGGAGCAAAAATTTGTGATGAAAACTGCGTCAAAAACCGTGTTATGCCAAAAACCACATCAAAAAAGGTTTTCTAATTCCTGAAGCAGATTTTTTCAGCTTGCAAAAAACTCCGTGAGAACCCCTTAGGGTAAGTTCACATGGAGTTTTTCTGGATCAGAATCTGAGGCGGAGGTCGCCTCAGGTTCTGATCCAAAAACTGGGTAGCTGTGACTGAAAGCCGGCACACTGCAACGGCATCCAGCCGCGCACTCTGCTCCAGATTAGGCCTAGGTGACTCGGCCTTAAGAATGAACATCTTGCTTCTTTTTTCCGGGAGCCAGAAGAAATGGCCTCAAAACCCTGACCAAAAACCTCCGTGTGAACTTACCCTTAGGTGGACAAGGCAGGCAAGGAGCCACAATGGAGGTAGAAGGGAGGCAAGAGAATATTTTGGCAGTATCTCATGGTACCCCAGCGATAAAATGGTCGGCAGCAGAAGGAGACTCAAACAGGCAGAGGACTCTGTAACTGAGAACTGTGGAATAAGAAGTAGCCATGGGAATGCTTGCAGTGGTACCAAGAGTAGTCACAGAGGGCCAGCAGTTGAAACAGTCCAGCCAGACTGCAACATTATGAAGAAGGTGGCAACCACTTCATGTGTTGGAGCGGCACGCGAGCTCTTTGCTTCTGGCGTACAGGTGTCGGCAAGTTTTCCGAACCTGTTGGATGCAGCCCGCGGGGTCAGTGATGTTTAGCAACGTGGACTGAGGTGGACTCATCAAGGGATGGTCCGGCAACCATCAACATCAGCCAAACCCCCTTATTATACTATACAAATCCATTATTCACAGACATAGACTCTTTAGTAACTACCGTCCTTAACTTCTTTAGGATTTATTAGAGTAATTTTAAATAAAATTAGGAGATAGGAAAGTCTAAATTTTGCAAGGCTAGTATTAAATAAAATATAAGGCCATGTAAAGTTACTGTAAAAAAAATGACACCACAAGTTTTATATGTTTTGTAACGGTGTGTTAGAAATCACACATATCAGAAGCCCAGCCCTATTAGCTTCTGACACATAACCAGTTTGACATTATTGCAAAAACATTTATTAGCGTGTTCCTCACTTACAGGGAGGATATTTCCTGCTTAATTACTGAATCAGGAAATACCTGACCTAAGGTCATTGATATTATTTCCTTAAACGGAAAAAAAATAAAGATACAGACTCTGTGTTTGTTTAGTAATCTTTCTGAGTTCGCAGGATCTTTATCTGAAGGGTGGAAAAGTCCTGTTTCCAGCTTTGAGGAATGGGAAATAAACACGTTTCCAAGATGTCTTGAAGGCAATGTCTGAATCCAAATAATTGGGTGTCTGTAATTTGCAAAGCAAACTAGAGCTGAGTGATACATTACATTGTAATATACATGTCTCTAAAGCATATTATTGTGTATGCAGGGTCTGCAGCTCAGTTCTCATGTGTTGTTGTAAGTTAACATGAATCTTCAGCAGGGGAGGCAACTTATGTTGCTCCTACTTCATGAACTCACAGGTGAACTCCCTATGTACAAGTCTCTAAATTGCTAATGGGCTTCTAACATCTCTAAGGCACCATTCATATCTACATCGGTGTCCATACAGTGCAGAGTCTGTATAAAATTGCAGAAGAAAAATTCCTGCAAGTCTGATTCTTTTTATTCAGCAATGCCAGATAGAAAATAGCAGCTACCCAGCCCATTATAGTCAATGGGATCTTTTGGAATCCATTGTCATCCTTCACATTTACATTGTACTTATTTAAAGCATTTTTTCCTGTTCCTTTAACCTTCTGGAGTACTACCTGGGTAGCCTCTACCCAAACAGTGTCCGAGAGGCACTGCAGCCAAAGCTACTGCACTCCAGCTGCCCTGTGTGCCATCTCCTGCCTGATGGCCTCTTCTTCTGCTATTATGTAGTGGACCCCACTGGCTGCTCCCACCAGGATCCAAAAGACTGCAGACACCTGCATTCCAGCTCACCATCCTTGCACGGCTACCATCTTGTCTGATCTACAGCGACCTACATCCCTCTGGCATCTCTTATTAACACCAATGGTTCCAGGCAAGTATAATTGTTGAGCTATACTGCCCTGGAGAACTTCCCTGGACTACATATCCATGTCTGCTGCCTCAGCCTCCTGGTCTCCCTGCACAGTACAACCATCACCTCCACAGTAGCCCTCCAACAACTCCTCCTGGCACTTATTATACCAGGCAAGTGCATATTCATACCTTCCAACTTTCAAAGCACAGAAAGAGGGACAGAATGTGCATCGTGCACTGCGCACCACAGCAAATTTAGCCCCACCCATGTCTACTTTGACTCTGCCCATTCCCATCCATTTCTCTTGTAACCCCACGCTGTAAAATGCAAATAAACCCTGTAAAGCACTGTAAAGGTCTGTTGGTGCTATTAATGGGTTAATAAGTACACCTATATACCTTTAGCAGTGTTTGGAGTGATTTCTGGGTGTCTCTGGTTGCTGTTGGCATTTTCTGCCTTTGTTTACTTGTTGTTAGCTTCCTGCTGTGCAAATTCCTGTGTAGTTTCTACACTTGTTCCCTCTCACTCCATTCCCCTCCTCTCTTACCTCATTACAAAACCTTCCCTGTCTCTCTAAGCCTAGCGATCCCACCCATTATTAGCCCCTCCCACCCTCTCTAAGCCTAGTAATCCCGCCCATTAATAGCTCCTCCCACCCACTCCGCGTCTCCCTAGCTAACCTATGCCTGCCACTGTTAGAAGACAGGAGGAGGGGAGGAGCCGTCCTGGACTCAGGAAGGCTTGGTAAGTATTGATGGGGATAGGGGAGGGGGAAGAATAATGGTGACATTCCATTTTGGAAGCGGTGAAATGGATCATCATCAGATTATCAGAAAGTGTCCCTGGAACACTCACATGACCGCTCCAGGGATATGGGTAATTATAGATTTTTTTTTAAATTGAAGCAAATTAGAAGTTAGGTGGGGGAGGGAGTTTAGTTTAGGGGTTAATTTTTAGTTTATTCTGGACAACCCCTTTAAGTGTCAGCAAACCTTTGCTACATTTGAATGTACTATAAGTCCACGGGTAACCACTTTTTAAGCAGACAGGCTCTCTGTCTTTTGGGTCCGCAAGTGATGGAGAGTTGCATTCTAGTGTGAACCTAGCGTAAGTATTAACTTATTTAAACATTACTTTCTGACTATCATAGGATTCTTCTTTTCAGCTGGTCTCATTCTGACCTAAGGAGAAGCGCATTCCTCTATGCTCTGAAAAAGTCATGATCTCACTTCCTGTATTCATCATCTTTTTCAGCTTCTTTCCTTGGGGAGGGGGCATAAACTCCTATCGCAGCTAGTGTAAGAATAAAATAAAAGTTTAGTTTAGATTGTGGACTTTGCTTTGTTTGGGGAGCCTGACGGAGCACACAGAGTTAACGCGAGCATTTTTTTTAGCATAACACACGTGTAAAAATAACACTCCCATTGACTTCAATTAAATATTTTACACGTGTAAAAAAAGCGTCAAAAAACGCGCCAAAAAACGCAAAACTTTTTTGCTGCGATTTTTACACATGTAAAAGATTTCATTGAAGTCAATGGGAGTGTTATTTTTACATGTGTATTCTATACATGTGTATTATGCTAAATACACTTGCGTTAACTCCGCCGGGGTAGAAGACACAAACTGGACAATCAGTGCAGGTGTGAAAGCGTCCTTAGCCTAAGTGGCTACTACATAAAGATCTAGATCAAGTAGCTGAGTACAAAGATGTCTGGTAATATTAGTATATCAAATATAACAGCATGCAATACAAAAATCAAATGGCTCTCAAGGTAAAATTTCTAGAGTAAAATTGCAGCGGCTGGAGCGGGGGACAATCGGGGGACAATCGGCAGTGATGCTGGCGCTTCCTTAGCGGAGCGCCGGCATGACCGCTGCTTGTAGGTGGTCCAGGAGGTTAAGGGGGGGGGGGGGTGTTTTATTTTCGAGGAAACAGGGTAGAAAAATGTGTGTGAGCACAGTTCTGAGAATTTGTGAATGGTTGTCAGGTGTTATTTGCATGTGCAGTATCTGTACAGTGGATCTCCAGAGTTAACTTACTGGTTCTAGGCTTCCCTATTAGCAACCAAAGGAATTAATGCTAAAATTTGATTTGAAATTTAAGCAAATTACAAACAATTAATTTAATGTAGCTTATACTATTTTATCGTAGAATCTTAACGTTGCCAGATAATCTTCCTTACACGGTATATACAACAATTTATATAGATAGATTGAAGCCAAAATGACTGTTTATATGTGGTTACTGCTACAGTATGTTATGTTTAGTTATGTTAATGGAATGAGGAAAGAAGACCCTTTTTTTTTTTTTTTTTTTATGTAGATTGTGAGCCCCACATAGGGCTCACAATGTACATTTTTCCCTATCAGTATGTCTTTTTTGGAATATGGGATGGAAATCCACGCAAACACGGGGAGAACATACAAACTCCTTGCAGATGGTTTCATGGCCTTGGCGGGATTTGAACACCAGGACTCCAGCGCTGCAAGGCTGCAGTGCTAACCACTGAGCCACCATGTGGCCCCTGAAAGAAGACCCATTTGTAACAACCTTTGTTGTTATTGTTGTTGTAATTAACCTCCGACGTTACTAATTTTCTATTGACATATGATCTCCTACTTCTATCATATCTCAGGTAAAGAAATTGATTTTGTACTAAGAGCCATAAGATTTATTGCAGGCAGTTATTACTGTGACCTAGTCTATGATTTTTATATCTCTGTTCAGATAGAGACTTTTATCCTCTCTCACCATTAATTTAATTTATAGAGTATAAATGAAAATTTCCCAGAAGGAAGAGTAACTGTACGGTATTCAATGGATCAGCAGAAACAAAGAACAGCAGGAAAATGATACAGTATCATCTTTATGGCTATCTATCTATCTATCTATCTATCTCCTATCTATCTATCTATCTATCTATCTATCTATCTATCTATCTATCTATCTATCTCCTATCTATCTATCTATCTATCTATCTATCTATCTATCTATCTAAAATAGTTTGAAAGGCTGATAAAACAAATATGTTCATCCAGCTCTGTCTATGACCCTCCATTATGATCCAAAAAAAGGCAAAATCTCCCATGAGGATGAAGCCAGTTTTCTTTATGTTATCGGAAAAATGTCTTGGGTAAATAAAATATGACACACTAGTGCTCCTATTAATTCCACTATCAGATGCTGTGTGACAGATGCAGGACATGTCTCTATAAATAAAATATATTGTCTACACCGCTCGGCTACACCTACTGCGGACATCTAAAACCCTCTTCTATAGCCTACAATACACTGTCAGACTACATGTAAACAACATCAGATACACATGAGACGTGACAGTCTGCCCTGTTCACTGTTCTGTCTGGAAGATTCATTTGTTCTTGTTCTTCTTATTCCTATTTTGTTTTCTGAGTGGTCCTTGTTGTTAACATTGTAATCCACACTAGGTATTTGCATGTAAGATAGGAGGATACCCCAGTCGAAATAGTTTGATTCATCTCACTAGGGTCCTGTAGTCCATATGAGTTTGGTTGTCCACCTTTGAACCCATGCAAGTTCTGTTGTTAGTATTATTATATTAATATTCTATGTGTGGACTGATAAGTGATTTGTAAAGTGGCAGAACGATGGTTACATCATAAGCATTCATGCCCATTCACACTTCATAGACATTGTGGCACCTTCACATCCCAGAGTATATTAATTGGAGGCTCATTTGGGTCTATCATTGTGTCTGGTGTTCGTTCCCAGGTTTCTTTTATCTTCTTCTGGCCTCGTGGGGGATGTCAGTGTCTTCTGAAGATAAGGCCTGTAGTTGAACCTCAATGGCTATAAAGGGTGTATTGACATCATAAGGGTCATGACATCAAGTCGACCCACCTGATGGCTGAGGCCCAAGCACAGATGATATGGCTGTTTATTATGTTTACGCACCTTTCCCGGGGCTCGGATTATTACGGTGACAGGCAGAGTGCTGGACTCCAGGTATATCAACCCCAGGTTTCTGACGTATATGTGGTCCAGGGCGGATCGAGAGTATGCCTCAGCTCAGGTGTAGATCCTGAGTTCATTACTGACCCCTTATAGGCTGCAGAGCCTGCAGTTCATGGCAGTTCCATGAGGTAAAAGGAGGTCTATGGTTCTGTCCTGAGTCCAGTGAGACAATATTGCGCCTGTTTTGTTCATGTGGCTGTAAGTAAACCAAACGTATTGTTATGTTATCAGTTCTGTTTAGCTAGTGGCTCAAGCGAGCAAGACTTTATTTTGTTTTTGCCTGAAATTAAGGCTGTATTTTGTTTTGCTCAAAAACTGTGTTTTCCAGTTTTTTTTTTTTCTAAATAAACCACGTTTTGTGTCCCTGTCTTGACTGTTTTGGTCTGCATTACTACTTCTACTGAGGTACCGTATATACTCGAGTATAAGTCGAATTTTCCAGCCCAGTTTTTGTGCTGAAAAAGCCCCCCTCGGCTTATACTCGAGTCAGCAAAAAAAAAAAAACTAAACTAGAAAATGACTGTGAAACACATACACATTAGGTATCTTGTGTCTGAAAGTGCCTGGTCTACTGAATATAGGATCTGCAGTTCTCCTCTTCCATCAGGAAGGGGTTAATAGGAGCACTGCAGATCCCCTATATTCAGCCAGGCTGAATTCTAAGTGGGGGGGAAAAACCTCAGTCCTCAAGCTCAGGGAAGGGGCAGACAGACAACCAAAACACTCCCTCCCCTTCCCCTTCCCCAGCATCTACTGCACCCAAAAACTCCGACCATTTTAATTTTTGAAATTTTCCAGTAGCTGCTGCATTTCTCCCCCTCGGCTTATACTCGAGTCAATACGTTTTCCCAATTTTTTTGTGGTAAAATTAGGGGCCTTGGGTTGGCTTATACTCGAGTATATACGGTAATTTCCTCACACTGGATTCCTGAAATCCTACCTGCTTTGCCAATAGTGATTTTGATCTGCTCTTTGACCTTGCCTCTTGCCTGTCCCAGCATCAGTGTCCACTTGTCTGACATGGGTCAGCTGTCATTAACACCAGGACTATTCCTAAAGCGAACAACTGTTGGTCCCCTTCAACAAAATTCAGATTCCCATGCAGGGGTTAAAGAGTGAATACCAGGGGACTACTACTTAAACAAAGACCTCACAAGCAGCCCAAAGCCAAACTGGTTTTGTGACACAGCAGGTCCATACCCACTGCGTGTTACGTACAGAAGATATGACTATACATGTACAGTACTTTCTTACCTGTCCTCTTATGTCCAGAAATGTGTGTCTCTAGAAAAGCAGTTTTGCTGTCTTGTGTCAATGTGTTACCACCCAGTGGAGGAGGATGAGTTGCAGCCTTTTTTGTTAGGATGTCTTGATATAGTTTTGAACTCCTTATTCCAATTAGAAATGAGTTTGTGGACACACATATCGGGATTGTAGACATGGTATAAAATGATATAGTTCTAGCTCAATGGCCCAATGATGCCTTCTGACAAATAGACAGACACTGATATTATCAAGGGCACATGGTCATTGCCAAAACCTGTTACAGATTTTGCATTGTGGCCCTGGTGCTTCAAGATGCATCTGTTGGAGATCTTTGTACATAGAGTATAGGGGGATTTTTTTTTTCCCACTGACATGGGGCACTAAGCACCAGCCTCATGTTTTTTTCCCCTCCTCTGGAATAGCACTGTAGGGTTATAGGTTGAACTTAATGTGTTTTCAATGAACCTCATCTACTTAATGGTCTTTTAATGGCTTTTGTTGTGTCTTATGATAAGACATGATGCTGCATCAAGTTACAAGTATTAAGCTTGGTTCACATTCGCACTGAGCCCATTTTCTAACATAGTGGTTATCCGCAGACACATGCAGACCCCATAGACTATAATAGGTTCTGCTGGGTTTTTGCCATTTTTATACTGAAATGTGTAGAACTTCTCTCTCTGCTGCTTTTCATCAGAACCTGCAGTGGAGACTCCAATGCATATGTGAACCAAGCCTCAGTCATTGTCAGTTCAACATTACAACTAGCCATACATCTGTACAAGATTGTCCTTAAGCTACATACATATGCCAAGTCTGAAGCTGGGTTTATATGGCACATTTTCACTGAAGCACTGCATGTAAAGTAAAATGCAGCATGTTTCTATGTATTTCAGCTGTATGCTAATAGACATTACATGGGAATCCTGTGGTTTACTGGTTATTATCATACAGGTGAAATGCAGAGTAACAAGGGCTAGTCACTACTAAAATTAGTTCTTCAGTAAAAGAGCACCATGTACACCCCGCCTAGCTAGAGGACACTGGTCAGTTGTCTGACTTATCAAAGGTGAACTTCCCCTTTAATAAATGTTTTAGATCGTGAAAAGGCAATACATACAAGAAGTGGTTTTGTGTATGAGTGATTTCATGTATTGGAATAAATACTAGCTTGGAAAAAGTATTTTATAGTCAAAATTTTATAGAAACTCTGGTGTAGGATCATAACACAAAAGACTTCTACTGTATCTTAAAAGTACTTTGCCATTAGGTATTTGGGGCAATAGTGACCTCTTGTGGCTCAGCTCTCTTATGTTTATTGGACGTCTTCCTGACTGCCATAAGCATTAATTAGCTGGGTGCTATTTGTTCAATCGCTCACAGATTGGATTCAGTATACTTCTATTTTTTATTATATGTAAAGACTGTACCTTTATGGTGATACAAACTCCCCAGCATAAGCGTAGAGTTCAAAGAGATGTCTCATCACAGGATGAGAGCAACAGACATCACATGACAGACTTACATGCAATCCCCTCCATCAGGTGTCCGTCTGCATTCTCTCCAGTGTAAAAGACACGATGGCATGTTTTTTTACCTTTGTTACAGAAGAAAAAGTAATGCAAGCAGAACCTTTTCTCCCATTATAAAAGTAAACAAGCACAGAAAACATCGTCCATCATGTTGTTTACATTGGAGACAATTGGAATGAACAGACTAAAGGAGCTCCATTACTCTGTGTGAGTTACTCAACTACAGTTAATGTCCGTTGCTGTCTCCCTATGATGGATGACAGCAAAGGACATTAACAGTGGTAGTGTGAACTTCACTTTAGATGTAAGTCTGCAGCCAATCTGTGCTATTTTTGACAACTTGAGAATTCCCCTGGGAGTAGCCATGATGGAAACAATGTTCTTGCTTTATTACTTGTTTAGACACCAGAGTATGTGCTATATAGCAGCTGAAGGGAATATAAGTGAACAGTCATATGTCTAATAAACATCTAATGGTCACATAAAAAAAGAATATTGCAGATTTTGAATACGTGACTGAAATGAATATTACCGACACATAACTCTGATGCCTTATGTGCATTTCAACCCTTTAGTGAAATAAAATGTTTTATCCGTAAATCAGTAACATTTCATCTCTCTCTGCATTCACGTTTTCATAACTTTTTACATTTTATTTCAATGTAGCTTCACAAGACCTTGTATTTTGTGGTTACATAATACTTTTTGATCAGTTTTTATTACTTTTTGTTTTTGAGAGGTGAAATGAATAGAAAACATCAATTGTGGCATCCAAATCGTAATGTTTATGGTATTTGTCATAGAATAAATAATATACTAATTAGAGATGTGCGAGTACTATTCGAAACTGCCGTTTCCAATAGCACGCTCCCATAGGAATGAATGAGCGGCATCTGGCCGCTTAACCCCCTGCGTGCCAGCTATGTCCATTCATTCCAATGGTACTTGCTCATCTCTAATAAAGTGCAAGTATATGGCAACTCTGCTTTAAAAAATATGTCTCTTTATGCCCCCTGTGGGGAAAGTATCTTGGTAAAAGCAGTGGTGTGGACCGAAACAGTCAAGATAGGGACACAAAATGTGCAACAAATAGGTTTATTTAGAAAAACAGTCAAATAAACATTCATTTCAGGCACAAATGAGCAAAGACAAAATCTAGTTTAACTTCAGGCAAACATAAAACAAATTCCTGCTCATCCGAGCGATTCACTAAGCAGGAGCAATAACCTAACTATACCATGTGCCTTACTACCAGCCACATGAAAAAACAAGCACAATTTGGCCTCACCAGACTCAGGGTTATAGGACAGACCCCGCTGCCTCCTCACTCCCTGGATCTGCCTTGAAGTGCAGGCTCTGCAACCTTTTAAGGGCCAGTAACGAGCCTTAGGACACATACCTGGGGCTAAGGCCGACTCCAGACCCGAACTGGACCACACATAAGTTAGGAATCTGAGGCTGATATAGTGTGATTCCAGCACTTTGCCTGTCACCTTCTCACACCGCACACAGCATAATATCACTTTATGCCCCCATATAGTATAATCTTCCCTTATGCCCCCGCGAAGTATAAGTATAAATAGTCCAATTTTTCTTCCTATCATCCCACATTCAGTAACAATCTTTTAAAGTTGAAAGATTGCACCCAATTTGTATCTTCTGAAAGTCTCCAAAAGATTTCAGCTGAACTTGGAACGAATGAATATATAAAAAGCAACCCTTGAAGACTTACTGTATATTAAACTAATATATTTCCTTCCTAACCTCCAATAAGTAATTGTCCTATAAATATATTACCTGCAGGTTTCATGTATACCTTTACATCTCGTTTGCCTTTATTTTGTGTAATTAGTATAATACATGTGCTGCTGTTGTGTTAAGGCCATTGTATAAAACATAGAAGTGTCAAAGTTTAATATATAATGTAGAGTAAGTATCTGACACTTTATTTTTTCACTTCATTAAATGTTACTGTGCATGACCTGCATTTCCAACAAGACATAATTATATACAATTAAAGTCGTTGCCTGAGTGAATTACTCATTACTGGCCAAATTACCCCAACTTTTCTTTTGAAAGCTGAAGCGGAGATCGTGTGTGCAGGTAAAAGGAAGGGTAAGTAGGAGGCAATTATGGTAAATCACAGTATTAAAAATAATTAGAATTTCCAGTTTATTTTTACCTATAGGAAATGAAAGCAAATTAGAAAACTATAACAATGTATGAAATTTATACATACAAAAAAAATATATAAAATGTGATATAAATAAAATCTTGAGGTTGGGGATAAGTTGTATTAATGGGAAACACTTTAAATGGAGTCTATCACAGCATAATTGCTTCTAAGGTAAGTATGGAGGAATCATCCAGCAACGAAACCAGGATATGAAATCAATTCCTTTCTTTATTTCATGTTCGTAGAAAATATATCAAAAGATAAAACATGCAGTCTACAAGGAATAGAAAGCTTGCGTCAGACTGACGCGTTTCGGATATGTCTATCCTTTCTCCTTTCTCTTTCTGGAGAAAGGATAGACATATCCGAAACGCGTCAGTCTGACGCAAGCTTTCTATTCCTTGTAGACTGCATGTTTTATCTTTTGATATATTTTCTACGAACATGAAATAAAGAAAGGAATTGATTTCATATCCTGGTTTCGTTGCTGGATGATTCCTCCATACTTACCTTTATCATTCGACTCCGTACCGAGGGAGTTTTTTCATCCGGGCAAGTTCGCAGATACATGGTGGATATCGGACTTCAAAGAAGCATTGAAGGGCTACTGCAGGAGGGCTGAGTATAACATTTCCATTTTCCCTTTTTCCTAACTATGTTATAATTGCTTCTAAACCTGCTGTAGACAGTTATTGACACAGTGAACACAATTTTTTGTGTCAAAAACTCTACCAAAAACTCTACTTCAAAGCTAAAGGCCCAAATGCAGAGGTTTTTTTTGTTGTAGATTTTGTTGTGGTTTTTTGAGACAAAGTCAAGTGTGGCTTGAAAAGGAATGGGAAATATAAAGGAAGCTCTTAGATGTTTCCATAATGTTTAATTCACTCCTGACCATGGTTAAAAAAAAAACGCAACAGAAGATGCTGCTTTTCTGGAACGTGGGGCCTTAGCCTTAATCCACATGTAAATGAGCAGTTTGGTGCACTTCAGCGTGACCATGTCTGCCAGAGAACACCTTTTCTGTTGTGCTTGCCACTAGAGATCAGCGAGTAGTATTTGATCGAGTAGGTATTCGATCGAATACTATGGTATTCGAAATACTCGTACTCGATCGAACACTACTAGCTGTTCAAAGTTAGGATTCGATGCAGAACCAGAATTGATTGACAGAATGCTATACATTGCAAATCAACACTGGTTCTTCTCTTAGCTTTAGAAGTCTTCTCCCTGCACAGTGTGCCCGCGTCCTCTTCCGGCTCTGAATTCACTCTGCTTAGGCATCAAGCCTGGGCAGAGCCGACTGCGCATGCACGGGCATGCGCAGTCGGCTCTGCCTAGGCCAATGCCTAGCAGAGTAAATTCAAGGCCGGAAGAGGACGCGGGGATGCTGCGCAGGGAGAAGAATCCAGCCCTACCCTCACTCATGGACTTGGTAAGTAGAATTTGATCGAATGTTGCCTACCCCTGAAACGAGCATTTCCCCCCATAGACTATAATGGGGTTCGAAACCCGAATCGGATTTCGAACCTCGAACATTTTAGTGTTCGCTCATCTCTACTTGCCACCCAATGGCTCCCTCTAGCTTAAATATTGACAAGTCCTGATGTGGAGCAAGCACTGGCTCAGTTGTAAATGGATTACAGACAGCTGAGGACCATTGCTCTGGACAATTATAAAATAATTGTTTTCCAATAGGTCATCTTAGAGCACCAACTTATTCTTCTCTAACTGTTGTGAGAAGGTGACAGGCAAAATGCTGGAATCATGCTATATCACCTACAGATTTTTAACTTATGTGTTGTTCAGTGCAGGTCTTGATCTTGCACTTCAGGGCAGATCCAGGGAGTAAGAGGAGGTGTCTGGGTCTGTCCTGTTACTCTGAGTCCGGTGAGACTGTATCATACTTACTGGTTTGTTCCTGTGGCTGTTAGTAGGTTACATATATAGTTAGTTTATTATTACTGTTTTGTTAGTTGCACAGAAGAGCAGGATTTTGTTTCTTAGTGTTTTGCTGACGTTAAGGCTGTATTTTATTTTGCTCATTTTTGTGCCTGAAGTCAAGGTTTAATTATTTTGCTGTGCTTTTGATAAATAAACCTGTGTCTGACTGGTTGGGTCTGCACCACTGCTGCCACTAGTGGAAGAGTTATGTTGTCAAAAATGACGGTCTCCATAAATCTTGCCAATATCTGACCCTACGACTGTATATGTATAAGTAGTTTAAAGAGATATCAAATAATCATCTTTATATAATGCAGAAGCACAGCAAGGATAGGAGACTACTGAAACGTGTTCTGGTTACCTGCACTCTGTCTTGGTCAGAGCATTTAGACAGAGAATAAGGGCAGTTAACTGTACAATTACTCCAGGTAAATCTAGTATGGCCTCTATATAAAGTGGGTAACAAAAAAAAAACTTCAATCAAAATGCAATTTGAATATCTACATTAATCATACTACTACTACATTCTCAACACTACTCAACTACCAGAAAGTAAATAAATTATAAGTCTACCAATAGATGGCACTGTGTCTCTCTATAACCATAGGAATAATGAAATAACTTAGCTCGGTGAAGCTCAGAGCTTTTCAGTCCTCAGTTTCTAACGATGCTCATCACGCTCAATATTAATGTCATTTATATTTTTATTTTCTGTTCCTATTCATTCGCAGGTAATCTCACATGTGAAATATTCTTCTGTGAGATTTGCGAATAAGAATCTGATCTCACTAAGTTTTCTCCATTACACAGTAGCTAAGAGGTTGTGTTCCGTACTTGCAGAAATTCATGTGGAAATTGGATTTAGAGGTTTTTCTCTGAGTGTATCCCATTTCTTTCTATTTCTATTGACCCGAGTGTCTTTGAAGATGATTATGTTAAAATGCTCTCTATGGTAAGACCCAGATTCTCCAGTAGATGAAACATTTTAATATATTTGATGATATGATTGGTGTTATTCAAGAAGATGGAAAGTTACAAGAGATTTCTCTTTCTGACTCAGATGCTGGAACTTTTATATATATGATTGTAAAGTGTAATGATTTGTCTTTTGTGGAAATATTGTATAGATTTATGTGGCTGTTCATGTGTCAAAACCATATTTCTTTCAGTTGTATCTTTTATCTTGTGTATGGTGGCTGAATAATGTTATACACTGTTATCTTGTAATACATAGGCTCCTGGCACAGGCAATTCAAGTTACTTGTATACCATGACCTTTCCATTTATGGTTTTAATATATTGAAGAAGTAGTAGTGTAGGAACATAAAAGAAGAGACAGTGTAACAATAGAACGATAAAGTATGGGAATAACACGGCAGCTTTTGGTAATGGATAGGATATACATGGGTATCTCTGCCACTGCTTAGGATTTTCCTAGTAAGTCAAATAAATATCATTTTCTGGTCAACATTTGCCTACATTATTTTTTATATATATTAGGAAGAGGGATAAACTTAAAGAGAACCGGTCACTATTCCTGACATGTATGTTTTCGTAAATACATAATATTGAAGCCCCCTTATTGTTAAAATTCTGGTTTATCGTCACCCTAGGTTTCTATGGCAGTACATGATTGGTTAATATGTGCAGGGCTAGTCAAATTAGAAAAAAAAAACAAGTTAATGAGCAGTAATTAATTATTGTTGCCCTCTGATGTAAACCTCCTGGAGACAAGGACAGGAATGCTTTTTTCTCTTCCGGTATACATAGAAGTGTTTCATAGTTTTTTTGGGTTCTTAACATTTCGTTTTAAGAGGAAGCTTTTGGGAAGAATAAAGGGTGGTCCCCTGTCCCTCACCTATACCTAACTCACTGCTGTATACTCATAGAGTTCCTCAGCATAATGTCCTGGTTACCGAGGCAGCGTATGCTACTATTTCAGGGTTCACATAGTTACATACGAGGGGGGACCCAAAAGTTTCCAGAAAAGTTGTTTTTGAAGCGTGTATTTATTTTTTTGTAAAAAGTCCTGTCCTTTAGCAGCAATACACTTGTCAAATCTCGTCTGCCATTGTTCGAAACATTTTGTAAAACTCATCTATTTTGATGTGTGCAAGCGCCTCCGTCGTTTTCCTCTTCACCTCCTCCATGTCGGCAAAACGCTTCCCCTTGAGGTTCCTCTTCATTTGTGGGAATAAAAAAAGTCACTGGGAGCTATATCGGGTGAATAGGGTGTGTGGGGCAAGACAACCATGCCGTTTCTTGCCATCAAAGTGGTCACCGAGATGGCGGTGTGGGCTGGGGCATTGTTGTGGTGGAAAAACCAATCATCAGCCACATTTCGGCCTTTTTCACCGCACACTGTTGCACAACCTCTTGAGAACCTCTTGAGAACCCCCCACGTAGAAAACCTGGTTATGGTATGACCTGTTGGAACGAATTCCGAGTGCACAATCCCTTTTGCATCGAAAAAACAAATGACTATTGTCTTCACATTGGACTTCACTTGACGAGCGACGGCTGGACAAAACAGCTCTTGCAAGAAAATTCACTGCAGGTAGACGAAAGCTTCCGCATCAACGCTGCTTGGCACATTGAATGAGAAGGCGTGGTTGAACAAATAATTAGCTGCAGAATCGCGTACTACAAAAACTGTGTGCGCAGCAGCCTCATTCTGGAAACTTTTGGGTCCCCCCTCATAGTAGATAAGGTTGGATGAAGACATCAGTGCATCAAGTCCAACCTATAACCCTACAATCCCTACAGTGTCGATCCAGAGGAAGGCAAAAATAAACCCCATGAGGCTCATGCCAAATGCCCCATTTCAGGGGTAAAAATTCCTTCCCAACTCCAATCTAGCAGTCAGTATAAAAACCCTGGATCTATGTGTCCTTAACATCTAGAATCCATAACCCGTTATATTGTTCTTTTTAAGGAAGGCACCCAGTCCCTCTTTGAACTTGGGAGTTCCAAGATGGAGGAATATCTGTGCGCAATCTATAGAAATTTTACATGTGGAACTGCAACCTCAGAGAAAGATGAAAATGTCATATGGCACCACTTTTCTAGGTTTTATAGTGCCTGAGATATATCTGTTTGAAGTGACTTCCTACCTTGGTGTCCTTGCAATGTACAAGAGCATGTATGTCCATACAACTAATGAAAGCAGCTTACAACTCTCAATACAGAAACAATGGGGAGAATAAAGAAGTGCAGGATTTCACAGGAGAAGCCAAAATTTAATAGTGCGACAAATGTCATCAAACAATGAAAAGTTTGAAAGTTTAGTTACACTTTAAATCCAAATGAAAGTTGGAAGAAAAGGGGTGCTATAAGTGAACTGTGCATCCCATTGTCTCCTTCTCGACATATCTTATAAACCAAATTGTAAAAACAGTTCCTCCAAAGTAAGAGATTCTTTTGGCAACTGCTCTCCATTCTGGCCAAGAAATGAGGATCCTAAACAGAGGACCTTCTTTGTTGCCGTCCAAATTTATAATAAAAAGTTTTCTAAACTTGACAACCGCTTTAAGCTTTTTTTTCTAATTTTTAAGTCTGCATCTTAGCCATCATGTCGAATGTAAATAGCAATATTCTAATGCCTACTCATCAAGACCTTGAAGCATTCCCAAAATGAGCTTTATCTACTGTATAATCTGTTCATTCTTAATGCTCTTATGATTACAGACTTAATCCATCATCGTACTTTCTATTTTCTCTTTCTTATGTAAATTGATAAGCATATTCAAGTAGAACTAGCAATCAATCTTCTTAGCGATTCTTAGGATTTCCTTCTTTCGGCTGTAATTATTCACCTTAACCACCCCTGATATCCTTGCTTATTAATACTCATCATATTCCAAACCCCTGCTTCATTTCTATCACAGTATCTTGGATTATGCTGAGTTCTGTCTGTTATATAGTAGCTATCATTAAGACTCTCTTCTGTGACCTTTCCTGTCTGATGCCATATAACCTTTCCCATCAATCACAATTCTGGATTTAACACTATTGACCTTTCAGCTACAGTACAAAGGTGACTCAATTCCTTCCATCTCTGGTGAAGTACCCCTTGTCACCAAAGTCGTTCCATATAGGATTAGATGCCAATCTTAGACCATAAATGTATTCAAAGTCTCTCACTATTCTCAAGTTGATGTTCTACAAACATCATCTTCATCTCATGTCTCCACTCTTCAGCATATATTAAGCTCTGGGACATGCCTACATCTTCTCTGCGTCTTTTCCGTTAGCCCAGGGGTAGGGAACCTTTGGCTCTCCAGCTGCTGTGAAACTACAACTCCCAACATGCTCCATTCACTTCCATGTGAGTTCCAAGAACAGCAGAGCAAGTATGCATGCTGGGAGTTGTAGTTTTACAACAGCTGGAGAGCCGTACGTTCCCTACCCCTGCGTTAGCCTCTCCAAACATTTTCATTTTCCTTTTTCAATTAAAAAATCAATTGGCAGAGAAACACCACAATACATAAGTGTTTTACCCCCTCCTTCAATTCAAAGCAGTACATGAGGGTCACAAACACGGGAAATATTAGGGCATAGTTTTGATGCTCAAGATCTAGGTGATTTAGGCACTTTTTTAAAAAGTTTTCTAGAGAATTTCAGGTAACTTCCATGAATGTGAAAATTCAATTTTTCAAGCAAATTTAACGCAGTGATTTCCAAATTTTTAGAGATGCAAACCAGGAAGAAAGTGGAGTTACAAAATGGGTTCACATACTAGTAATATAAATCCCTAAATGGCATACTGTTCTGCAAAGATATTTAAAAAATAAAACCAAGCAGTCTTTGGTTTTTGGTTCTGACATGTAAGGGTATGTTCACACAGAGTATTTTGAAAGGCGGATTTTGATGCGGAATCTGCCTGCAAAAATTGCTCCCATTGGCTTCAATGGAAGCCGCTCTCTTTTTTTTTTTCTGACAGCTAGTAGCGGAAAAAAGAAGCGACACGACTAGAGATGAGCGAGTAGTGAAATATTCGAGATTCGATATTCGTTTCGAGTAGAGCCTCAATATTCAACTACTCGATCGAATATCGAATCCGATTATAGTCTATGGGAAAAAATGCTCATATCAGGGGAAACCACTATTCCACTACAGGAGAGTCACCAAGTCTACGAGTAGCAGGAGGAGAGTGTTTAGGAGGAGCGAAGTGCAGTTAAAGCACACAGACCCCATAGACTATGGGCCGGTTCACATTAGCGCTTGCCTCCTGTCTGGAAGGAGTCAGCAGGAGGACCCCCCCGAATGGAATATCAGCGCAACTGCAAGCGCTGGACAGTTAAGCACACGGACCCCATAGCATATAATGGGCTCCGTGTGCTTGCTGCGCACTGCCCGCATGAATCATTCGGACGGTCAGTGCGCGGCAAGCACACGGAGCCCATTACATGTATTGGGGTCCGTTTGCTTAACTGTCTAGCGCTTGCAGTTGCGCTGATATTCCGTTCAGGGGGGGGGGGGGTCCTCCTGCAGACTCCAGGCAAGCGCTAATGTGAACCGGCCCTTACTCGTTCTGCAGAACCAGCATTGACTGTCCGAATGCTATACAGTGTCAATACCAATCAACACTAGTTCCACAGCAGGCTCATCTTTGCTAGTTGGTAGAGCTGGCAGCTTGCAGTTATGCGGGAGCTGACTTTTTCTCATAGGAATACATTGACCAGCGTTGATTGGCCGAATGCTATACAGTGTACAGCATTCGGCCAATCAACGCTGGTTCTGCCTCGTCTGTGATGAGGCGGAGTCTAAGATCGGACCACAATGAAGACTGCTGTGACCCGATCTTAGACGCCGCCTCATCACAAACGAGCCTCCAGCAGAACCAGCGTTGTTTGGCTGAATGCTGTACACTGGCCAATCAACGCTGGTCAATGCATTCCTATGAGAAAAAGTCAGCTCCCACATAACCGCAAGCTGCCAGCTCTCCCGACTAGCAAAGACGAGCCTACTGCAGAACCAGCGTTGATTGGCCGAATGCTATACAGTGTTTAGCATTCGGACAATCAGCGCTGGTTCTGAATTGAATCTTTACTGCGAATAGGAGTAGTATTCGATAGAGTACGAGTATTTCAGATACCGTAGTATTTGTTCGAATACTTACTCGATCGAATACTACTCGCTCATCTCTAGACACGACCTATCTTTCTGCGGATTCCGCGGCTGAGTCAGTTGTGGCATCTGTGGCTCGAGACACGCTCCTGTTTAGACCCATTCATTTGGGCCTAATCAGGAGTGAGATGCCGCGATGGAAGGCCAATGCAATGCATCAGCATCCCGTCGTGGCTAGCCGCGCGGAATTTCACATGGCGGAAATCATACCCTAAATATTACACCTTACATATATCTTTAAAGGACTGCATGACCTCACTATGGAGCTAAAAGTAAATTATAAGATCTCTGATATTGCCAATATTTTTGTGATTGTCACAAATTACCCTCATTTTTACTGTTAGTGAAACATTGTTGGCTTACAGGTCATGGTAATGTCCAGATTCATCAGTAGTCAAAGTCAAAGTGAAGCTCTTATCTAAGTGCAGTCTAAATATTTGTTTTTCACATATAAGTCATATACAGTAAGTGCCTGGTTTTCATTGTCTTCTTTACATATACAGTAGAGAAGACATTAAGTTGTATCAATGTATCTATACATGTAATCTTGGTAAATTGTAAAATTTAGTGAAAGATCTGAACAAACGCTACTTTGTTGAGATCTATTTCTCCTCTTCCAAGCTCTCATCTTTATCAGCTCACATTTGTGAGTGCCTTGCAGCTGTTTCATCAATCGTGTTATTCCTATATTAGAAACTGAAGCTTGCATAAGCATTTGTCTTCTCCTAGTACAGTAACTCTAGAATGCCATAAAAATGGATATTGGTGAAATCTTGAATATTGTCTGGAGTACACATTTAATGGAAAATTGATTGCAGATTCTAGTGGGGTCTCAGAAATTCAATATATGGGACTTTGCTTGCAATATGTCTATTAGGCTAAGTCCCCACATAGTAGGCTGAAGCTTTTCACAGAAAGTCTTCAGCGTTTTCCTACACCTATTCCTACCGGCCTTTCCCTAGGTATCACTGACATGGGGCAAACTGTTGTGGTTTTGGAAATCCAAATCCTAGAATCCCATTCACCTTGCAGTGACTGTAAAACTTTTTTTCCACGGCACTTTCACTTGAACCAGATTGCTGCATTTACGCCATGGGGGCCTTGGCCTTGAAGAGATTTTCAGGGCTTATCAATTGGGGGCATTTCCTTAAACTGGGTCATCGATAGAAGATTTGCAGAGGCTCTGACACGCTGATGTTAAATTGATAATGGTAAGTCATCAACTGTTAAGCCAGGGAAACCCCTTTTAGTGAACTTGTAGATGTGTTTGTCAGAATCTGTGTCAGAATCTTTGTGTTAGAACCTGTGTTGATCATCATGCGAAGATACTGTTCCAAGGATCTCCACTAGTGGCCGCTGTTCTCAAGTGTCATTTTTACTCCCACCACTGGAGGCTGCTGTTCCCTGGCTCTTGCCCACAATTAAGATGGCGAGTATTGTTTCATGACCGTGGCCATCTTGTTTCCTGTTTAGGTCTATATAAACCCAGAGCACATTATGACCAATGATTGAGTATTGTGTTTGTTCCCAGTCCTCTAGCTCTGAGGTATTCTTGCTCAGTTTACCTTGGCTTCATCTGCTTACCCGCTCTGTGTACCGACTCCTGGCTTCATCCGACTACCCGCTCTGTGTACCGACTCCTGGCTTCATCCGACTACCCGTTCTGTGTACCGACTCCTGGCTTCATCCGACTACCCGATCTGTGTACCGACTCCTGGCTTCATCCGACTACCCGATCTGTGTACTGACTCCTGGCTTCATCCGACTACCCGCTCTGTGTACCGACTCCTGTCTTTATCCGACTAGCTGCTCTGTGTACCGATCCCTGGCTATCCATCGACCAAATCTCCTACTCCGCAGCCGTCCTTCCCGGCTATCGGATTCCAGCTGAATCACCAGTATCGTAACAGTGTTACTTTGTGTATGTTTCTTAATATAGTAACATTTGTTGTGTTTCTGGGATGGCTGGGCCCTAAGGTGAAAATTGTACATAAATGTGGTACTAAATATTTAAAGTAAGCCAACCAAAAAACGGAGTTAGAAAGAGCCAATTTTCGTTGAAAATGTTTTTGAAAATAATTTTGAATGGAATGAACTGGAAAAGAACAGCAATTGCATCATTTCCTTACAGTTTTTGTCATTCACTGTGTGGTAAGTAGCTGTTTTTTTGCATTCTGTGGGTCAATATGGTCGCAGTGATACCAAATGTATACAGTTTTTATACCTTTACAAAAATATAAAACTTTGAAAAAAGCAATGTCTTTGCCTCAGCATATTCTGACACCATTAACTTTTTTTTTAATATATCCAGGTGTAGAGCTGTGTCAGACATCTATTTTTCTGGTGTAAATTGCAGTTTTTATTTATATCATTTTGGGGACTGTATGATGTTCTAAGTTTTTATTAAGTTTTTGTTGGTGAAATAGTGAAAAAACAATAATATTTTGATTCTTTTACATGCTACAGAATTCACAGTAAGGAATAAATTTATACAAATTGTACAGCGCTGCGGAATATGTTGGCGCTATATAAATAAAATTTTTATTATTATTATTATTATTATTATATATTTTAACAGATCAGGAATTTTTTCTTATTTATTTTTATATGTAATCTAGAGAAAGGGGCTGAATAAAGTTTTTATATTTAATTTTTCTGTATTATAAAACTTTAAAAATGTTTTTTTTTTCCTGATTTTTGTAACATCATTATATTGCTCATAACATGGATTGCAATACAATAGGAGGTTAAATGCCGTCTCTGATCATATACAGTGAAGTGGGTTCCCTGCTGTGTAAAACAGCTGAGATGTAATGGATATAGTTCCCTGTCAGCTTCTGAATAGAGACCATTTTTAAATACCCTCCCTCAATGTTAACAGGCACATTAGTGATGGCAGAGGGTTAATATATATACAATAAGATACATACACATGTAGCAGCATTTAACATAGCAGACACATTGTGCTTATATGACATGCCTGCGACCCCCACCTCACTTCTTAGCTACTTATTTGAATTGCAGGAACTGCATTAGTAACTCAAATGAATAGCTGTCAATTGCAATCCCTATCCCACAACCTACTCCATAGGCATACATACCATACTGCACATTAGAGAACCAGAAAAAGCACAAAACTGTATGGGAATGACCGCAAGTATCTTATCTTAGACCATTTTATGGTGCCCATATGATGCAAGAGGTGCAAAATTCATTAATCATTGTACAATAGGTGCATAAGTGCACCTGCAGGGGAAAAGTGGAGGGGGTAGCAGTGGATCACGTGTGATGGCTATTTGTTATAATTGAGGGATGGCTCCTACAGTCACAGGCACAATATCAGCATGAAATATAGCTTCGCCATAGTGCCTGCTGTATTGGTGAATTATGCCACATGTTACAAAAGATACATAATGCACTGTGATAAATTTAGAGACTTTTCAGCCTTCTTGCTCCAGTATTAAACTGTCTAAATTTAAGGCTTGTAACAATAAATCTTCCTTATTTTTTGTGAAATTTCTGCTATTCATCAACTTATTTCCATTGTCACTATCTACAGAAAAAGTCTCATCAGTATTATGGAAAGACATACAGTAATATAGTGCTATATGTAGATGTCACATTGTAACATTGCAGTATTTAGTATCCTTGTTGTCATTTAGAGGTTCTTAGTGTGCGCATCTCATTTCCATATAGACCTCTCATAGTTAGCAATTGCAGTAATTAAACTGACTAATTATCTTTGGAAAGCTGCTGAGCGATAATCCACATAATAGTACTGCAAAGTGTTGATCTAGAAATGACAGTAAACACTTTAAAGTGACATTCACTGTGTATGATAAACCAAACGTATTCTCTGCAGACAACAGAGCGAGGGCAGATATACAGTATATACAGTGAAACATCTTTACGTAAGCCTCAGTAAGTCTCAGGAATAGTTAGGAATAGAGATGAGCGAACACTGTTTGGATCAGCCAATCCGAACAGCACGCTCCCATAGAAATGAATGGAAGCACCTGTGACGCCGGCCGGCCACCGGCAAAGTCAGCGTCACAGGTGCTTCCATTCATCTCTATGGGCGCGTGCTGTTCGGATCGGCTGATCCGAACAGTGTTCGCTCATCTCTAGTTAGGAAGTATGCACAGCCCCCAGACTCCCAAGTAATAATAGAAGAGCCATAAATCATCTATTTTATGCTTCCACATATTACACAATACCAGGTATCAATAATATAAAAGCACACTTAAAACCAGATTAAAAGGAGAAATGTTGACTCAATCTTAGCATTGTGTCTGTGTGTGCCACAATAAGCATGAGGAGAAGAGAACTATCTGAGGACTTGATAACCAAAATTATACAAAAGTAACAATCTCAAAATTATAAGTCCATCTCCAGAGATCTTGATGTTGTTTTGTCCACGATGTGCAGCATAATCAAAAGGTTTAGAACCCATGGCACGTATAGCTAATCTCCCTGGACGCAGACAGAAGAGAAACATTGATGAAATATTCCAGTGCAGGATAATCCGGGTGGTGGTTCAGCCCCAATCAAGTTCCAAATAAATTCAAGCTGTCCTGCAGGCTCAGGGGGCAACAGTGTCAGCACAAATTATCAGTCCACATTTGAATGAAATAAAACACTATGGCAAGAGATCCAGGAGAACCCGACTGCTGACACAGAGACACAAAAAATCTAGACTGCAGTATCAACATGTATATGTGAAACCAAAATATTTCTGGAAAAACATCTCGTGGACAGATGAGACCATGATAGAGCTTTTTGATAAGCCACATCATTCTACTGTTTATTGAAAACGGAGTGAGGCCTACAAAGGAAAGAACACAGTACCTACAAATATGGTGGAGGTTCAAAGATTATTTGGGGTTGTTTTATTGCCCCTGGGATTCGGTACCTTGACTATGTGCAAAGCATCATGAAAGGATTTTGGGTCACAATGTAGGGTCCAGTGTTAGAAAGCTGGGTTTGCGTTCTAGGTCATTGGTCTTCCAGCAGAACAATGACCCCAAACATATTTCAAAAAGCACCCAGAAATGGATGGAAACAAAGATTCCAAATCTAAATCCTATGAACACCTATGGAGAGAAATTACTGTTGGGAGAAGGCACTCTTTAAAGAGGACCTTTCACCATTTTGCACACAGGCAGTTCTATATACTGCCGGAAAGCTGACAGTGCGCTGAGTTCAGCGCACTGTCGGCTTTCCCGATGTGGGCCCAGTGTGAAGAGCTTACGGTCCGGTACCGTAGCTCTTCTATGGTCAGATGGGCGTTTCTGACAGTCTGTCAGGAACGTCCTTCTCCACAGCACAGCCAATCACGCTGTGCTGTGAGAGCCGGGAGGAACTCCCCCCTCCCTCCCTGATAATGCTTGTCTATGGACGAGTACTGCGAGCAGAGGGAGGGGGCGTTCCTCCCGGCTCTTACAGCACAGCGCGATTGGCTGTGCTGTGAAGAAGGACGTCTCTGACTGAGTGTCAGAAACGCCCTTCTGACCATAGAAGAGCTACGGTACCGGACCGTAAGCTCTTCACACCGGGCCCACATCGGGAAAGCCGACAGTGTGCTGAACTCAGCGCACTGTCAGCTTTCCGGCAGTATATAGAACTGCCTGTGGGCAAAATGGTGAAAGGTCCTCTTTAAATATGAGAGACGTGGAGAGTGGTCCAAAATTCCATTTGAGAAGTGTAAGGTGTACTGTTACATGTACAACTTTACTATGTAAAAGTATAAAAATATACAAATACCTCATTTGTTTATGTATTTTTTACCTTATTCTCCCTATATTTTCCACAGCTCAATTCTGATGTTTATGTCTGGTCATCACTGGACATGTCCACCATTGCTGTCCTGCAGAGGTGGCTGTATCTACACTATGGTAATTGTGATTTTTCTGTAATTCTAGGTTCTCAGAAATGCACATAGTTTTTTTTTTTCCTATAGCTAGAGAATCTGCTGACTATCTGCTGTTCTACTGAGAAGAGGAGACTAGCTTTGGTGCACGCTCAGTAATAGTTCATCAGTCTTCTACTGCTATACTTTGCAGTAATAATTGGACTGCACTGTGTCATCCTTGAAAATGGATATGTTGTAGGGGGATTTTCTATGCTCAGGGTATTGTACAAGGGATAAATTCATGCAAACAAACAAACTCCTGATGCCACGTAGCACAGCATAATGAACATGCACACAGCTCCTTCCACGTAGCCCCACATTAGAAACAAGGTGGGACTTGTTCAAAGCCCAGAGAGTGGCACCATATCTATTTCATACGTTTCTTTTTCTGTGTTTTATCATTTTTGTTTGCCTTTTGGTGTAAATAATGCTTTGATATTATATTTTACAAGGCTCTATCAAAGTGTACCGAATGACATTCACATTTTGTAATATTCCTATGAATGTGTTTAGAAAATTTCAGTAAAATTTAGGCTCTAATGTTTTTCATACTCTGCCTGTTGCTGTTTTGATATAGACATGTATCCATCACTCTTTTCCTGTTCATTAATCCTTGAAGAATCATCCAGACCTATTTTCTAAAATTAGTAACTTTTGCTATAATGTGAAAATAACCCCTTGGCGTTTTTCTGATAGCAGCTTTGAAAACAGCTGGGATATAAAATTTCCACTTTATGATTTCTAATATTTGTATTGAATGTTGTGTTAGATGTTATATTACTATTACCTGTCTGCTCAAAATAGGTCGACTACATTTCCATATGCAGAACACATTTACATCTAAACATACTATGCCCTGATGGTAAATAAGGTCTTCCTATCTCTACCGCAAATGCAGGCAGTATAGTATGAGGTGAACATGACAGAGCTATGTGCATTTACATACTGTCTACCAATAAGTATTTGGACACCTGTGGTAGAATAGACAAACAACATTTCTTCATATTCAGTAGTTGGTAGAACCCAGCAGATGCTTCCTTACGGATGATATTGATCGACACAATACTCCTGGATGCCTGTTCTACTCCTGGCTTATGTCAGCCATCGGTTGGGTGCGGTTTCTCTGGTCAGCACTCGTCAGTCTCTATCTCCCAGTTTCGGGGGTCTTCCAACTCGGAGCACATTCCAACAATCATCGTTCACCTTCCACTTCGTAATCACATAGGCCACTGTTGATTTTGGGTAATACAGTTTGCTTGCTATGTCCCTTAAGGATCGACCATTTTTGTGGTACCTTACAGTTACCCCTTTCTTGTGGCATCTTGCATGCGAAAATGCCAATGCAGTAATGCCAATGCTGTTTCCTATTTAACAGCAGAAGGCGTGATGTACATCACGACCGCAGATATCTTCATTTGCATGGGTGTCCAAATACTTATTGGTAGACAGTGTACATGGTGTCCTGTATTTGATACAGCGTAATGGCAGAAAATATTAAAATGGCCAAATTGCTGTTTTTTCAACAGTTTGTTTCCCAAGAAATATGAATACAGAGTGATCAAAACATTACATATTCCCAAAAATGGTATAAATAGAAACTACAACTCCTGTCATCTCATACTACTACATACACAAATACCAAAATGTTAAGGGAGTCAGAATATGACAATTCAAATAATTTATTGTATTTTTTTTAAAGACTGTTAAACACCATTCTGAATTTTTTATACTGCATGGTGCTCTTAAGTAGTATAATTTATTCTGCCCCAATACAGCTCTGTCAATGGAAAAATAAAAAGTTATGGTATTTGGAAGGCAGGAGTAAAAACAAAAATGCAAAAAGGAAAAATGGCTGTAGCAAGTAAAGGTTAAAAATGGGATATAAAATATAAAGCATAGGCCCATTACTTCATCTTCATTATCTTGAAGGAGTTTTCTTTTGGTTGAAGATTTATCATAAACTTAACAACTTTAACCATTTTACTCTGTCAATGACAAACAGTACGATGGCAAATGGGTCACAGGAAAAACACGGACATTTTCAGTCAGTAATGGGATATTGATGTACAATCCTTATTGTAGCACAGGAAAAAGAAAAAACTGCATAATTTTACTTAGATTTGCATCTTCAGCTTGTTTACGGTCACTTCTAGAATTCATTCTGTGTCTCCTCCTTGAAGAAGGAGCTATTACTGCTTCTGGTATGGTAAAGATACATACATATCATTGTGTTGTCCTATCTATGAAATATCTCACACTATAGTTACTGTTGTGCTAAAAAGTTTACATACCCGGCAGATTGTTTTTGTTTTTTTTGGCCTTTTTTCAGAGAATATCAATGATAACACAAAACCTTTTTCTCCACTCATGGTTAGTGGTTGGGTGAAGCCATTTATTGTCAAACTTCTGTGTTTTCTTATTTTAAATCATAATAACAAAAACCAAAAACATCAAAATGATCCTGTTCAAATGTTCACATACCCGAGTGATTTTGGCCTTATAACATGCCCAGAAGTAATGGACAGTTTCAATGGCCACAGCCGTAACCTGCCTGAGCCGATGTTTGGCCATTTCCTGAGTGTTGAGTGCAGAAAAAGAATAAAAGATCAGCAGAGACCAGAGCAGCCTCATAAAAACTCAGTATTGCTTTTGAAAATTTTGGTCACTGAAATGTAAGGGGAATCTGTGAAGACAGGTGTCCCTCAGGTGCAACATGGCTGTAAAAAATTGATTTTAGAAGCCATTTTGAATCTGGATAAAAAATAATGTACATGTAAAACATATGTCTCAGTGTGTGAATCCCTGGTAGAGAAGGAGCTGGGAGCACTTGTAGATCTTAGAATAAATAAGGGCATAAAATTCCAATTGTCTGCTTCTAAGGCCAGCAGAAAATTGTCACGTACTAGAAGTGGTGTTGACTAGTGGGACTTGGATGGAATATTTCTAATTTATAAATCATTGGTGCAGCTCCATCTGGAATATGCAGTTCATTTCTGGGCACCAGTTCATAGAAAGAATGACCACAGTTATGAGGAGGGATTAAAGAGGATCTTTCACCATCTAGGGCACATGAGATGTAATACACAGCTAGAAAGCCGACAGTAGCATCGGTGCCAGTACCGTATCTCTTCACTGTCTGTCAGGAACGCCCTTCCTCATAATAGCGTATATAGCGCTGTACTGTGAGAGGGGTCGTTGCTTGATGACACTGAGCAGTGAGGAATGCCCCCCCCCTACTCGTCTATGGACGAGTACTATCAGGAGAAGGAGGGGGCGTTCCTCACTGCTCTCACAGTACAGCGCAATAGATGCTACTGTAAGGAAGAGCATTCCTGATTGACTGTCAGAAATGCTCTTCTGAAAGTGAAGAGCTACAGTACCGTAGTAGCCTTGAAGAAAGGCTTTTTAAGAATGTGTTTTTGGGAGACTCTCTCTGTGGGAATTGTATCAACCTACTCATTATCCTGCTCTAGCGCAATAAAAGAGAGAGTCCGCTTAACCAATCTCATATGCATGGCCTCTGAAAACTGACCTTGGCACCAAACCCCCTAGGATTTTCCTTGGAGGCCAAATATCCATTGACAATTTTTGTAAGTAATTTTGGATTAAAATTAAAGTGAAATCACAGATAATGGGTAAACCAGGAGACCTAAATGGTTATTAGCTGTTGCAAACCATTAATGATGCCTCTCATCAGTGGACTACATATGGAGTACAGTGGACTACAAAGCCTTCCATTAGAAAATGAAGATTGATGTCCAAATAAGGGAGTTTCTGAGTATCTACCTTAGAGAATTTTTTGTAGGTCAGTCGGAACAACCTTGCTAGAGAATTAGCAGTAGAATATGAGAAAAAGCCTGGGAGTGCAAAACCTTCTTATCTCTTAGCCTGTATCAACTAGGAACAGGCAAGCCTAGGTTGCCAATTATTCCACACAGATGATTCAGGGTTCAGCAACTGAAAGCAATATACAGAGAGACAAATATGTGGTTAGTCATCAGCTCAGCCAGAGAAGTGGTCTGTATCCTAGGCAACCAGCTGTAAACACTGAGGGGAAATATTTAGCTGTATCTGGCAGAACATTTCAGTTAACATAAGCTACAAGTCTGAATATGATCTTTGAAGTAGGAATACCCCTTTAGGGCTACAGCATTAGTTATGTAAGTTTTTAAATCTGACACTTCATTTAAATCATTGAAAAACTGAATGAGGTGTGGGAAGGCAAAGGTCGGATTTGTGATGAGGATTACTAGATTGTCAGAGAAAGCTCTGAAGTATGAGTAAAAGAGCTTACTCCAAGGTTGGATACCTCAGGAGCTTGTGTTATCTTTTGTCTAAGAGTTTCTATTATTCTATGTCATGTGTCATTATTAATGTATCTGAATATGTCTAAAAGTGCGCCATAAACCCCGATTCTGCCAAGTGGGAGAAGATTGTCAAGACAAAGGCTGCTGGGAAATAACTCAACACTATAAAAATCTTTTACTTTTACAGGATTCTTTTACGTTCAATCCATTCTGAGCCTGTTTAAACAAATGTTTCGAAAGTTCGATGAACACTCCCTTTAAACAAGGCATCTGGTTTGATCATAAATTTATACATTTCTAGCCAAGGGATTTAGAACTCTGTAATAGTAAAAAAAATTCTATAAAGATAAATTAAGAAATGAATCAGTGTGGAATCTTTGGCCTTAGAAGGGAATTGTAGTTTTAGGAACTAAATTGTGATATGTTGTTTTCTCTTTGCTTTTATGCCGCGGCTATTTACAATAGAAGTTGTTAGGGGGTTAAGAAGCAGCCGAGTCTCTGTTCACTACCTTTAATTACAAAGCTTTCCTTTTGCATTTACAGCTTTTGTTGTGTTACTGTAATTAAAGTAAGCATATTGAGCTATAGAAAATACTTTGTGCTCATCTAGAGGATCCACTGCACTAGACTCAATAACAGCCAAGGATAACATTTATATAAAGCACCTTTATTACTGCAGACAGTGTTGGGTCCTATGTCCAATAACATTGGGTAGGCGTGAAATACAGCAAAGTAGAACTGGATTCAGCAAGGTTATTGTGTACAAGTTATTTTCTATGAACATAAAGTCAGTCATTACTCTTGGTATCCATTATTGTTAGCGTTCGCTTACATGGTTAGAGAAGTACACAGTATTATTTTTGTTCTGCAATTTCATTGCTAATACAAGATGTACAGGTTGCACTACTAATAGACTTTGCTTTTTGGCTGACTGCCCTATGACATTTTTCAGTCTATTCCAGATGTTGCCTTGAGGATAACCTCACCTTTCTCTCAATCAGTCTCTCCTTATCTCCTCTTAAGAACACTTTGATGGTTCCCTAAATTCTGACTTTTATTACTTTGCAGTATGTGATTCCATTAATGCTCTCCCATCCCCATCCCTCTGTGAATTACAGCACCTAAGAGCTGTAAATTGATAGACACATTCAATCTTTATTTGGCATGGTACATTTCTTCTGTACTTAGATCTAAAACTTCCTTAAAGGGACTCTGTTACCTTGTTTTTGCTGCCCTCGCTGATTGACAGCTTTCTCCTTATTTATAGGGAGAAAACTGGCACAGACAAGAAGGCAAGGTGGCTCCTAAATGTAGAGGGGCCCCTGACTCACAGCCTAATGCTCACAAACCCTAGACATATTCACTTTACTGTTAAAAGTGGATCATTTTATATAAAGTTATTTCTATATATGGTAAGTGACCATTTCAGTTTATTTAAACACTTATCCCCTCTACCAGATAGGGTAAAGATATTGCATTTCTGAGGGTCCAAACGTTGAGTTACATAGGGAATGGAGATTTCATGTATGGATGATTCTAAGCATGTGACGCAAGTGCATCTGTCAAGGGTAAACTCCCTCCACTCACTCAGTTTTGCACTAACCCGTCACTTGAGCGTAAATCATACATCAAAACAGTCCATGCTCCCCAAACACCGTTACCCCCACTGACTTGAGAGTATCAGCAGAAAGCTCACTCACATATACATATAAGGTAATGGATTCATACAGCAACACAGAGTAGCCTTAAATTTAACAATTTAATACCCAAGGGTCCAGTGCTGTACAAAAAGAAATGACACAGAAGCAAACAGTCTTAAAATTAAAAGGAGAAAATAATTTTTGTTCCAAAGAGCTTGGATGATCTCTTCTAGAGATGAGCGAACACTAAAATGTTCGAGGTTCGAAATTCGATTCGAACAGCCGCTCACTGTTCGAGTGTTCGAATGGGTTTCGAACCCCATTATAGTCTATGGGGAACATAAACTCGTTAAGGGGGAAACCCAAATTCGTGTCTGGAGGGTCACCAAGTCCACTATGACACCCCAGGAAATGATACCAACACCCTGGAATGACACTGGGACAGCAGGGGAAGCATGTCTGGGGGCATAAAAGTCACTTTATTTCATGGAAATCCCTGTCAGTTTGCGATTTTCGCAAGCTAACTTTTCCCCATAGAAATGCATTGGCCAGTGCTGATTGGCCAGAGTACGGAACTCGACCAATCAGCGCTGGCTCTGCTGGAGGAGGCGGAGTCTAAGATAGCTCCACACCAGTCTCCATTCAGGTCCGACCTTAGACTCCGCCTCCTCCGGCAGAGCCAGCGCTGATTGGCCGAAGGCTGGCCAATGCATTCCTATGCGAATGCAGACTTAGCAGTGCTGAGTCAGTTTTGCTCAACTACACATCTGATGCACACTCGGCACTGCTACATCAGATGTAGCAATCTGATGTAGCAGAGCCGAGGGTGCACTAGAACCCCTGTGCAAACTCAGTTCACGCTAATAGAATGCATTGGCCAGCGCTGATTGGCCAATGCATTCTATTAGCCCGATGAAGTAGAGCTGAATGTGTGTGCTAAGCACACTCATTCAGCACTGCTTCATCACGCCAATACAATGCATTAGCCAGTGCTGATTGGCCAGAGTACGGAATTCGGCCAATCAGCGCTGGCCAATGCATTCTATTAGCCCGATGAAGTAGAGCTGAATGTGTGTGCTAAGCACACACATTCAGCACTGCTTCATCACGCCAATACAATGCATTAGCCAGTGCTGATTGGCCAGAGTACGGAATTCGGCCAATCAGCGCTGGCTCTGCTGGAGGAGGCGGAGTCTAAGATCGCTCCACACCAGTCTCCATTCAGGTCCGACCTTAGACTCCGCCTCCTCCGGCAGAGCCAGCGCTGATTGGCCGAAGGCTGGCCAATGCATTCCTATGCGAATGCAGACTTAGCAGTGCTGAGTCAGTTTTGCTCAACTACACATCTGATGCACACTCGGCACTGCTACATCAGATGTAGCAATCTGATGTAGCAGAGCCGAGGGTGCACTAGAACCCCTGTGCAAACTCAGTTCACGCTAATAGAATGCATTGGCCAGCGCTGATTGGCCAATGCATTCTATTAGCCCGATGAAGTAGAGCTGAATGTGTGTGCTAAGCACACACATTCAGCACTGCTTCATCACGCCAATACAATGCATTAGCCAGTGCTGATTGGCCAGAGTACGGAATTCGGCCAATCAGCGCTGGCTCTGCTGGAGGAGGCGGAGTCTAAGGTCAGACCTGAATGGAGACTGGTGTGGAGCGATCTTAGACTCCGCCTCCTCCAGCAGTGCCAGCGCTGATTGGCCGAATTCCGTACTCTGGCCAATCAGCGCTGGCCAATGCATTCTATTAGCTTGATGAAGCAGAGTGTGCACAAGGGTTCAAGCGCACCCTCGGCTCTGATGTAGCAGAGCTGAGGCTGCACAAGGGTTCAAGCGCACCCTCGGCTCTGATGTAGGAGAGCCGAGGGTGCACTTGAACCCTTGTGCACCCTCAGCTCTGCTACATCAGAGCCGAGGGTGCGCTTGAACCCTTGTGCACACTCTGCTTCATCAAGCTAATAGAATGCATTGGCCAGCGCTGATTGGCCAATGTATTCTATTAGCCTGATGAAGTAGAGCTGAATGTGTGTGCTAAGCACACACATTCAGCTCTACTTCATCGGGCTAATAGAATGCATTGGCCAGCGCTGATTGGCCAGAGTACGGAACTCGACCAATCAGCGCTGGCTCTGCTGGAGGAGGCGGAGTCTAAGATCGCTTCACACCAGTCTCCATTCAGGTCCGACCTTAGACTCCGCCTCCTCCAGCAGAGCCAGCGCTGATTGGCCGAATTCCGTACTCTGGCCAATCAGCACTGGCTAATGCATTGTATTGGCGTGATGAAGCAGTGCTGAATGTGTGTGCTTAGCACACACATTCAGCTCTACTTCATCGGGCTAATAGAATGCATTGGCCAATCAGCGCTGGCCAATGCATTCTATTAGCGTGAACTGAGTTTGCACAGGGGTTCTAGTGCACCCTCGGCTCTGCTACATCAGATTGCTACATCTGATGTAGCAGTGCCGAGTGTGCATCAGATGTGTAGTTGAGCAAAACTGACTCAGCACTGCTAAGTCTGCATTCGCATAGGAATGCATTGGCCAGCCTTCGGCCAATCAGCGCTGGCTCTGCCGGAGGAGGCGGAGTCTAAGGTCGGACCTGAATGGAGACTGGTGTGGAGCGATCTTAGACTCCGCCTCCTCCAGCAGAGCCAGCGCTGATTGGTCGAGTTCCGTACTCTGGCCAATCAGCGCTGGCCAATGCATTCTATTAGCCCGATGAAGTAGAGCTGAATGTGTGTGCTTAGCACACACATTCAGCTCTACTTCATCAGGCTAATAGAATACATTGGCCAATCAGCGCTGGCCAATGCATTCTATTAGCTTGATGAAGCAGAGTGTGCACAAGGGTTCAAGCGCACCCTCGGCTCTGATGTAGCAGAGCTGAGGGTGCACAAGGGTTCAAGTGCACCCTCGGCTCTCCTACATCAGAGCCGAGGGTGCGCTTGAACCCTTGTGCAGCCTCGGCTCTGCTACATCAGAGCCGAGGGTGCGCTTGAACCCTTGTGCACACTCTGCTTCATCAAGCTAATAGAATGCATTGGCCAGCACTGATTGGCCAGAGTACGGAATTCGGCCAATCAGCGCTGGCCAATGCATCCCTATGGGAAAAAGTTTATCTCACAAAAATCACAATTACACACCCGATAGAGCCCCAAAAAGTTATTTTTAATAACATTCCCCCCTAAATAAAGGTTATCCCTAGCTATCCCTGCCTGTACAGCTATCCCTGTCTCATAGTCACAAAGTTCACATTCTCATATGACCCGGATTTGAAATCCACTATTCGTCTAAAATGGAGGTCACCTGATTTCGGCAGCCAATGACTTTTTCCAATTTTTTTCAATGCCCCCGGTGTCGTAGTTCCTGTCCCACCTCCCCTGCGCTGTTATTGGTGCAAAAAAGGCGCCAGGGAAGGTGGGAGGGGAATCGAATTTTGGCGCACTTTACCACGTGGTGTTCGATTCGATTCGAACATGGCGAACACCCTGATATCCGATCGAACATGTGTTCGATAGAACACTGTTCGCTCATCTCTAATCTCTTCTGATGGCCTTGAACACATCCAGCATTGTTGCTGCCCCAAAAGATGTGACATAGTGGTAAGGTAAAATAGTTTCTTATGGCTTGTGAAAGATTGGGAATGATCTGTTGCATCTCCATCTGGCAGATACCTTCTAGACCTCTGAATTCAAGACATTTCTGATACAATCCCCCTCCCCAGCCAGGCTGAACAAGTGGCTGTAAAGTAATAAACCTGGATTATTAGCTGGATTTCTGACCCTGAACAGGCAGGATGGAGGATTTTCACCTCTGACCCCCCCCCTCTTTTTTCCTGCTTAGCTTGCCTCCACATCTACACGGCTTTCACTCCTAGACATCACCCCTGTCCATGCCTCTGCCTCTAGCCACCTTTTTTCCTGCTTAGCTTGCCTCCACATCCACACTACTTTCTCCACTAGATATCACCCATGTCCATGTTGGGTCAGTGGCCTCGTCGTCCACCAACTCCTCTTCCAATTTCTCACTCTTCCCTTACTGCAAACCACACATAACCACAGCTTGCCCTGATGGAAACTGTGTCTCATCATCATCACTGAGGCCCAGAAACGACGATGCGGGTCCACAACCACAAAATTGGTAGGAAATGGCGGATGCTCCAGTATTTGGGCATAAGGACACACAAAGTCATCTGGTAGGTCCTGCAATTCGGGAATTGGTTCAACAGAGGGAGAGACAGTAAAAGGACCCGAAAAGTGATCCTGGGAGGGGGTAAGGGTGGGATGACTCTGTTGGGATGATTCGGCATTTTAGGAGGAAGGAGGGGCAGACTTTTCCCAATGATAGAGCCCCTTTAATGCATGTTAGTGCAACTCACCAGGGCAGGAAAAACAAAATTCCTGTACATTGGATATGTCCAGAGTATCTGAAATTAGCTTATTCATCTTTTCTTATTGGGAACACAAGCCTGTCCTGTCTGGCATTCAGGTGTATGAGGAGATCAGGAAAAATACTGATGAGTTCTCTCTTACCTGTCTTTTTAGCTATACATTTCAGATACAGTTGAAGTTCTGAATTTACATATACATAGAACTGAGTTATTAACCCTTTCCCTTGATCGCCATACTATTATAGCAGATGTTGGGTCACTCGTCGAGTCGCTCATCCAAATTAGCCCTGTATGGCCCTCAATGAGCATTCCCTAGGGCATCCCAAATGACTCCCAACGTGACAAGGGCAGTATCCAGACTAATTCTGGAGATGTATGACCCTGCTTGGCCCTATCCCAGATATTGAATGAAGTCCCCCTCTGTGCTCCCTGGTGACACATTATGGATTTTCCTGATACTATGAACATACCGCACTACCTTCATTTATCATCTAAAGTGGTAAGATTGTTCTTGTTTTGTTTTGTGTGGACTCACATTGCTGTGTGTTGTGTGGGGCATAGACACATATTTTTTTTAATGGTAATTTATCAAAAACCTTTTTTGCTTTTTGTTCATTTTACCTGTATGCTAATGGAAACTATATTGAAAACCTCAGTTTACTAGCCCCATACAGTTGAAATGCATGGTAGACATGTACTAGCTATTGTTGAAAGAGCAGAGAACAGTGTTTCTCAGGGAGATATTGGCAGGAGCGAGGAAGAGGACATAGCCGTCCTGAGGGAGCAGAGGGGAGGTGAAATGGGAGAGAGAAAAATAAATGGGGGGATGCGAGTGGTGGAAAGAGTGAAGTGAAAGTTCAAGAAGAATGAAGGAGAGAGATTAAAAAAAAAATGAAGCATAGGAATTGGAGTTAGGGAAAGAAAGACACCCATATTATATAACAGGCAGGTAAAAGTTGTACTTTAGAGGTGGGGAATATGGCGAGGGTCAGCCAGGTAGCACCATAGCTAATGAGGAGGGGCAACTAGAAGGGAGAAATGATAACAGAAGGGTACAGAGGATGAGTACCAAGCGAGTCTATGAACAATAAGCAGTGATTAAAACACTAATAATAAATCCTAAAAGTCATCATTGTCAAAGACATACTGATACTGCGGATTTAGAATGTGAGCCCTATATGGGACAGAGACAACAATGTTTTTAAAGTGCTTCAGAATATGATGGCACTATACAAGTAAATGAATATAAAAGCAAAATAAATATTGGTCACCCCCAAGTACTTTTTATACCGATAATAATAAGTAAACACTAAAGTCCTAAGATTTTCATTTGTCTGATAATATTGGTATAGAAGAAGCAATCTTGCATTATAAGAAAAAAGTTCAAGGTATATGTAACACTAAATAGAGTCTTGAATGACAAAATGTCCTTAATATACTGTAGCAGGCACAAATGCAATAGATTTGTCAAAATATTCCATTCATACAGAAAAGATGGCAAGACTGTTATGGTAGATTCATTTGCAGCTGCATTGTACTTTTAGACGTACAAGTCTTATCACAGATATTGTTTCTATTGAGCTGATATAGAATGATTCAAATGCTATTAAAAAATATATGAGTGATAGAAATCACAAAAGTAAATCTTACAATGGAACAACAGAGAATCATTGAGTATTGTGACTTATATTTCTATAACCCGCGCGTCACAGTAATCATGAGTTGCAGAAAAAGCAAAGTTAAAAAAAGGATTTGCCAGAATGAAACCTTATAATACATAAAAAATTGCCTGAGAACAAGTATAAAAATGTAAAACTACTGTACCAGCCAATATTAAATATGGAAATCAGTTTTAAAGTGCACCTACTCTGCGCCCAAGAGAGGGATGTCTGTTTAGTGCAGGGACACATCTAAATGAGGTCGATTTTTGAAGCAGATGGGCTTTTACTATTTTATCAAATAATATGCCAACAACCTCACATTTGTAATTATAATAATAACGTATTTCTTAGGGGCGTTCACACTTGAATTGGTGTCTGACAGCTATTGTCCGATGCTAATGTCCGTGCAAGATTTTTTAGTGGACATTAGCATCGGACACTAGCTGTCGGACCCTGCTTTACTCTAGTTATGAATGTCTTGGTGTCGTGTATAGCGTGCCTCTGTAGTTGTAGTTTGTATTAAGATAAATAAGAGCCAATTTGGAGCGTATAGCTCCTATGTCTCAGGTGGTGCACTCCTCTTTAAGGATGTGACACGCTGTTAGGATTGGGTCCCGCAGGTTGCTCTCCCAGCGCACAGCGCCACCTGTGGGTCAGTCTAAGTCCAGCTTTCGCCCTACTGAGCATGCTCAGACTTTTGGAGCCGCTCACAAGCGAAGTGCCTTTTCTCCCCTACTGAGCATGAGTGGTGAGGTTATGATCAGCGTCCCTATTAGGCGGGGACTTCCCTTTAAATACTGGGAGCCGACGCCCGCCCAGGCTAAAACTTTGATTGAATTTCCCTAAAGTCCACGGAAGCTTGTTTGATGACAGTAGTCTCAGGGATAAGCTCCAGCTTTGCAGGCAGGTTATCAGACTAGGCCTCTGTGTGGGGTTCCTCTTCTTTGTTCTGGGTGCTGTTAGGACCTGTAAACCCTGAACTGTCAGCTCTACACCAGGGCTGGGAGCAGTAGAGACTGTTTCAGCCTGAGGAGCTGCAGAAAGTTTGGTCTCTGAGATAGCCTTATTTAGACTGTCAGACATCATTGGTAACGCCTAGCTGTGTGCAGGAGCACTCCTAGCTGTTTGTAGGAGCATGTTCAGACTTCCGTGGTGGCTTCTAGCTGTTGCAGGGGCATGTGTGTTTGATGACTCCCAGCTGTGTGCAGGAGCATGCAAACTCCCTTGGTAACTACTAGCTGTGTGCAGGAGCACCCCTAGCTGTGCAGGGGTAAGTGTGTTTGCTGACCTGGGGTGAGTGTTTAACCCTAGGCAGCCTTGCTTGGTGTACTTGGCCAGTGAGCTTAACTGGCAGGGTTTAGTTGCAACCTGTTCACATTGAGTATCGCACCACACCACTGTCACTGCAATTTTTCTAATTGAGTACTGCGCCGCACCTCGGCCAGTGTGTGTTGCACCCTGTTCACATTTAGTTCAGACATACAGCCGCCCATATGGGCCTGTGGATCTCGCTGCAGTGTCTTGCAGCCCAGAGGTTCTGTTGTTCCAAAAATATTTATATATATATATATATATATATATATATATACAGAACTGTAACACATGCCTTGAATTAGTTTCAAAAGGCTTTTATTCATATACAGATAACGCGTTTTGGGGTATGATTGCAGGCATGCAACATGCACCCCTTCATCAGATCTACATAAAACAATATTAAAAACAGAAAGAAAAGAAAATAATATACTCATACCTAATAGTTTACATAATCCAACATAATCTTTGGATGCAGTGGAAACGGTCGGCAAGGTGGTGCTAGCTCTTACATAGCCCATGAAAGGATGTAATAGAGCTGGTGAAACATAGATGTCAATGGTAGGAACACATATTCACTCCTGCCTACCTACTATATATGTTTTACCATTGACGCCTATGTTTCACCAGCTCTATTACATCCTTTTATTCATTTCTATGTAGAAATAGTCAAGAGTTGTGTCATGCTTGACTGCTTAGCGACACAGAATGTAATAGTACGTCACAACCACCAGTACCTTAAGGAAACTGGACATTACATCTGATGCCTGCTGCCCACTTGGTGTGTGAATGGGTGGCTTCTGGAGCAGGTGTTAGCTGTAATTTACAGCTAACACCCTGCTCTAGTAGCTGAGCGCTGATCGAGGGTTTTAACCTCTGAGATGCCATGGGGTTTAGGTCTTATAGTGCCCCTATTGCCTCCCCCCCCCCCCCTAGTAAGCTTGGGAGTACTGATAACTTTTTGCAGCAGCCCAGGGTCTGACCAGTGCTGCCAGAGTCTTACCTCGTTGATCAAACCGAGATGAACGGAAGTCAGTCTATGTATCTGCATAAGCTAAATTCTTGTTTCAACATGTATTGCAATGTGCATTTTTTTTCTTTAACTCCTTGTGAAAATTAAAAATTTGAGCGAAATGGTCAGTTTATTCACATCCCAATGCTAGTAAAATCTGTGAAACAACCATGGGATCAAAATGCTCACCAAACCATTGATACATTCTACTAATCTTCATCACATCATTAACAAATATTCAATGATGATGATGCTAATGGTGTGCCACTGCCTCCTGAAACAGACATCACATATTGTTTTGAATACAACCAATAGAAACGCCAAGAAATCGCATTTTGTTCTGTGTCAAGGATTGACTTTGTGTTTAATAAATGAAGATAAATCCTCCTGGGCCACTGCCCCTGACACATCATGGTCTTAACATCACTTATTGATTTGCTTATTTCTAATTATCAATAGTTCTATTCAAATATTGCAACCTGATGCACATATCCACAACCTGAACAACGGCAGTGGAAATATATATTTTTTTCTTCTTTAAAATAATGCTAAGACTAAGACCTCCATACATGTTGCAGTAAAAGATGCTTTTTTTTGCTGCAGAGATAAGACTTTTGTTCACTTTTTATAGTATTTTTTGTAATCATTATTTCCAGTATTTTTATCTGTTTATTTTCCCTGATGTTCACTGTGCAAGTGAAGTAATGTTTCAGTTTTATTGTATGGATTGTTATGGATGCTGCAATACCAAATATGTATTATGTTTTATACATTTTTATATAATTCATTTTATATAGGAGAGGGGCAATTTGGGGCTTTATTCATTTAATTATATAATTTAATACATTTCACTTATTTTTTTGCATTTTGTTTTACATTTATTTAATTTCCTATTAGAGGATCTGAACCAGCGATGGCTGACATCCTCCAATCAGAAATCAAGGCTCCTGGCATCACGGGGTCACTGGCCAGACTCCAGGCTGCAGAAGATAGGCTGGGGACCCACGAGACAGAAACACCGTGATTTGCCCGTGTTGGAATGCGGCGGGAAAAATCTCAGCGTTTTACAGTACGGGCAAAAGTGCATGGGATTCTAGGGAATCTCATGCCCACTTTGCATTAGAAACCGCCATGTGGACATGCCACGATTTCCAAAACTGGCGCAGTTTTGGAAACCACAGCTTGTCAATTATACCTACGGAAATGCCGGCGTTTTCCTCATAGGTATAATTATAACAGGAAGTCTTTCAGAGGAAAACTCTGCTAATTTTCTGCTTAAAGCACTGTGGGAAGAACCACGATGTGTTGCCGCCGCAGAATTTTTTGCTGCAGGACGTCCCGTGGGGCCTTAGCCTAAGGTTACTGTCATTAGTTGTTCTAGTTAGGTTGTTGTTTATTAACTAGAGAAGGTCTGTCCATAGATACATTAGAAAAGCAATAGGAGTTCACTGTGAGTGCAAGAGGAGGGTCTGGGCTTTCTTCACATAGTGAATGAAAGGGGGCACAAAGCTTTTCGAGCTTCTACACTGCACAGCCATTTTTATAGGTCAAAGGAATATATTTATTTCTTAATAGATTATTGTGTTATTATTGATAGGATATTAGCAGAGATGGGCAAACTGATTCATAATGAGCTAGGTTTGACTAGACTAGAGTATTCCAAAAGTTTCAGATTGATACCGAATCCGAAACTTTAAAGATTCATCAGCTGTGAAAAAGGTGTGATATTATGAGGTTATGGAACTTGGCACACCTCATGTGACCCCTAAGGCCCAATCACAGTCTTCTTCCATACAGAAGACTGTGATTGGCTAAGCCAAGTGCTAGAAACAGGCAGCCGAGTCCAGTAAAGAAGAGCTGGGATAAGACTAGGACTGGATCCTTGAGTTACTTTGCACTTGATAAAGGGCATGTGCATCACCCGAAACATGTCGTGACAATCTTTTTTATACTTACCTCAATAAAGGGTTTTCTCCATTCAAAACCCCTGGCCTGTGTCTTATCTTCGCAACCAGAGAGTGCGGATCCCCTGCCACGGACCTTTGGTGCTTTTTGTTTGTTGTCTAACGATCTGAAGGATGGCAATCTTACAAAGATGGCAGTACTCATGGCAGCTGCGCATTTCAGATGCTGTGGTTGCGTTTAACCGCATCATCTAAAGTTAGCTGCAAGTCCTGGTTGTATTATACAGCTGGGATCCATCAGGTATGGATAGAAATCTGCTCCTGAGCTCTCTCCATAAACCTTGCGCATTATGACGTAAGTTAACATGATTATACACAAAAGGGTTAATATGCCCCTGTTCATATGTTAGCATTGAACTATACTTCGCATACTGAGTCAAATGATAACACAATAAAATGGTTGACCATTCATCATTCCACATCGAAATGCAAATGCAAGTTTTTCAATAATTCCTTATCAAAATAAACTGTCAATTTCTTCATATTTATTGTATACTAGAAATCAGGATCTCTTTTCATGGTGAGCTGCCTGTTCATTCCATTCAATACACTACAGAGGTGTCAAAGATGGCTCATTGATCCTTCAGGGAAATGCGTGGGTTCGCCTTTCTTAAGCCCAAGTGAACCAGCAACACATTTCACATGGGGATTAATACACTTCTCTCCATCAGTGCTCTTATTAGATTTACTTTCCCTGCTGTGAACAGAAAGCAGAAACAGTTTTAATTTTTTTTATTCCCTTGATCATTAGAACAGTGACTCTGTTTACTTTCTTGTCATAGAACAAATATATAACAGCTCTGGTTTTTTATAAAATAAATTGTTAAATCTACTCTGTGCAAATTAACCCAAAAATATATTGCACATGGGCTTTGAAATATATGGAACTTCTGTATTTAAGTGAAATTATATACCTCAATTGATACTAAGATAAGATAAGATAATCCTTTAATAGTCCCACAGTGGGGAAATTTCAGTATGTTACAGCGGCATAGTAATACAGATACAGGATAATACACAGTAATATATTACGGAAGCAGACACATATAAGCTGAGAAGAGAAGATATATTAGGAGTCCATAGTAGAGATGAGCGAACAGTGTTCTATCGAACTCATGTTCGATCGGATATTAGGCTGTTCGGCATGTTCGAATCGAATCGAACACCGCGTGGTAAAGTGCGCCATTACTCGATTCCCCTCCCACCTTCCCTGGCGCCTTTTTTGCTCCAATAACAGCGCAGGGTAGGTGGGACAGGAACTACGACACCGGTGACGTTGAAAAAAGTAGGCAAAACCCATTGGCTGCCGAAAACATGTGACCTCTAATTTAAAAGAACAGCGACGCCCAGCTTCGCGTCATTCTGAGCTTGCAATTCACCGAGGACGGAGGTTTCCGTCCAGCTAGCTAGGGCTTAGATTCTGGGTAGGCAGGGACAGGCTAGGATAGGAAGGAGAAGACAACCAACAGCTCTTGTAAGAGCTAAATTCCAGGGAGAAGCTTGTCAGTGTAACGTGGCACTGACGGGCTCAATCGCCGCAACCCAGCTTTCCCAGGATCCTGAATGGAATACACTGTCAGTGTATTCCCGTATACCCGATATATACCCCGATACCCGTTCCAACGGTGTGCCCCCCCACCTTCACCCCAGAAATACCCTGCAAGTCCCCTAGCAATAGAATTGGGGCTATATACACCCACAATTTTTACTACTGGTATACAGTGCCATTGTCTGACTGGGAATTCAAAGAATATATTGGGAATACAAATACCCTCATTTCTTGCTACTGCCATATAGTGCCAGTTTCTGACTGGTAATTCAAAGAATATATTGGGGTTACGTGCACCCACAATTTTTACTACTGGTATACAGTGCCATTGTCTGACTGGGAATTCAAAGAATATATTGGGAATACAAATACCCTCATTTCTTGCTACTGCCATATAGTGCCAGTGTCTGACTGGGAATTCAAAGAATATATTGGGGTTACGTGCACCCACAATTTTTACTACTGGTATACAGTGCCATTGTCTGACTGGGAATTCAAAGAATATATTGGGAATACAAATACCCTCATTTCTTGCTACTGCCATATAGTGCCAGTGTCTGACTGGGAATTCAAAGAATATATTGGGGTTACGTGCACCCACAATTTTTACTACTGGTATACAGTGCCATTGTCTGACTGGGAATTCAAAGAATATATTGGGAATACAAATACCCTCATTTCTTGCTACTGCCATATAGTGCCAGTGTCTGACTGGTAATTCAAAGAATATATTGGGGTTACGTGCACCCACAATTTTTACTACTGGTATACAGTGCCATTGTCTGACTGGGAATTCAAAGAATATATTGGGGTTATAAATACCCTCATTTCTTGCTACTGCCATATAGTGCCAGTTTCTGACTGGTAATTCAAAGAATATATTGGGGTTACGTGCACCCACAATTTTTACTACTGGTATACAGTGCCATTGTCTGACTGGGAATTCAAAGAGTATATTGGGAATACAAATACCCTCATTTCTTGCTACTGCCATATAGTGCCAGTTTCTGACTGGTAATTCAAAGAATATATTGGGGTTACGTGCACCCACAATTTTTACTACTGGTATACAGTGCCATTGTCTGACTGGGAATTCAAAGAATATATTGGGAATACAAATACCCTCATTTCTTGCTACTGCCATATAGTGCCAGTGTCTGACTGGGAATTCAAAGAATATATTGGGGTTACGTGCACCCACAATTTTTACTACTGGTATACAGTGCCATTGTCTGACTGGGAATTCAAAGAGTATATTGGGAATACAAATACCCTCATTTCTTGCTACTGCCATATAGTGCCAGTGTCTGACTGGGAATTCAAAGAATATATTGGGGTTACGTGCACCCACAATTTTTACTACTGGTATACAGTGCCAATTTCTAACTAGGAATTCAAAATGCGCAAGGCTCCCGGAAAGGGACGTGGACGAGGCCGTGGGCGAGGTCGGGGGAATGGTTCTGGGGAGCAAGGTAGCAGTGAAGCCACAGGGCGTCCCGTGCCTACTCCTGTGGGGCAGCAAGCATTGCGCCACTCCACAGTGCCAGGGTTGCTTGCCACATTAACTAAACTGCAGGGTACAAACCTTAGTAGGCCCGAGAACCAGGAACAGGTCTTGCAATGGCTGTCAGAGAACGCTTACAGCACATTGTCCAGCAGCCAGTCAGACTCTGCCTCCTCTCCTCCTATTACCCAACAGTCTTGTCTTCCTTCCTCCCAAAATTCCGAAGCTTTACAGAACAATAACCCAAACTGTCCCTGCTCCCCAGAGCTGTTCTCCGCTCCTTTCATTGTCCCTCAACCTGCCTCTCCACGTCACGATTCCACGAACCTAACAGAGGAGCATCTGTGTCCAGATGCTCAAACACTAGAGTCTCCTCCATCTCCGTTCGATTTGGTGGTGGATGACCAGCAACCCACCCTCATCGACGATGATGTGACGCAGTTGCCGTCAGGGCATCCAGTTGACTGGCGCATTGTGCGGGAGGAGGAGATGAGACAGGAGTTGGAAGAGGAAGTGGTGGATGATGAGGACACTGACCCGACCTGGACAGGGGGGATGTCAAGCGGGGAAAGTAGTGTGGATGTTGAGGCAGGTGCAGCACCAAAAAGGGTAGCTAGAGGCAGAGGCAGAGGTCAGCAGCTTAGGCGAAGCCAGGCCACACCCGGAATCTCCCAAGATGTTCCAGTTCGTACCCAGCCCCGAAAAACTCCCACCTCGAGGGCACGTTTCTCGAAGGTGTGGAGTTTTTTCAAGGAATGCGCCGAGGACAGATATAGTGTTGTCTGCACAATTTGCCTCTCGAAATTGATTAGGGGCTCTGAGAAGAGCAACCTGTCCACCACTTCAATGCGCCGTCATTTGGAATCCAAGCACTGGAATCAGTGGCAGGCAGCAACGGCAGGACAAAGGCCGCCTGCCGTTCACGCCACTGCCACTGCCTCTGCCTCTGCCTCTGCCACTGCCACTGCTGACTGTGCTGGCGATGCACTCCAGAGGACGAGCCAGGACACCACTTCATCTGCCTCCGCCACTTTGTTGACTTCTACCTCATCCTCCCCTGGTCCTGTCTTATCTCCTTCTCCTGCACCATCAAAGGCACCATCAGGCGTTTCTTTACAACAACCCACCATCTCTCAGACATTGGAGCGGCGGCAGAAATACACTGCTAACCACCCACACGCGCAAGCCTTGAACGCCAACATCGCTAAACTGCTGGCCCAGGAGATGTTGGCGTTCCGGCTTGTTGAAACTCCCGCCTTCCTGGACCTGATGGCAACTGCGGCACCTCGCTATGCCGTCCCTAGCCGTCACTACTTCTCCCGGTGTGCCGTCCCCGCCTTGCACCAGCACGTGTCACTCAACATCAGGCGGGCCCTTAGTTCCGCGCTTTGCACAAAGGTCCACTTGACCACCGACGCGTGGACAAGTGCATGCGGACAGGGACGCTACATTTCACTGACGGCACACTGGGTGAATGTAGTTGAGGCTGGGAATGCTTCCCAAACTGGCCCGGTGTACCTCGTCTCCCCGCCTAACATTCCTGGCAGGGACACGAGAAGAACACCCCCCTCCTCCTCCTCCTCTACCGCCTCCTCCTCCGCCACCGCCTCCTCCTCCGCCACCGCCTCCTCCTCCGCTGTTAGATTGACCCCAGCTACGAGTTGGAAACGTTGCAGCACTGGCGTTGGTAGACGTCAGCAGGCTGTGCTGAAGCTGATCAGCTTGGGGGACAGACAGCACACTGCCTCCGAGGTGAGGGATGCCCTCCTCGATGAGACGGCAATATGGTTTGAGCCGCTGCACCTGGGCCCAGGCATGGTCGTTTGTGATAACGGCCGGAACCTGGTAGCAGCTCTGGAGCTTGCCAGACTCCAACATGTTCCATGCCTGGCCCACGTCTTCAACCTAGTGGTGCAACGTTTCCTAAAGAGCTACCCCAATGTTCCAGAGCTACTGGTGAAAGTGCGGCGCATGTGCGCCCACTTTCGCAAGTCGACAGTAGCCGCTGCTAGCTTAAAATCTCTCCAGCAACGCCTGCATGTGCCACAACACCGGCTTTTGTGCGACGTCCCCACACGCTGGAACTCAACGTTTCAGATGTTGAATAGAGTGGTTGAGCAGCAGAGACCTTTGATGGAATACCAGCTACAAAACCCTAGGGTGCCACAAAGTCAGCTGCCTCAGTTTCACATCCATGAGTGGCCATGGATGAGAGACCTTTGTGACATCCTACGGGTCTTTGAGGAGTCCACAAGGAGGGTGAGCTCTGAGGATGCGATGGTGAGCCTTACAATCCCGCTCTTGTGTGTTCTGAGAGAATCCCTGATTGACATCAGGGATAACTCAGATCACACAGAGGAGTTAGGGATAGCATCCGATCCGTCACAGCTGGAGAGTAGGTCCACACATCTGTCCGCTTCACTGCGTTTAATGGAGGAGGAGGAGGAGGAGGAGGAGGAGGAGGAGGAAGAAGAGTTGTCCGATGATGTGATGGTGATACAGGAGGCTTCCGGGCAACTTCGAATCGTCCCATTGTTGCAGCGCGGATGGGTAGACATGGAGGATGAGGAGGAAATGGAGATTGAACTTTCCGGTGGGGCCAGAGGAGTCATGCCAACTAACACTGTGGCAGACATGGCTGAGTTCATGTTGGGGTGCTTTACAACCGACAAGCGTATTGTCAAAATCATGGAGGACAACCAGTACTGGATCTTTGCTATCCTTGACCCCCGGTATAAAAACAACATCTCGTCTTTTATTCCGGTAGAGGGGAGGGCCAATCGCATCAATGCTTGCCACAGGCAATTGGTGCAGAATATGATGGAGATGTTTCCAGCATGTGACAGTGGCGGCAGGGAGGGCAGTTCCTCCAGTAGGCAACCAAGTTCTCACCGGTCCACACAAACGAGGGGCACACTGTCTAAGGTCTGGGACACCTTGATGGCACCCCCTCGCCAAAGTGCCGCCACGGAGGGTCCTAGTGTCACCAGGCGTGAGAAGTATAGGCGCATGTTGCGGGAATACCTTTCCGACCACAGCCCTGTCCTCTCCGACCCCTCTGCGCCCTACACGTATTGGGTGTCGAAGTTGGACCTGTGGCTTGAACTTGCCCTATATGCCTTGGAGGTGCTGTCCTGTCCTGCCGCCAGCGTCCTATCTGAGAGGGTGTTCAGTGCAGCCGGTGGCATCATCACTGACAAGCGCACCCGTCTGTCAGCTGAGAGTGCCGACCGGCTCACTTTGATAAAAATGAACCACCACTGGGTAGAGCCGTCATTTTTGTGCCCACCTGTGTAAAGCACCCCAACATGAAACTCCATGTCTGTACTCAACCTCTCCAATTCCTCCGCATCCTCATACTCATCCACCATGAGCGTTGCACAATTCTGCTAATACTAGGCTCCCTCCAACATGATTTCCCCCAACTCTGCTGGTTAGAGGCTCCCTCCACCCTGATTTCCACCAACTCTGCTGGTTAGAGGCTCCCTCCACCCTGCTTTCCCACAACTCTGCTGGTTAGAGGCTCCTTCCACCATGAATTTGCCCAAACTGGGCTGTTTAGAGGCTCCCTCCACCATGAATTGGTCCAAACTGGGCTGGTTAGAGGCTCCCTCCACCATTAATTGGTCCAAACTGGGCTGGTTAGAGGCTCCCTCCACCATGAATTTCCCAAAACTTGGCTGTTTAGAGGCTCCCTCCACCATTAATTGGTCCAAACTGGGCTGGTTAGAGGCTCCCTCCACCATGAATTGGTCCAAACTGGGCTGGTTAGAGGCTCCCTCCACCATTAATTGGTCCAAACTGGGCTGGTTAGAGGCTCCCTCCACCATGAATTTGCCCAAACTGGGCTGGTTAGAGGCTCCCTCCACCATGAATTTGCCCAAACTGGGCTGTTTAGAGGCTCCCTCCACCATGAATTGGTCCAAACTGGGTTTTTTAGAGGCTCCCTCCACCATGAATTGGTCCAAACTGGGCTGGTTAGAGGCTCCCTCCACCATGAATTTCCCAAAACTTGGCTGTTTAGAGGCTCCCTCCACCATGAATTGGTCCAAACTGGGCTGGTTAGAGGCTCCCTCCACCATTAATTGGTCCAAACTGGGCTGGTTAGAGGCTCCCTCCACCATGAATTTGCCCAAACTGGGCTGTTTAGAGGCTCCCTCCACCATGAATTTGCCCAAACTGGGCTGGTTAGAGGCTCCCTCCACCATGAATTGGTCCAAACGGGTTTTTAGAGGCTCCCTTCACCATGAATTGGTCCAAACTTGGCTGTTTAGAGGCTCCCTCCACCATGAATTGGTCCAAACTGGGGTGGTTAGAGGCTCCCTCCACCATTAATTGGTCCAAACTGGGCTGGTTAGAGGCTCCCTCCACCATTAATTGGTCCAAACTGGGCTGGTTAGAGGCTCCCTCCACCATGAATTGGTCCAAACTGGGGTTTTTAGAGGCTCCCTCCACCATGAATTGGTCCAAACTTGGCTGTTTAGAGGCTCCCTCCACCATTAATTGGTCCAAACTGGGCTGGTTAGAGGCTCCCTCCACCATGAATTGGTCCAAACTGGGCTGTTTAGAGGCTCCCTCCACCATGAATTTGCCCAAACTGGGCTGGTTAGAGGCTCCCTCCACCATGAATTGGTCCAAACGGGTTTTTAGAGGCTCCCTTCACCATGAATTGGTCCAAACTTGGCTGTTTAGAGGCTCCCTCCACCATGAATTGGTCCAAACTGGGGTGGTTAGAGGCTCCCTCCACCATTAATTGGTCCAAACTGGGCTGGTTAGAGGCTCCCTCCACCATGAATTGGTCCAAACTGGGCTGGTTAGAGGCTCCCTCCACCATGAATTGGTCCAAACTGGGGTTTTTAGAGGCTCCCTCCACCATGAATTGGTCCAAACTTGGCTGTTTAGAGGCTCCCTCCACCATTAATTGGTCCAAACTGGGCTGGTTAGAGGCTCCCTCCACCATGAATTGGTCCAAACTGGGTTTTTTAGAGGCTCCCTCCACCATGAATTTGCCCAAACTGGGCTGTTTAGAGGCTCCCTCCACCATGAATTGGTCCAAACTGGGTTTTTTAGAGGCTCCCTCCACCATGAATTGGTCCAAACTGGGCTGGTTAGAGGCTCCCTCCACCATGAATTGGTCCAAACTGGGGTGGTTAGAGGCTCCCTCCACCATTAATTGGTCCAAACTGGGCTGGTTAGAGGCTCCCTCCACCATTAATTGGTCCAAACTGGGCTGGTTAGAGGCTCCCTCCACCATGAATTTGCCCAAACTGGGCTGGTTAGAGGCTCCCTCCACCATGAATTGGTCCAAACTGGGGTGGTTAGAGGCTCCCTCCACCATTAATTGGTCCAAACTGGGCTGGTTAGAGGCTCCCTCCACCATTAATTGGTCCAAACTGGGCTGGTTAGAGGCTCCCTCCACCATTAATTGGTCCAAACTGGGCTGGTTAGAGGCTCCCTCCACCATGAATTTGCCCAAACTGGGCTGTTTAGAGGCTCCCTCCACCATGAATTTGCCCAAACTGGGCTGGTTAGAGGCTCCCTCCACCATGAATTGGTCCAAACTGGGGTGGTTAGAGGCTCCCTCCACCATTAATTGGTCCAAACTGGGCTGGTTAGAGGCTCCCTCCACCATTAATTGGTCCAAACTGGGCTGGTTAGAGGCTCCCTCCACCATTAATTGGTCCAAACTGGGCTGGTTAGAGGCTCCCTCCACCATGAATTTGCCCAAACTGGGCTGTTTAGAGGCTCCCTCCACCATGAATTTGCCCAAACTGGGCTGGTTAGAGGCTCCCTCCACCATGAATTGGTCCAAACTGGGGTGGTTAGAGGCTCCCTCCACCATTAATTGGTCCAAACTGGGCTGGTTAGAGGCTCCCTCCACCATTAATTGGTCCAAACTGGGCTGGTTAGAGGCTCCCTCCACCATGAATTTGCCCAAACTGGGCTGTTTAGAGGCTCCCTCCACCATGAATTTGCCCAAACTGGGCTGGTTAGAGGCTCCCTCCACCATGAATTGGTCCAAACTGGGGTTTTTAGAGGCTCCCTCCACCATGAATTGGTCCAAACTGGGGTTTTTAGAGGCTCCCTCCACCATGAATTGGTCCAAACTGGGGTGGTTAGAGGCTCCCTCCACCATTAATTGGTCCAAACTGGGCTGGTTAGAGGCTCCCTCCACCATTAATTGGTCCAAACTGGGCTGGTTAGAGGCTCCCTCCACCATGAATTTGCCCAAACTGGGCTGTTTAGAGGCTCCCTCCACCATGAATTGGCCCAAACTGGGCTGGTAAGAGGCTCCCTCCACCATGAATTGGTCCAAACTGGGGTTTTTAGAGGCTCCCTCCACCATGAATTGGTCCAAACTGGGGTGGTTAGAGTCTCCCTCCACCATTAATTGGTCCAAACTGGGCTGGTTAGAGGCTCCCTCCACCATGAATTGGTCCAAACTGGGGTTTTTAGAGGCTCCCTCCACCATGAATTGGTCCAAACTTGGCTGTTTAAAGGCTCCCTCCACCATTAATTGGTCCAAACTGGGCTGGTTAGAGGCTCCCTCCACCATGAATTGGTCCAAACTGGGTTTTTTAGAGGCTCCCTCCACCATGAATTTGCCCAAACTGGGCTGTTTAGAGGCTCCCTCCACCATGAATTGGTCCAAACTGGGTTTTTTAGAGGCTCCCTCCACCATGAATTGGTCCAAACTTGGCTGTTTAGAGGCTCCCTCCACCATTAATTGGTCCAAACTGGGCTGGTTAGAGGCTCCCTCCACCATGAATTGGTCCAAACTGGGTTTTTTAGAGGCTCCCTCCACCATGAATTTGCCCAAACTGGGCTGTTTAGAGGCTCCCTCCACCATGAATTGGTCCAAACTGGGTTTTTTAGAGGCTCCCTCCACCATGAATTGGTCCAAACTGGGCTGGTTAGAGGCTCCCTCCACCATGAATTGGTCCAAACTGGGGTGGTTAGAGGCTCCCTCCACCATTAATTGGTCCAAACTGGGCTGGTTAGAGGCTCCCTCCACCATTAATTGGTCCAAACTGGGCTGGTTAGAGGCTCCCTCCACCATGAATTTGCCCAAACTGGGCTGGTTAGAGGCTCCCTCCACCATGAATTGGTCCAAACTGGGTTTTTTAGAGGCTCCCTCCACCATGAATTTGCCCAAACTGGGCTGGTTAGAGGCTCCCTCCACCATGAATTGGTCCAAACTGGGGTTTTTAGAGGCTCCCTCCACCATGAATTTGCCCAAACTCTGCTGGTTAGAGGCTCAATCCACCCTGATTTTCAAAACAAATGTTGGTGCCAACCTCAACTTACTACAAGGGCCAAATTCACTGCTGGTGACAAGCTCTCCTCACTGCAAGTGCCAAATACACATGTTTCAAGGTGTTTTCCTACTGTCAGAGAGGTGGTATTGAGTGTGTAAAGTGTGTAGTTGTTAGGCTGTGATGTTGGGGTAATAGAGGGTCTTTGGTGTGTTAGATGCCCCCAGACATGCTTCCCCTGCTGTCCCAGTGTCATTCCAGAGGTGTTGGCATCATTTCCTGGGGTGTCATAGTGGACTTGGTGACCCTCCAGACACGGATTTGGGTTTCCCCCTTAACGAGTATCTGTTCCCCATAGACTATAATGGGGTTCGAAACCCGTTCGAACACACGAACATTGAGCGGCTGTTCGAATCGAATTTCGAACCTCGAACATTTTAGTGTTCGCTCATCTCTAGTCCATAGCAGCTAAGGAACAGAAGAAGAAAGAAGGAAGACTTCATAATCATAATCATTAGTTTCTGTGCGGAGTAATATTCGCTTGGTCTGATGTAGATTATGTAGCGTGACCGCGGTTGGAAGGAAGGACTTGCGATAGCGCTCCTTCTCACACTTGGGGTGAAGCAGACGTTCACTTACATTGCTGCCAAGTGCCATCAAGGTCTCATACATGGGGTGGGATTTATTCTCCTGCATGGAGCTCACCACGGACAGTATCCTTCTTTCACCCACCACCTGTACTGGGTCCAGGGGCTCCCCAGGACAGAGCTGGCCCTCCTGATCAGCCTGTCAAGTCTATTTCTGTACCTGGTTGATATACTGCTCCCCCAGCAGGCCACACCAAAAAAGATGGCTGAAGCAACCACAGAGTTGAAAAAGGCCCTAAGAAGTGGCCCCTGGACTCCGAAGGCCCTCAGCCTCCTGAGCAGGTAGAATCTGCTGTGGCCCTTTCTGTGCAGCGCCTCCAGGTGATCAACCCAGTCTAATTTATTATTGAAGAGCACACCCAGATACTTATAGGTCCTGACTATCTCAATTCATGTTCCTTGGATCTCCACCGGGTTCAGAGCACTTCTCCATTTACTAAAGTCCACCACCATCTCCTTGGTCTTCCCAGCATTAATCCTGAGGTGGTTCTGCTGGCACCATTCAACAAAATCCCGGTTTAAGTCTCTGTATTCCCTATCGTCGCCATCAGTGATAAGGCCTACTATTGCAGAGTCATCGGAGTACTTCTGTAAGTAACAGCTGGATGAGTTGTGCCTAAAGTCAGCAGTGTACAGTTTGAAGAGAAATGGGGCAAGAACTGTACCTTGTGGTGCCCCGTACTACAGATCATAGTGTCACACAGTCTCGGGCTCTCACATACTGAGGGCGGCTTGTGAGGTAGTCTAGTATCCAGTTGGACAGGTGATGGTCCACTCCACCAAGGTTCAGCTTCTCTCTCAATAGCCCTGGCTGAATGGTGTTGAACGCACTGGAGAAATCAAAGAACATTATCCTCACAGTGTTCCGGGGTTTTTCTAGGTGAAAGAGAACTCTGTGAAGAAGGTGGATGATGGCGTCATCTACCCCAATGCGCAGCCGATAGGCAAACTGGAGGGGGTCCAGAGCAGAGCTCACTAGGGGGCGTAGGTGTGTCAGGACCAGTCTCTAGGACCTTCATCAGGTGGGATGTCAGTGCTACAGGTTGGTAATCATTGTAGCCCATCGGGTTTGGTTCCTTTGGGACTGGTACCACACAAGATATTTTCCACAGTCGAAGTACCACTCCCAGCTTTAGATTCATATTGTACATGTGCGTAATAACGCCACACAGCTGGTCACTGCACATTTTAAGAACCCTTGCGCTTAAAACATCGGGTCCTCTGGCCTTGTCTGCTTTAATCCTCTTGATTTCCCTACACACTTGAGACTCCTTGAGGATCAGATAGTCAGATTGCAGTTGACTGCAGGTCGGTGGGGGTTGGGTCTTGGTGTATGAGGGGAGGGGGGTTGCCTGACATGCTGGTGAAGGGACAGTTGGTTTGGGGTCAAATCTATTGAAGAATAGATTAAGCTCGTTAAGCCACATCCTGTCACCTTCTATCTGAGAACCAGCCTTTTGTTTATGTCCAGATATAGCCTTCAGACTGTCCCACACTTTCGAGATTCTACCTTCCCCCATCTGTAGTTCCATCTTCCGCCTGTAGATGGCTTTTCCTTCTCTGATCAGTTGTCTCAGCTGTTTTTGCACCTCCCCCAGGCCATTTTTGTCCCCAGACCTAAAGACTCTCTTTTTCTCGTTGAGAAGGGCTTTAATCTCAGAGTTGATTCATGGTTTGTAATTGGAGAAACACCTCACCTTTCTAGTTGATACTGTGCTGTCCACACAGAAATTAATGTAGTCTGTTATTCAGTGTGTGAGTCCCTCAATGTCACTTGGAAATGAGTCTGGAAACACTTCTCATAATGTTATATTAAAACAGTCTCTCAGACACTTTCATCTGACTAAATTTTCACTGTACGGGTAACCGCCGATTGTCTGCGCACCAGTGGAGTGTAAGTGGATTGCAGATTTACCAGGTTGTGATCTTATCTGCCTAGGGGTGGTAGGGCAGATGAGTTATATGCATCCCTTACATTGGCAAAGAGCAAGTCCAGCGTTTTGTTGTCTCTTGTGTGGCAGGTTACACACTGTGTGAAACCTGGTAGAATGGATGCTGGAGAGACATGGTTGAAGTCTCCGAACACCAGGAGGAGGGCATGGGGGTGAGATGATTGCAGCTTGTTCACAACAGCATGCAACACCTCACAGGCAGCGTCAGCTTTATGCATATGCAGCTAGCACGATAACATGTGATAGTTCCCTTGGCAGGTAAGGCGAGGTCTCATGCTCACGGCTAGTTCAATATCTTTTTCACATGATTGTTTCTTAACTACAATATGTCCTTGATTACACCATCTCTCATTCACAAATATTGCAAGCCCTCCTGCCTTCTGCTTACCATTCTCCAGCGTTCTGTCCGCACGAAGAAGATACTAAACAATAAATAGAACGGGACAGATTTAAAGGGCTGAGTAATTGATAAGTGGTCGTTGAAAAGAAGAACCCTATTGCAGAAATGTGCTATCACATCGAAATTACCCAAGTGACAATAGCAATGAAAAAAAAAACACTTAGCCAGTTTGTTTTCTATAAGCTTTCTCCAGAAGCAAGATGGTAAACCGTTATAAACAGAAGCTGAATATAAATGCGGCCAACAAGAAGTGAAGTGGCAAGCTGCTTTAATGATAGATAGGGGTCTAAGAAGTCAGACTCCAACTAATTGAACATATATGTCATGTCTTGGTGTCATGGCATTAAGAAAGTATGAGACCTTATATTTCAATGTTATTCTCAAAGAGAAGATGCAGAATTCATTAAAGTGTGGAAACAATATCTAACCAATAATTCTTTATACAATGATCAGTTACCACTATACATAGAAAATATGTATTTTTATTGAAGAGATTTAGAAACTGGTCATATGCTTAATAGTAAAACAATGCAAAAATAATACTCTCTACCAGAATTATTCTATAATATCAATATTGAGCATCAGTGGCATAAATACTGGGGCAGCTGCAGTAGCGGCTGCCACACTACCTGGGATATTGGGGGGCCTGGCAGGCCCCCAATCCTTTTTTTTTTTTTTTTTTAATAGGCCGTTACCTGCTGGAGTAACCTCAGCAGGTAATGAGCCCTATTTATTTACTAATTCCTGCTCAGCTCATGGGAAGCAAAGGCGACAAGTGAGGCTGTGGGCCCGCAAATCCCAACAAACACTGCTATCATTATACTTTGGGGTCTTTTCCAGGGGAAGTGAGGGAACATAAAAAAACACTGTTAGTTACCTCTCCTGCGCTCCAACAGTCTTCGGGCCTAATTGAAGACACCCTAGATGTCACGTGGGCTAGGCCGGAGTCATTATGCGTTTTGAAGCCGGCCAGGCTCATGTGACGTCTGTAACAACATTAAAGAGATCTGAAAGACCCCAGAGTATAATAATTGTTCATGGGTGGGCTATTATGGGGCATAATACTGTGTGCAGGAGCCACTATGGGATATAATACTGTGTGTGCAGGAGCCTTTATGGGGCATATTAGTGTGTGTGCAGGGGCTACTATGGGATATAATACTGTGTGCAGGATCCACTTTTGGGCATAATAGTGCGTGTTCAGGGGCCACAGTGGGACATAATAGTGTGTGCAGTGGCCATGGTGGGACATTATACTGTTTGGAGGGGATGTTATGAGACATTACACCATGTGGAGGGGCCGCTATGGAACATTATACTGTCTGGAAGCCACTTTGAGACTTTATAGTACACACATGGGACATTATACTGTTTGGGGGATAGGAAAGGGTGCACTGTGCTGTGGCGGGAGGGCCCCAAGTAAAAAAATTTGCAGGGGGGCCAAGTCCTTATTAGTTACGCCACTGTTAAGCATCTAACATTTAAGCATTTGTACTCTCGATCAATTGGCCGTTCTGTACCCCATGTAGAATAAGAAAGAATAAAAACATATGTTTTGGAATTCAGAGGTAACATACTTTTTATATAAGATTAATTAAGTATTTAGCCTTTATTTTTTCCCTTTCTTAAATTGTTCCAATTATTTTCACTGGCTATTCGTGGATATTATATGCTAATATTGAGAATATTGAGGAATTTTAAATAAATTTCCTTCTAATGTGAAATAAAACATTGAATTTAGATGAATATACATTGTTGATTCATGAAGTGTACCTCCAACTAAAAAACAACTTTTCATAAATGAATAGTACAGATGAATATGAGAAACCTTGCAATAAATCATATTAAATAATTTTTAGAGATGAGCGAGTAGTATTAGATCGAGTAGGTACAGTGTACAGAATTCAGCCAATCAACGCTGGTTCTTCTGAAGGCCCATCTGTGACGAGGTGGAGTCTAAGATCAGACCACAGCAGTCTTCATTGTGGTCCGATCTTAGACTCCGCCTCCTCACAGACGAGCCTTCGGCAGAACCAGTGTTTATTGGCCAAATGTACACTGTATAGCATTTGGCCAATCAACGCTGGTCAATGCAATTGACCAATCAGCCAATCAATGCTGGTTCTGCAGGACGAGTAAGGGCTGGTTCACATTAGCACTTGCCTCCCGTCCAGAAGGAGTCCGCAGGAGGACCCCCCCCGAACGGAATATCAGCGCAACTGCAAGCGCTGTGCAGTTAAAGCGCACGGACCCCATAGACTATAATGGGGTCCGTGTGATTGCCACGCACTGCCCGCACAAATCATTCGTGCGACAGTGCGCTGCATGCACCCCATTTATTAAGTAGGAGTAGTGATTATTTTGAGCCCAAGAGAGCTTCCGAAAGATAAGTGTGCAAAATCAAAATTGACATCTTTAAAGAAATATGTCATCAGAGACTTGCACTCCTAAAACATTTAAGTGGGTTATCCCAGGTGCAAAAAGTTGAATATGGGAGTGTAATCTACTGTTTGAGGACACAGCAGGGCTCAAAAGGTAAAGAGCACCATGCTTTTTGGGTTTTGGAATGTAGATTTAGAAGGACTGGGTTTAGGATGGACAGTCCGGAGCTGTCAATAAAGAAGAATTCCGGGGCCACACGGTGGCTCAGTGGTTAGCATTGAAGCCTTGCAGCACTGGAGTCCTGGTGTTCAAATCCTGCCAAGGGCAAAAAAACATCTGCAAGGAGTTTGTATGTTCTCCCTGTGTTTGCATGGATTTCCATCCCATATTCCAAAAGACATACTGGTAGGGAAAAAATGTACATTGTGAGCTCTATGTGGGGCTCACAATCTACATAAAAATAGATAAATAAAGAGGGATTCCCAAACAAATTACCCCCTTTTGCAAACTGCACTCCTCAAAAATTGATCAAAAGGTATAGCAAGCAATTTTCCAGAAATATGCCATTTCATTGCCAAATGTTGCACTGAGTGGGTTATCCTGGGTAAAGCAGTGTTTGTTTCTGACACCAGCTGGGCATAATATATTGCACAATGAAACTATGTATTTTTGGAAAAATTGCAATTTGATAAATTGCACATTCATTACTGGAAAATAAATAATGCAACATGTAGGGGGTAAAAAAGTCAACATCCTTGGATAGATTTCTTGAGGGGTGTAGTTTCCAAAATGTGGTCACATATCAGAGGATTCCACTTTACTGGTATTTCAGAGGCTCTGCAAAAGTGGCATGGCATCCAAAAATCAAACCATCTAAATCTGTGCTCAATAAAACAAATATTACTCCTTTCCTTATACCCACATAATATTAAAGGGGTATTCCCACCTCACATACTCACCAGTCTTCACTCCTGTAAAATCTTCTTTCTTCCTGCTTTCTTGCATCATTTGGTGGGCGGGGTTTCACATGCAACCTGCCGTTTAGCTCCGCCCCCCAAATTTGTGTGTAGCTCCGCCCACCCATATTGGACTATGAAGTACAGGCAGCAGCAACTCCATTCTGTGTTACATACAGAGACTGCCTGTCTCTGCCATAATGAACACAACTGAATTAGCTAGCCTGATAACTGGGAGAACAGAAGAAATGAAAGCAGCTCCTCTCCCCTATCTGATAGCAGGACCTAGATCACGTGATGTAGACACAGGAATAGCTAGATACACAGGCTCGCTCCCTGCACTTAGCCCCTCCTCCCTCCCCCCTGAGAGCAGGCAGATACATCACTTGACTTTTGAGCAGATAAGTCAAGGGCTGTGTCAACAATGAATTGAATAAAGTAAGATAGTGGACAAACAAAGCAGTTTTACTGAAGCAGTGTATTTAGGAAAAGTCTTACATCCACATTAACAAGCAGTATAGATAGGATCCTTGTGATGGGACACCCCTTTAAGTACATTATTCTGGGTAAAACAGTGTTATACATGTGAGCATGTGTGGGTATACAATGGGATTCAGAAGTGAAGGAACACTATGTGGCTTTTGAAGTGCAGCTTTAGATGCTTGGTTTTTGGATACCATGTCATGTTTTGAGAGCCCTTTAGGTGTCAGTTAAGTGGAATCCTCAGGGAAGTGAACTCATGTTGAAAACTGTACCCCTAAAATAATTTATCAAGGGCCACAGTGAGCATAAGTTTTCAAGACTTGAATTCATAGTGGATGATGAAAAGTGAATTTGTAAGCTGTGCGGAGTATATAGGGTACACCGAATTCCCCACTATTTTCCCAGTAGCTCATAGGGTTGGGGGCATTCTGGATAGTCACTTATGGTATATAGAGATGAGCGAACACTGTTCGGAACAGCCGTTCTGAACAACATGCTCCCATAGAAATGAATGGACGTAGCCATCACGCGGGGGGTTAAGCAACCGGTCACCGGCATAGTGTACGTGCCAGCTGCTTCCATTCATTTCTATGGGAGTGTGCTGTTCGGAACGGCTGATCCGAACAGTGTTCGCTCATCTCTAATGGTATATTTTCCCTCATAATATCTAAATCTGGAGTGTACCCTTTTGTACACTAGCACAATTTACTACTGTAATTTCCTTTCCTTCCGCAGTCAGTTTTGACCTAAAGATGTGGTGATTTTTGTTGCTGCATTGTACAAGGTATATTTTCTATTCTTCTGATAATGTAGCCATAAGAGTCTTTTTTTTTCATAATTTATCGACTATATTTACATTAAAAAATTTATAGTTTTTGTATCACCATCTACTGAGAGGCATAACATTTAGATTTTTCTGTTGACACCCATGTCATAATATTTACAATGGCAAAGTAACATTTGTAAATGACCCCCGGAATGATTACATTATTTGTAACATTAAGACATATACATATCTCAGAAGCATAACTGGAATATTTAACCTAAGTTTAGCACATTAGTTGCAGATGTCAAGGTAATGTTTGAAAATATACAAAAGATAAAAACAGCTGTTAAAACCAACCATGTGTAAATTTCCTACAAATTCACACAACAAATAATGAAAACCAAACAGCAAATATGTGTATCCTGGGTGACAGAATTGTCAGCCAACTGGAAAACCATGATTGCATTTCTTTACTGAAAGCTGGGAGAAAACAACTTGTCAAACATCACTTTTCCAGTATGTGTTCACTGTTTGATCCTTTAATCTTATGAAAAAATGCATAATTTCAAAATGTCAATAAAACTGACGGAGAGAGAAAAGTATTTACAATGCACAATAAAATATCCAATACATGCAAAATAAACAGGAGATACTAAAGCACAATTCTTTCAAGCAGCACGACTTTGCTGGTAAAACAAAGGCATTGTCATCAAAATTGTGCAGTCATTCGCTATCCCATATGGTTGAGGTTTTGTCTCCATGCAAATGCCACAACAGTAGAAAATGGCTGTATGGGGGAGTATTTGAAAGCAAAGTAGGCTAGAGGTGGTTGTCACTGTTGGGGATTAGAGGAAACTCTAGGACTATGAGAGCAAATGACAATGAAAAGGAACTATTAAGATTTGCACTGCTGGGACCTGGAGAAATCTGAATAGAACTTGGTGGATTAAGTGTCTGGAATTGTGAGGGTGGGGATTTTTCAGGACATGGGGAAAACCGTTTTGCAATAGGGCATTTATTGTACAATAACCAAAGTGTTTCAGGGAGACAATAGATGAAGGCCCCATCAGATGAAAAGCTTCTGTAAAGAATCATAGTTACATAGTTACATAGTAGATGAGGTTGGATAAAGACATTAGTCCATCAAGTCAAACCTATAACCCTACAATACCTACAGTGTTGATTCAGGGGAAGGCAAAAAACCCCATGAGGCTCATGCCAATTGCCCTGTTTCAGGGGAAAAAAATTCCTTCCTGACTCCAAATCTGGCAGTCAGTATAAAAACCCTGGATCAACGTGTCCTTAAAATCTAGAGTCCATAACCTGTTATATTGTTCACTTCAAGAAAGGCATCCAGGCCCTCTTTGAACTTTTTTAGTGAATCCATCATCACCACTTCCTGGGGCAGAGAGTTCCAGAGCCTCGCTGTTCTTACTGTGAAGAATCCCCTTCTATGTTTCTGGTGAAACGTTCTTTCCTCCAGACGTAAAGGGTGTCCTCTTGTCATTGTCACTGGCCTAGGAGTAAAAATATCCTTAGAAAGTTCTTTGTATTGTCCCCTCATGTATTTGTACATTGTTATTAGATCTCCCCGTAGACGTCTTTTCTCTAAACTGAATAAACCCAAGTTTGTTAATCTATCATTGTACTCCAGTCCACCCATTCCCCTAATCATTTTGGTTGCCTTACCAAGTCACGCCTTACCAAGCCGCTTGGAACACCTGCGATCACCCTTCTTTCTTACTTTCCTGTGCTTGTGCTCATAGGATAATACAAAACGAGCTTTATAAATTTTATATATTTATTAACCTGAGTGGTTCGGTACTAGCCACTAACATATGCAGAAATACATATCAGTGTATGACAAGCAAATACAGATAGAAGCATAATACAATACATAAAATAAAATGGGAATAAAAGATAGAAAGGAAACAATACCAAAATAAGTTCACTGAAGCCTGACTAGGCCTCAGGGCACATGCTTAAATCAGTCAAAGAGCATGTGTTTGCTCACATGGTGCCACCGAAGAAGAGCTCAAAGGGCATGTGTCTTACATGCCCGGCCATTAACACAGAGAGACCTTTGACTCTCAGTGAGGACCCTTTAACTCTCCTATTCTCATCCTTGAGTGATGTCATTGCATTATTTATTTTTGTCTTCATACTTTGGTATTTTTGCATGTTATTTCTCTCATCTTGGCACTTTGTGCTTTATTACCTGCAGTAGTCTATTTCCTGAATGGCTCAGATTTATTTTACACTATGGAGTCTCCTCCATAACAGTGAAGCTGCTGGTTATGCTCAGTTTCCTCCAGATTATCAACATTGGAGTCCTGGACGGAATGGATTCCATCCTTGTGATTCTGGAATATGGCACATACATACTTGTATGGTGTTCTGGAAAAATGAAATCAATGCAGGGAAGGAGTCTTTATACCTAAAATTATAAAATGTAAACATTTTCATTGTAATTTTCATTATAGACACTTTTTCCATGTTTATATTTGTCTCAGAAACTCACATTCAGTTGATAAGTAATTTTACATTCAGAAAATGTTTTGTTTTAGCAGCAATTAACTCCATTGGCCCCAATTACATATGTACTTAGCACACATGTTCTTCTGGAAGAAATACGTCAAAGCAATGGCATTCTCTGACATCTGCACTAGGATCCACATCAGAATGGAAAATATTATAACATGCATTCAAATAGGGATTCTATATAGTGTGCAAAATTATTTAGAATATTAGCCAATATTTTATTAAATTAGCACTAAAGAGAAATGTACCTTCATTTTCACTGTAGGATCCTTTAAGGACTTAGGCTACACAAGGAAGCACATGCTTAAATTGCCTTATTTAAGATTGGACCATTATTTAAAGGGATTCTACCATTGAAATTAATTTTTTTTTGGCGATCATACGTCGGAATAGCTTTTAGAAAGACTATTTGTCTCTTACCTTTAGACGTGGTCTCCATTGCGCCGTTCTTTAGAAATATGCAAATTAGTTATCTCGCAGCGATGGGGGCGTCCCCACTGCTGCTCGAAAACACGCTCCAGTGATGCCTCTATCTTTGGATGGATCCTCCCCTTCTTTCATCGTCTTCCTTTGCGTCACCTCCGACGCCTGCGCAGTTGGCTCTTCCTGTGAGACACCAGCAGAGCCGAGTGCGCATGCCGGCCGGCGGCCATTTTTGGGAGGCCGCTCTTGATCCTGTAGTTCAATACAGGAGCGGCCTCCAAAAAATGGCTGCCGGCCAGCATGCGCACTCGGCTCTGCTAGTGTCTCACTGGCAGAGCCAATTGCGCAGGCGTTGGAGGTGACGCAAAGGAAGACGACAAAAGAAGGGGAGGATCCATCCAAAGATAGAGGCATCACTGGAGCGTGTTTTCTTCACAAGGCTTCCAGCTGTCATAGCAACATGCCGGCCCCAAAGCGCCAGAGAGATAAATAAGGGGGGGGGGAGTGAGCAAGGCTGTTATCCTACTCCTCTACATGATCTTCCTAGTAGGCAGGCATCATCAATACGTAGCACTAGCACATGGTCATTGTTATCAACATTATCACCAACAGTTTCTCCTCCTCTTCTGACTCTTCAACTCCAATGTCAGTCATCCATAAGAGAATGTGTGGCCAGGAGAAAGCAATATACGCCCATCATCTGGCAGTTGTGCAACTTAACTAACAACTGGCCAGGCTGTGCAGTCATTGCCATACCACTTAGTGGATTCCACTGCTTTTCGACAGTGCATGCTCAACCTCAATGGAAGATACCTAGTCACCATTACTTCTCTGGAAAAGTCCCTGCTTTATATTACCATTGGTCAGAGAATGTGGGTCTTTCCTTGGATATGTTAGTCTGGGAAAGCTGCCCACCACTGTCGACACGTTTAGCAGCAATTATGTAGTAAAGTTAAGGTTGCCATATGGGGGTTAAAGCATAGTGACAAGGGGATCCACTTAAACAACACCCTTAGGAGTAACCCTAAGATAAACCTGTTTGTTGACACAGTGGGTCAACCTACAACCTGCTGTCCATTACACATTAAAAGGGTTCTCCCATCTCAGTCTTTCAGCCAGGCTGTATGTAGTTTCTGCTTCTCACTTCCTGTATTTCTCATCCCTCCCCACTTCTGAATGGAACACAGAACACTTAAGCAGAGGAGAGCAGATTCTTGTACAGAACAGACTTAGTGTTATCTGTGTGTTTACATAAGATATAATATACCAGGCTTTATCAGCAAGGTGCAATTAGCTAAATGGATTGTCCTGTTGGCACTGAGTAAGTGTCCTCACTTGCCCTATCTCCCAGGTCCGTGACTATAGCAATGAAGTATAAACAATGGAAGCAATAAGATCATATAGCAGGCAAACAAAGCAGAATTTGTAAAGCAATATATTTAGGAAAAGTCTTCAATTTACATAAGCTACCAGTATAGATAGGATCCTTGTGATAAGATAGCCCCTTTAATGGTTGCAGGCTACATAAAAGTTGAATATTCTGATATGGTGATGTCACTACTGTCAGGATGCAGGGGTCAAATGCAGTGGAGTAATGTAAGGTCAACATGTGAGTATGGAGACTCTTATTCTATGTCCTATTAGTCCACTGCTTGGGGGGAAATATCTATTTGAAATGTTTGTATATGTTTTCTTTGAGATGTATTTGCTTTATTAATACACATTGTATTGTTTTGCAGCATGTTGCTGTTGTATACTATAATTTATACTGCAGTACCTTTTTCCCCCTGCTAAACCAACTGAAGCTGGAGCAGGTTCCCCTATTCTTAGTTTGTGCTTCAGAATGTACTGACAGGGAGGTGGAATTTGTGTTTTATGAGAAAACAACCCCACCCTAGTCCAGAGGACAGTTCGGGCTTCTCTGAGAGAGGGATGTAGAGAAAAGACCTCACAGTTTATTAGACTCTTGCAAATCAGACCAGAGCCTAACAGCATAGGCAGCTTACAATGTTGCATTTGGACATGTGTACCCTGAAGTTTTGGACATTGCAATATAAAAGAATTTAAGAATTGGTGCCCTTCCTTTGGGAACTGCATTTTTGAGGAATTGCCGGATAGGAATTTACAACCGATCATTGAGAATTGCATCTCAAGCAACATGTTTAGACGACTGTTCAGATAAGTTATAATTTGGGAGAAACCTTGCTCCAGCTTAGAAAGGTCCATGATTTGGAAGTTGCTGACAATACTGCGTGCCTCTATATTGTGATATGCACTAGATGCCAGGTAAAGAAGTTGTGAGTTACTTACTCAGCTTAATACCAGTCTCTTGTATCAGTTTGTACTGTAACATCAACGGCCCCTACATCTTACGTACACCAGCCAGGATTCCACAGGGTATCATCTTAGTACAACCCCTTCTTAACTGCACCAACCCTAGGAGTAAGGAAGGTTTGGTGGAGGGAAGCCCAGACCCCAACAGGATCATCCTGTCTACTATTACTCTCATCGTGTCTACAGTCCACGTCGGATGCTGTTGTCATTATAGGAAATGTAGAAACAAAAGGAACATGTCTTAGTCAAGATAATTTGAACATTTTCTTTATTTTTCAGCTACCAAAATAATTACCAAGGTGGATGCACAATGATAAGGACCTGCAGTTTGAAGCCCGATGATCATACAATACAGATCTAGCAAAGTTTAATTTAACATGTAAGCTACATAGTGCTACAGAGCTATAACTCGATTTACTCAATAGCACTTTAGCTGCTTTTTTCTGTGATAATATATCACATTGCCGCAAGCTACCAGTCTCAAGATAAACTTTGTTACATCTGGAACACATAAAGATACTACAGGTCACCCACTTGATATTAGTTTTATTTGTGTGTTTATTCAATCCCATCATACTATTCCCTTGTATTTAATCCACCGTGTCATTTTTAATACCATAAGATATATCATCCTCTCTTATCCTTTAGGACATTGTACAAACATGTTAGTATGCATTAGGTGTACACTGAACTTCTGTGTGTGGCCCAAAGCAATCTCCATCCAATACAGTTTTATCCATGTCTCTGACATAGGCAATTTAAGTTAAAAAACAAAACAAAACATGAAAAATTAATGATATTTCAAAATGTACATTCTGACAATTTATCAAATCTTTTTCTGTCACTTAAATTGTGTTGCTTTTCATCAAATAAAGTTTTGTACAATTGCATTCAAATATAGTTTGATGTATTTTAATATATAATTTAATATAAATATAAAATGAACCTCAAATGTGTAACAAAATTAGAACAATAGTGTATAATGAGTGTGATAGTGAATGAATGGCAATGGTAACTGTATTGAAAGTTTCACACTCTAAGTGCACCAGGCCCAGTATCTACTTTAGTTAACTTGTTCCTTAGATCAGATAGATCATCAGCATTGGAAATTATAATATCTCAATTTTGTATACTGTATGTCCTAGTTATGGGCTAATATTGTTAAAATTGCCCAGACATTGTATACAATTATTAGCCTTATTGGGTCTGGACCATGAGACATTTATCATTTTTATTGTGTTTAACCAAAAGGGATTTAGAAAAACTTCTTTTCTGGACTTTTTCATACATCCAGACACTGGTCACATCCGACATCATCATCTTATCTTATTCATAGTAGCTACAAGCTCAGTAAAGATTGCAGCATTGGCTTTGGTTGATTATTGACATATTGCATAAAGTTATAATGCTGTAGATTTATATAGCAGTACATAAAGGAACTAAATTTGCTCAATTAAGGGACTCATGGTGAATTGTAGCTCACGATCATACTTGTTCAAATGGTCTAGAAATAAGTGCAGATTAGCTATGTCACCTGACCATACGGTAAATGTTATCAACGCACCGTCCCCAACATAATAGGTCCATACCTTTCTGAGAAATTTGATGTCTTTGATATATCAGTTTGATCTGGTTATAAATGGTCTTAACATTTAATACAAAAAATGGCAATTGTTGAAAACATTGAGTCGCTACCGTGACAAATGGCCCAATACTAAATGGCCCATGGTATGTAGATGACACATTACAGATTGGGGCCACTACCTACTTTTACTCTTTTAAAAAAATATGATATATTTGATAAAAAAAATGCACATTAGTTACCATCTACATTGTAGAAAGATTTGCCAGATACAAAGCCAATCTGCTGCTTTCAAAGTCAACGGATGTGGCCTTCATTAAGGAAGGCATGGCTTCTAGAGAGGAAAGTATTACTTTACTCCTCTATCCAGTTTTGGGCACCAGTTCATAAAAAAGACTCAGTGAACAGGAGAGAGTTCATAGAAGGGCAGCCAAATTAATATGTGATATGGAAGATCTCACATATGAAAACAGGCTATGAAAACTACATTGATTTAGTCTAGAGAATAGATACACTGTTACTGGTAGTAATGTAGAATGTTGTTCTAGGGATCAGTCCGATTTAGCAGCAGGGGTCAGGAAGGAATTTCTCCCACTTTATAGTGAACTAGCATTTCCCGCGACTTCGTCCGTGTCGCCCCCCTCCCACTGGCGTACTCCCTCCCATCAACAGCTCGCCCCCCCCGTGCTGTGCAGTATTTTCAGGTGTGGTCTGGCAACCCCCAACCACTTCGTGTGACCACTGTCCCGGGGTCCCTCATAGTACCGTGGGTCCCTGGACCCATTCCTCACTCTTTGGCCCCTCCCACATGCCCCCCATTTACCCACCATGGGACCCCCTGCTCTCCACCCCAAATGGGCGCCACTTTGGCCCCCCTCTCTTACCCGCTGTCCCCCACTCATGCCACCCATCCCCCTCCGCCCCAAACTGGCCTGCCGTGCACACCCCGAGGGCCTCTGTGAACGCCCCCCCTTCCCCCCGTGGCATAGGTATCAGAGCCGCAACACCTGGCGCATGCATGACATGTTTGGCAGGCGAGAATGTGTGCGAGAAAGAGGCTGCATGGTCGCAACATGCCGGACTGTCCGGTAGACTCGATAGGCAGACTTGTCATTGGCGATAGCGGGGCAAGCAACCCCTCCACAGCAGTGGTTGAACCATTGAGTCCCCCGGCGTGCGCGCACTGTCAGCACAGCGGAGGGACTTCTCACTCACCTACAGCACGGCCGCTCATTCCGGACGGTCCAGAGCTTGCAGTGGGAGGCATTTGCTACAGTTTGTACCGCATCCTCAACGCCGCCCACACAATGCCTATCGGAAAGCGGCTAAAGCAGAGCGGATGACGTAATCTCGGCTCCATTAGCCTTGCGGAACAGTGACTTTGGGGCTTGCGGTGGCGGTGTGTGGGCATTTAGCGGCTTAATATGTAGCCTATGTATCTTTCCAGGTTCCAAGGTATGCATGTTCCAAATTTGAGCCAAATCCCTGCAGCCGTTTTTGCATGATTGTTTATAATACTAGTAGGATTGAGTCTGTGCCATTGCGAGTGGTGTTGTCTTCCCTGGGTTTATAAATTTGATGGACCTAGGTCCTCTTTTTCAACCCACTAACTATGTAACTATATATTGCAGGTATATTTAGATAAGTTTGGCACAAACCAATAAACTTTTCCTTGTGATAAATCCTGCCCAATGTCTTTTTTAATTATTGCCTGCTCTACTAAGAGTTTGATGACATAAATACTGGGAATATAGGTAATGATGAATGACATAGTAGTAAATGACTGGAGGTTTTTTTTTTTTTTTTAATTCAGGTTTATTGACATAAAAGTATACAAAAACCATATCAAATGACAAATCAAAAACAGACAGGGCACAGCCCGGCAGCGCTTGAAAATTGACATGAGAGTGTAAATAGCAAAGCACAACACAGATAATGGTATAATAAAGTCAATAAACTCCTTTTTTTTTTTCAGTTTCACAAAAATGGGGGGGGGGGAGAAAAGGAGAAAGATGAAAGGAAAAATAAAGAAGAAGCAGAAGAGGGGGGGGGGGGAGGGTAAGAACAGATATAAAGAAGAGAAATAAAGACATAAGCGTAGCAGAGTTCTCGACACAGGTTCCCCTCCAAACACACAGGAGTGAAGGGTAGCACATCCCCATGGGATTTGTCTCCAAAGAAGATAGCAAATCAACACAGTGAGCGAACCTATCTAATCTCAAGCCAGGGTTGCCAGACCTTGAGATATGAACTTCTATTCCTCCTGTTCCAACTCAACATCTCCTCAAAACGAGCAATCTGATTTGTTTTGGCCACCCACTCCGATAAGGAAGGGGCTGAGGTTTGCTTCCAATACAACGGTATCAGGGCTTTAGCTGCAGAGAGGAGATGATAAATTAATCTCTGAGTGTGCTTGGGGATATTCGGTAGTGGAAGGAAGAAAATCAATAATGATGGCGTAAGATCAGGTAAGTTTGGGCAAAGTTCGTTCAATTTAGTTTCCACCCCAGACCAAAAATCTCTCAGCTTCGTGCATGACCACCATAGGTGCAGTAATGTGCCTCTCTCCAAGCCACATCGCCAACAGGTTCCAGAATCTATCAGACCATGCGTCGCCAGCCAGTCAGGGGAACAGTACCATCTCGAAAGCAGCTTGAAGTGCGTTTCCTGAATCCGCACACATGTCGACATACCATAGGACCTAGAGAGAATCACTGCAACCTCTGAAGGGTCAAGTGTGACCTGTAGTTCAGATTCCCAACTAGATAGGTAGAAGGGTTTAATGATCCTAGGCGGTCTGATCACTTTGTACAACAGGGAAGAAGACTTGTACTTTTTCGGATTGGCCAGGAGGTAAATCTGTTCAAAATATGTAGATCCCCTCTTCCAGTCAAAAGAGGCCTCGAAGGCCTTTCTGCAGTTGTCATAATGACTTAAATGTAAGAAGGACAGTTTATTGGCAATTTTGCCAAAAGCATCCAGGGAACGTAGTTCATCTGGCTCTGGGAAGTCACCACTATCACACAGGGAGATCAAAGGAGTATACAAGAGCGCATTCCAAAAGTCTTCAATTTTTCGAGGCTTATTCGGGAGGATATCTGGGACCAAGGCAGCTGGTAAACATAAAGATGGGGTTGGAGCGATCAATGGTTGGTATTTTTCCCAAACCGTGAGTGCCCCGCCAAAAACAATATCAGATTTAGAAATTGTCCTCCCTACCGACACCGGGCTTGGCGAGAGCCATAAGTCGGCAAGAAAGTAGTCACCGTAGACCTTCCTAAGCAATCTTCCCACCGGAGAAGAGGGCGACGCAGTCGCCGTCTCTGTCCAAAACTGTAATTGGATTGCCTCATACGTATATAACAGGTCTGGAGCGTCAATCCCACCCTCCAATCTCCTTCTGCTGAGAGCGGTATATGCCAATCGAGGCCTCCTACCCCTCCATAGAAAGCGAGAGAAAGAGGACCTCAGATGTTTGAAGAAAGAGAGCGGCAGCTTTATCGGCAGCATTCTAAGCAGGTAGGAAATCTTAGGAGCTATATACGTCTTCAACAAACTTCTCCTACCAAACCAGGAGATACAGGGTATATCATATTTCGCTAAAAGCTTATCTACCTCCTTCAGCATAGGGACATAATTATGATCATAAAGATCTTTAAGATATCGAGTTATCTTAACTCCTAAATACTTAAGATAGGAGTCTGACCATTTGAATGGGAATCGTTCTGCTAGAGTCTTCCTCTCGGCTGAGGGTAGGGAGAGGTTAAGTAGTTCACATTTATCCGGGTTAATTTTGTAATTAGACAGAAAGCTATACTCTTCAATCACCTCTATTACATGTGGTAAGCTCGTCGAAGGGTCAGAAAGTACAAACAAGACATCGTCCGCGAAAGCCAAGGAGTGGAGGGACCCACCAGGGAGAGGGACCCCCAAGATCCCCGGATGTTCTCTAACCTTTTGCAAGAAGGGTTCTAACGTTAAGATAAAGAGGGACGGTGAAAGAGGGCAGCCCTGTCTCGTGCCATTAGCGATGTCAAAAGAGGCAGAAAGGGTACCATTTACCTTAAGCCGAGCATAGGGAGAAGAGTACAGGGTCATAATAGCAGAAATAAATGGCTTGGGTATCCCAAATCTCTCGAGTGTGGCCATTAGGAATTCCCAACTAACACGATCAAATGCCTTCTCGGCGTCTAAACCAAGAAGGACTATGGGGGTAGATAACGTCTGAGATAAGCGAGTAATATGCAAGAGACGGATCGAATTCTGCCTGCCCTCTCTGGATTTAACAAATCCTACCTGCTCTTCGTTAATCAGTTCAGGTAGCAAGGGTTTGAGGCGAGAGGCCAACAACTTGGCCCAAATCTTCAAATCCAAGTTCAATAAGGAAATTGGACGATAATTCCCACATAACTGGGGGTCCCTCCCCTCCTTAGCAATCAGCGTGACATGTGCCTCCAAGGCCTGTTTAGGGAGCGAAGCTCCTGAAAGGGCTGAATTAAGCGACTTAGTCAGAGGCGACACCAGAATATCCTGGAAAGTTTTGTAATATATCAAAGAGTACCCATCAGGGCCCGGGCTCTTATGGGCAGGGAAGGAGGAGATAATAGACCTAAGTTCTGCCTCCGAAATCGGATCCAGCAGCTGCTCAGCCTGATCTTTGGTTATAGTGGGTAAAGACAGGGAAGATAGAAACTTAGTGATAGCCACCTTCCTCAACTCCGCAGCCTCAACTGTATCAGTAGGATTTAGATTATACAAGGATGTATAAAATTCTCTAAACGTCTCAGCTATAGAGGAGGTGTTAGACAGAACTAAACCAGCAGAAGTACGAATGGAGGGTATGTACGTCCTTGCCTGAGCCTTTTTAATCAGGGAGGTCATCATACGGCCCCCCTTATTACCATGTGAGTACAATTTCTGTTTGTAGTTCAAAAAATGCTTAGCTGCCTTTGCTGCCAAAATATCTTTTAACTCCGTCCTAAGATCTGTCAACTTCTGAAGTTGTAACAGAGTTTGGGTGCGCTTGTGTAATTTCTCTAACTCAGAGATCTGACGGAGCAGGGAATCAATCTTCTGCTGCTGCAGCTTTTTCTGTTTTGCTCCCTGTGCGATCAGGATACCTCTTATATAGTGTTTGTGGGTTTCCCACACTACCGTGGGACTGATATCTCCAGTGAGGTTTATATTAAAAAATTCCGACAGGTGCTTGGATATCAGGTCACGCACTTCAGCTGAATCAAGAAGTCTCTCATTTAACTTCCAAGAGAAGTCTGCACGAGGAAGGGGAAGAAATCGTATGGCACAAGACACTGGAGCATGGTCTGATAGGGAAATCGGGCCAATCTGTGCCTTCTTACAGTAAGGGACTAGCTTCTTAGAAACAAATACATAATCAAGCCTCTGGTAGGAGGACCTGGGATTCGAATAAAAGGAATAATCCTTGACTGATGGATGTAAAAGTCTCCATATGTCAACTAAGTCTAGTTCTTGGAGAAGTAGGTGCAGTTTCCTAAGGGCTCTTTGCGACAATTGTGATTTTCCACTGGAAGAGTCTAACAGTGGATTCAAAGCTATATTTAAATCAGTACCAAAAACAATGGTTCCTTCCGCAAACAATCGTAATCTTTCAAAAGTCTCCACTAGCCAAGATATCTGACCTGAGGTCGGAACATACATGTTTACAAACGTGTACGCATCCATGGCAATTTTCCCCTTTACAAATAGCGCTCTCCCATTGAGATCTGAATAAACTTGTTCGCATGCAAAGGGAATGGAATGATGAAAAGCGACAGTCACCCCCCTAGAAGCTCCAGAACTACTCGGGTTATGGTACCATTTAGAAAAATAATTTGTAGGCAACTTGGGAATTCTACCAGTTTTAAAATGTGTCTCCTGCAAAAACACTACCTTCGTATTCAACTTTTGTAGCAGGAGAAGAACACTGTGTCTCTTCTCAGGAGCGTTCCAGCCATGGACATTATAGGAGGTCACCGTCGTCCCCGCCATCGGAGCGGAACTCGTGGGTGGAGGGCCTGTCCAAAAACTCTGCAAAGGGAAGAGAGGAGAAAGAGGAAAAAGAGGGAGGAGAAGTAAAAGAAGAAGAAGAAGAAGTAGAAGTAGAAGTAGGGGAAGTAGTCTAGAAGAGAGATATAAGAAGTAGGAGAATGAACAAGGGGGAACAATAGAAGTACAACAGAGGACAAAGGATCAAAGGGGCAAAAACAAACACACAAAGACAAAGGGGTATCACAATGGGGTAGGACACAGAACAATCAAATAAAACAAGCTATTAATAAAGATGACCAGCTGGTCTTCAAAGAAGCGCCCCGGCCTGTACGGGCGCTGCTAATGAACAAAAACTCCCTACCAAAAGGAAGTATAGCCAACCAGATCTCTGGACGCAAACTACCCAGAGACGAGTGACTATGGGGAGAAAGAACTTGGTGCGGCAAGCACACACAACGTCTCAGTGAAAGCCATAAAAAAGAGATTAATAATCAAACCTGCAGGATACAAGGACACAATAGAATAGTTAAATAGCTAATGTAACAGATAACAAGGCGGGCTCCCAGAGCCGGGACACCCAGCATCAAAGCTTAAAGATTAAGAGAGAAAGGAGAGAAAAAAAAAAAACTAGAAAGGAGCTAAGTAATCTATAGATAACATCTATCTCTTAAGTAAGCTGGGATACATAAGTAACTCAATCTCAACTCAAACCCGGAACCGAAGTATCCGATAGCCTACCAGCGTCAAATGGATAGCCACCACCTGTATTATAACTAAGCTCCCTGAACTCGGGAGAAAAAGTAAGCTGGGCAAGAGTCTAGGCCAACGTGTGATAACATGTAATAATAACAGACATTAATATCAGTATAGGACATGAAAACAACAAAAACAGCGATCTCTTCACTGGATTACAGACGTAAATGAGGTTATTCATGTCTTAAACAAGGTTGTATCGCAATACAAAAATCGGGTCCCGATGACGAATCCCTCTAAACAGTGCACAGGCATTGTAAGCAGGATAAGGATAGATGCAAGTCTCTAGACTACAGCCAGTCCAACATATCTGCCCAGACAATTCGCTCACACCGAGGATAAGGACTTGTGCAGCGCCCTTCTAGATTTCGGTGACTTAAGTCGAGAAGCAGGCGGCCATGTATCGGGAGGGGGCAGCTCCGGAAGCTTTGATAAATCAGGCGTAGGTAACCAGGATGGTATATCTAACGGAGTTATATTTAGACATTCCCAGACTACTGTGAGATCAGCAGGAGATTGTACAATCAAGCGACGTCCCTTAAACTGGATAGACAGTCCGAAGGGGTATAGCCAGGAATATGCAATATTCATCTTGCGCAATACTTCTAAGAGAGGCCTGAGTTGTCGACGCTTCGCCAGAGTAGAGGGCGCAAGATCTTGATAAAGGGACAGTTTATCAGATTCAAAAACAAAATCGGGTTTAGCCCGCGCAGCTGACAATATATCCTGAGTATCCACATAGGATAAGAGTCCACACAATACATCCCTGGGGGGATCTCCAGATTTTGGTTTGGGGCGTAGAGCCCTGTGCACTCTTTCTATTACTACAGAGGAAGCACGATCTGGGCCCAAAAGAGCAGTAAAGATGGCCATAGCTCTGTCCCTTAAGTCCTCCTGAGCACACTCCTCCGCGATACCTTTTATCCGCACGTTTCGCCTCCTACTTCTATTCTCCTGGTCTTCCAGGAGGGTGAGAGCCCGGTCTATTTGATCTTTCTGCGAGGCGACCACCATCTCCAACGCCCTCGCATGCGCTGTAAGACTCGAGCAGCCTTCCTCCGTCACCTCCACTCTGCGGCCTAGTGAGGCCAAATCAGATTTAATGTCCGCCAAGTCCATCCTTACCGGCTGGAGAGCCTGTTGTAAAGCTCGGTGAAATTCTTTCCTCAGGAAGGCTTTGGAAATCATCGGCGCCGCTCCCTCATCGCTATCTCCATCTCCTCCACTGTCCACATCGGAGCCGAACACGGGCGCCACAGCATGCGCGCCCGCCGGCGCCATCTTGGGAGAACGGCTGCGAGCATGCGGGCTCTTCTTACGGAGGAATTTCTGCAAGTCGGACTGCTGCTTCGCTATCTTCGGCGTGCCAGGTAAGTCACCCCCCTTGTCTCTGCCAGCTTTGCCCATTTTCTCCCCAGGAATGAAGCTACGAGACGCTCTATGTGCTTAATATGCAGCGGAGCTACAGGCACATGCTACCACTGCGCTCGGCGGTCAAGCTCCTGACTGGAGGTTTTACCATGAGTAATAATGCTTTATGCTTTGAGGTAAGAACACATGCTGTTAGGGAATATAAGATTAATAGCACTGATAGACAACAGTAGTAGGATTCTTAAGTCATGCATGATTGAACAGAATCACTGAAGCACAAACCTTATTACCATGTATCAGAAGCGTGTTCATTCTATAAAGTAACATTACATGGAACATTGATCATAATATTGTTATGCACACAAGTCAAACACCATAAAATTACTGTTTTATGTTGCAATCTTCATCTCTTCCTTGCTGCAGTATCTGGAAACAAGAAAAAATCAACAAATTCAGAACTGTATGTGATGTGTTTAGTGTAATGGAATCACTTTGATACTAGTAAAGTGCATGTACCAGAGATTGGCCGAATCTTCTCATCGATCATTTGTACCAGCAATCAGCACTTTCTCTTTCTGTGCTGTATGTTAAAGGTCTTTTCTAAGACTTATATATTTTTGACCTTTTCTTAGGATAGGTCATCAATATATGATTGTTGTGAACCCTGCCGATCAGCTGGTTAAACAGGCCGCAGCATTGGGGTGAGCACTGCAGCATCTTCACCTTCACTTAAATACCAAGCACAGCACTATACATGCACTGTCTACCAATAAGTATTTGGACACCTATGGTAGAATAGAAAAATAACATTTATTCATACTCAATAGTTGGTAGAGCCTCCACCAGCAGCAATCACAGCCTCCACCTACAAGTCCTTGTATGACGTCTAGTGGTATTTTATTCCATTCGGCATGGAGAAGACAGGTAAGTTTTTTCCACCGATTTTGGATGGCTTCTGCACCCCTTAGTTTGGTGATCCAACTCGTCCTAGGGGTGCTCGACAGGGTTCAAGTTTGGCCTCTGGGCAGGCCAGTACAGTTGGTTACCCTGATTGTCACTTTACGAAGCCATGGTACACCTCACTACATGTCAGCTAGCACTGTCATACTGCAAGTAACATTGGTCTAACCCATAGAACCGCCATAATGTAGGAAGCACACTGTTATCTAAAATAGTGCAATAGGCGTCAGCGTTGAGTTTACCATGCACTGGGATCAAGGTGTGACATATATCACGACTGCAGATATATTCATTTGCATGGGTGTCCAAATACTTAGATTGTAAGCCCTCGCGGGCAGGGCCCTCTACCTCACTGTGCCAGCCGATCACTTTTAGTATTATATCTACCTGTATATTTTGTGTATTGTATGTAAACCCCCAAATGTAAAGCATCATGGAATTAATGGTGCTATATAAATAAACAATAATAATAATAATAATAATAATAATAATAAATACTTATTGGTAGACAGTGTATTTTTGGGCTGTGCTTGGTATTGCAACTCGACCACATTTACTTGAATGGAACTGAGCTAATGTACCAAGTGACTCAAAGAATAAAGTACACGTCATTTATTGTTAACTCTTCAAGCATCTGATACTGGGTGTCAAACCCCACTAATCACATATTGAATACCTAAAGCATAAGTCATCAATGTATAAGTCCAAGAAAACCCCATTGAATGTTAGTCTAGTCTAAGATTTTAGTCTAGTTTTAATTGCACCATAAAAATTAGAGAGTATTTGTATCTTGGCCATGCAATCCTCCATCTGTCCAAGGATGTTTCAATGACAGTAGGACATAATATAGCTGGAGTCTACCAACTTTATTGTACCCTGAGTTCAGTTAGGAGTCCTAGGCCCAAGAGTCTTAGGCTTTTTTTGTTTATACTGGGGTTCCATCTAGCTTTGGCTTTCTGTTCTTTGGGTCCGCTGGGGACCCAAAAAAATGGAAAGCTAACCCACTTAAAAAGCGGTTGCCCATGGAAACCTACGGACTCCATAGAATATAATGAGGTCTACCGGGTTTCCACCTGAAAAATGTGGAGAGAAAAGTCCTGGTTGCAAGATTTTTCTCTCAGAATTTTTTTAAGCGGGTTCAGGGACGGAAACCCCGAATGGGCAATGAGTGCTAGAGTGAACCTAGCCTAATACGATCACCTTATCAGGGGAGAAGAGCTCTAAGAACCTAGAACTAATACAGTATATAAAATATATAAGTAATATCCTTCTATTTATGTTTTCTTATTTCTTAGCACTGTCAGAGAACGCCTGTATCTTTGTTATGTTGTGATGTCCTCTACATTTCTACCTTTATGGTGTTAGATTAAAGTGTCTTCCTTTTTAAGCAGCAACATGACTGAATGTCTGCGGTGAATCCAGACAAAACACTTCATTGTTCTATAGTGCTATTGATGACGCTGGTACTCTAACATATGACATTTCACTCAAAGACATTTCAGTTATAAAACATCTAGGATAACATTTAGAAGAGATATGTATCTTTTGTTTTGTTTTGCTTACAGAGCTACAAAAAGGTTACTGTTAAAAAGGTGAGATTGTTTTCTTTTACTAAATAGAGAATTATGAGCAGGAAATTGGTGTTCTTTTCGGCTCTTTCAATTAAATACCTAGACATGCTCGTGCATATATTAGGCAGCTCTTAAATTCTCAAGTACCTCAGTGAATACTGAGGTGAAAAAGTTCACGCGAATTTTAGCGCATTCCAATTCTTGCAAGAATTATTCTTTACTGATGCTATACTCAGTGATTTCAGCTCAACTTACCACAGACACACAATTTCCTAGATTTATTAGACTTCCAAACTCTAATAGAGAGGCTGAAAATAGCCAAATTTATCACAGTGACAGATGATAAATCTGGTGTATCTTTTGTCTGTCTACCAGGGGTGTAACCAGTGGCGTAACTAGGAATTGCTTGGCCCCATGGTGAACTTTTGACATAGGGCCCCCCCCAACCGACACAGACGCCGAAGACCTCGACCGACCCCCTCCTCCGCACTCTATTATGTCTCTTAGTAAGTCCTGCACACAGTATTATGTCCATTAGTGGCCCCTGCACACAGTATTATGTCCATTAGTGGCCCCTGCACACAGTATTATGTCCATTAGTGGCCCCTGCACACAGTATTATGTCCCTTAGTGGCCCCTGCACACAGTATTATGTCCCTTAGTGGCCCCTGCACACAGTATTATCCCCAATAGTGTCACCTGCACACAGTATTATCCCCCATAGTGGCCCCTGCACACAGTATTATCCCCAATAGCGGCCCCTGCACACAGTATTATCCCCAATAGTGTCCCCTGCATACACAGCATTATCCCCAATAGTGTCCCCTGCACACAGTATTATCCCCAATAGTGTCCCCTGCACACAGTATTATCCCCAATAGTGGCCCCTGCACACAGTATTATCCCCATAGTGGCCCCTGCACACAGTATTATGTCCCATTGTGGACACCCATAAACAATTATTATACTCTGGGGTCTTTTCAGACCCCAGAGTATAATAATCGGAGACCCGGGGGAATAAAAACATTAAAAAAAACAGTTGCTTACCTGTTCCCCGACTCCTATGCTGTGGGCCGCCGCTCTCGTCCTTCTTTAATGACGTCAGACGTCACATGACCCGGGAAGCAGGCCGGGTTCATGTGACGTCAGAGACGTCAGACAAGTATGAAGGAGGCCTGGCAGGATCGTGGAGAGGTAAGTAACATTATTTTTTACGTTCCCTTACCTCTCCCGATCCACCGATCATTATACTCGGGGGTCTGCAAAGACTCCCGAGTATAATGATAGTATTTGTGGGGCCCGCGGTGTCACTTGCCCATCCCGGCCCAGTCAGGATCGGCAAGTAAATAGGGCCCGTAACGGCCTATTAAAAAAAAAAAAAAACCGCAGCAGTAGCTGTCACCGGGCCCCCTTATGGCCCGGGCCCTGTGGCAGCTGCCTCCGCTGCCTCTACTGTAGTTACGCCCCTGGGTGTAACTATCAAAAACTAGGCCCCATAGTGGCCCCTCCACACAGTGTAATGTCCCATAGGGACCCCTCCACACAGTATAATGTCCCATAATGGCTCCTTCACACAATATAATGTCCCACAGTGGCCCCTTAGGTGTTCAGTGCAAATATTGCAAACATTGTGGGTTTGTCTGAACGTGAAATTTTTGCGGTTCACCAGCCATGAACTATTATTATATTCTCTGCAGACACCTGAGTATAATAAGCGGAGGCCCAGAGGAGATGTGCAAAACATAAAAACCAGTGTTGCCTCACCTGTGCTCTGTGTTTTCAGACCTCTTCAATGGTGTCACAGACGTGGGTTAAAATCAGCATCATTCTGTATCATGACACCGTTCTGATCTATGTGAAATCTGTGACATCAATGAAGCGGCCCGAAAACTCGCAGAGACTCGTAGTGTTTAGGCCAATATGTTTTATTAATTGTGATTTTATTCCTATATAAAATATTAATATTCTATCTATCTATCTATCTATCTATCTATCTATCTATCTATCTATCTATCTACCAATCTATCTATTTGTTTTCATATTTGTAATTAAGGCAAACAATGGTGTCTCTGTTACTTGAAGATTTTCATTAAAAGTGTTATCCAGTTTCCAAATTTAACTGCAAATTAATTCAGAGCAATGCTAAATACTCACGGTTCCCTTGGCTTTATTTTACTTGCTGCTCCTTGTATCTTTTTTTTTTTTTTTTTTTTTTTTTTTTTTAATGCAGTGAATCTGTGGCAAAACTACATTTTCTCACTCTGTATACCTACTCTGTACTGTGTACCTACCAAATATCCTTCCTGATACAGGGTCTGTTTTGTGTCACAATGACTGTGTTGAAACAGCTCTTCTCTGCATGTCTGACTAGCCAATAATTCACTTCCATAGGGGTCAGTATGAGCTTCAAGAGCTTCAAGAGGCAAGACGATCACGTGCTGCTGTAATGCTGCTGTAATGTTTTGTTTGCTCACTGAACTGCACACAGGGAGGAGTAGTGAACTTACAAATGATACGTAATAGTTGGTGTCAATCACTTGAAGATAAGTCAGATAAATTGTGGCAAATTCAAACAGGACATATATTACAAAGTGTTTTGTATTGCTACATTCTGTTATTTGATCAATTAAAAAAAATCCCTTTAATTTTTATTAGAGCAGTTCCAGTATTGGAAAATTTTTAAGAACCCCGGTAAATACTTTCTGAGGCAGTATTTTGGTCAGTTTTGTCAGTGACATAAAAATATGGAAAAATAAAAGGGGAATACTAACTTAATTTTTTTTTTCTTCCTATCAGTATGTCTTCGTAGAATGGGAGGAAAGCCACGCAAACACGGGGAGAACATACAAACTCCTTGCAGATGTTGTTCCTGGCGGGATTCGAACCCAGGACTCCAGCGCTACAAGGCTAACCACTGAGCCACCATATTGCCCCTAACTTAAAATTTTTAATAATAGACTTCACTGTTAGAAATGGCCTTATTCCATAGCTTAGCAATATTGTTTTATTGTAGAGTATATTTTACATACACTGTATATTCTAATAAGATAATGCTATTTTGACAATTATGGTAATACCTCTTATCAATTTGAAAGCATTTTAGAATCCTTAATTAGCAATGACAGTACCGAAGTGATTGAGGTCAGAAGGTCTATATACACAGAAATAGCTAATACATTCGCTGCACATGTACAAGACACAACATTTATTCTCAATATTGTTATCCTTTATGTTCATTAACCTATGAAATATATCACTAGTGCACTTGAAACTTAATTTGGTTTTTCAGCTATGCATAGACATGAATAAAATGTAACAATGGGGAAAATATAATTGAATTTTTATGCATAATTAGAAGTGAAAAAGCACAAATCATTTTAGAATGCAAATGTACTATCTAAATAACTTTGTCTATAAAAATTTGAATGGTTAACCTTATAGCCCACTTCTGTATTACCTGGGTGTAACCCTTGTATTGAGTATATATATGAAAATGTTCGTGATTAATGGTAATTCAGTAGATTGAATAATCATTCTCATACATACTAAGGGAAGGAACTTTTAATAACATATATATATATATATATATATATATATATATATATATATATATATATATATTCATGGGACTCTGAAGGGAGTCTGTCAGCAGTAAATTTGTTATAAACCTAACCTCAGTACTATATAACACTAGGTTCACACCTGTGTTTCAGTTTCCATTTGTTGGGTCCACTTTGGAACCCATGAATGAAAACCGAATCTGCTTAAAAAAGCAGTTATTCATGGAAACCCATAGTCCCATAGACTATAATGGGGTCCGTCGTGATTCTGTCGAATTTCCTCCCAAAAAAATTGAAAAATGCACATTTTTAAGCGGATTCAAGCGTGGAAACCCCAAATGGAATACAGGCACAGGTGTGAACCTAGCCTAAACGTAATTCCACTAGGACTACTGGAAAATGTATATACTTCATTTGTGTCGTTTGTACTTGCTTGACTTTTTTGGATTATAATGTATACAAAGTTTGTATATAATGTATGTTTATTCCATTAAATGAACTGTTCCACTGTGAGTAGGGGGGACCAAGGGTTGTTTCCTAACCTTGGTAGACTGAGGCAGCAGGAGACACTGAGTTAGGCCCAACTGGCCTGAGCTGGAATGGAGACATTCCAGACAGGACCAGATAGAGCCAGGAGAAGGTAATTTACCACCAGGATATGCTGAGGAAAATGAAGTTGTGCATGCCAGCCTGAGATCTGAGGAGGGTCTTAGAGAAATGCTGTGTTGTTAAAGGTGTTCCATTCAATTTGAAGTGTAAAATGATTGTCCTTATTAATATTTTATATCAGTAGTACACCAACCTTCCATTGTACTGTAGTTCCTCATTCCAAGCCCATCATTGCCATTTTCAGCTTGGTCTTAGTACAGAATAGAGCTCCCTCTCTCTTATTTCAATAGTGATTCTAGACCCATTCTCTGTCCCCATATCGGCCAGTCAGCCAGACTTTATATGTGTTTCTGTATACTACTACTGTATCACTTGCCAATTCTTCCTGAATCATTCCTCTGGGGGAAATTAGCATTAAGTCCAATTACCTGCAAACCCCTGGAATCTTATATCAACACTGTCACCAAAATAACCATGCCAGACATTATGCTCCCAACATTAGTGGTACGCCGATGTGTCATTTCAAGACAGTGTCAAAAGAGAAAAACTAATAATTTCTAACCTCTTTCCAATATTGCACAAAACTTTTTCAGCCTACAGGTCTCTTCACGCCTCTATTCTTGGCAGTCTAATGGGACAGTGTATTCAAGCATGTTAACAAAGTTGCTCTTGCCTATACTCCAGAACTACTCTCGAATTTGCCACAGGCTTAAAGGCTGAACTCCATGGCACAGCATGGTTGTCAATCTCTGCTGCAGTTTTCAACTGTATCCATGTGCTAAGTTACTGTTGAAAACGTCACTTGTGAGATGAGCAAACTTCACAAGAGTTGTTTTGAATATTTGTGATGTTTGGCCCTCCATTTCAAGTTCAACACAAGCTAGAGAGTGCCATTATGAATACCACAGGCTATAATAAGTGGAGGCAGCTATATTCACCTTTCTTCACATGTCCTGGGCATCCTTCTGGCTAACGTCACCTGTGATTGGGCCTCATAGGTCACGAGGGGAATGCTGACGTCATGACACTGGGTCATAGAGCCATGACGTCAGAGGCCAGAAGGGATGCATGAGGATCTCCAGATGCCCAGGAAAGGTAAGGCAAGGTGAGTATAACTGTTTGCTCGCCTACCATGGGCTTCCACTTATTGTATTTATGAATTGATTCGCCAAAAGCTGACACAGACGGACACTTTTTTGATAGATACCAGTTGATCGATCCATCAAAAAACTACAGATTATGGTATGCGTTATGGAACCATTTGTGTCCTTTTTTTTTTTGCCAGTTCTATTGTTTTTAAGGGCCCCTTCACACGGAGTAAACGCGCCGCGCATTGTGGCGCGTTTACGGCGCGTGTACGCCGCGTTTTTTTACGGTGCACGATTACGTCATTAAAGCATCATTATATCTCTCCACTATCAGAAAGGCTGGTCTTACAGTCTAGTGTCATCGCTAGGCTGTACGGAACGCCCCCCTGACAGTATTCTTCCGTGAATTCAGTGCACTACTGACTTTCTAGTTGTATATAATATCGACTCTGAGGACATGAAAGGTCCTCTTTAATGGTACAACTGTAAGTAACACATTGTGAGATCACAATTGTACTCATATAAAGCTAGTGAGGCCACTAGAAGTCATACAAGACATAACATATTGATACATTTTTTCTATTTTTACTAGAAGAGCAATGCAATATAACAAACATAAGATAGTGAACATGAACAAATAGGAGATACTTATATATTAGATATGATCCTTGACTTTGGCAGGCATCCTAATCTTTCTGCCAGCTCAAGTAGTATAAGATGTTTCATTTGATTCTAGTAAAACTGTTTTCAAGGATTGTCTGTCTCTGGCCTGAATCCTCACCCTGATCCTGAGCTATCCCTGTTGTTTTTTGTTTGTATTGGCAGTCTCATTGTATTGAGTGTTGTGCATCATCTCACTGTTTTTCTCAGATTGCGTATCTTTCTCCTTAGGTTTTCTTCTTCCTGTGTTGTAATCTGATATTTCTAAGGTTTACATTTCTCAATGTTTGCTTTTTTCCAGTGTTTGACAGGGTAGCATGTAATTTACCACACTGTCTTTCTGTACTGACAACCATGTCTTCTTCCTTATCTTCACTGACACAGATCTCATATTCTAGTAGTCATGTGATATCTGCTGAGAGAGACATTATTCATAGTCCAAGACATCCTTTTCTCGATGACTTGGATGAGAAAAGGCAGTGTTAAGGAGGTAGATGTGGAAGCCATGAGTGTTGGTGGAGGTAGTAGTGGCAGGGGGTGAGCTACTGCTAATCTTGCTGGTAGGTCAGTCGGGCAAAATCTTAGGAATTGTGCAGGCATAGAGGAATCCAACTGCTTTGATGAGTTACCAAAAACTGGGGAAGATGATTAAATTACTGAATCTAATGATGATTCTATTGCGGATAAAACCTGGCAACTAGTTTAAGTCTACATCAGAGGAAAAGGGTGGTAAAAAGTAGTAGTAAGAATTCCATCTAATGCACAGCCCCCACATCCATGCCTTGGGTAGGTCTAAGGTCACTCGGGTGGTGGTGGCACTGTCAGACAGTGATTTGGCGGCAGCAGCATTTGTTCCCATATAAGAATAAACGACAGGAACATCCAGGTTCCTTTCTGTCTCCTATGTGTTGTTCTCAGGACCATAGAATACTTTCCATTTCAAAAGATATTCTAGGTTTTTCAGCTGGCAGGCCAAGCATGCTGATAGTGTGTCACATATTTTTCTTGAAATTCTTTTCAATAGGTTTTATTGAATTTTTCAATCAATATCAAACTTAACAGAATATAACATAAAGTCACATGAACGACCGCAGTAACAGAAATATTACAAACATTTGTTATTGACATATGAATCTTGAAGAAAACGTTTATTATACATCAATATACATATAGTAGTATCACATGGTCAGAAGGGATACGAGGTACTTATGGAGAGTGTTATAAGGTAGAGAAGTAACTAAGGGAAAAAGGGAAGTCCTGGCCAACCTGTTAAGACGGACAATTTTTTATTGTGGTTGTTGTGTAAACAAGTACATTGAAGAGGATAGTGGAAGGCTCTGAAAATGGAGTTGTCCTATTGACTAATTGAAAGGGAGAGGCTGTCGTGAAAATCATAACGACCATTGTGAGGGAATTTTTTAAAGTTTTTCCCCTTTGGCAAGCCAACGTGTGTTCCTGTGTACAATTGGTTGAAATAATCAATAGGATTTTGACAAGGGATTTGTGAAGACTACCTGTGTCTGTCAACTAATAAGTGAATGGCATGGAAAAAGTGGCAGATAAGAGTCTGATGATGTGGAGGAAATTTGTGGATTCCCAACAGGAGGAGAGCCAAGGGGGCAGACGGGGTTATTGTGCATTGAATATATTGGCTGAATGTGTCAAAAGTGGCATGCCATAGTGGAAGAACATGAGAACAGCTCCAAAATAAAATTGTAGCTCATTGGTGCTGCATCTTCTTGCATAAAGGGACAATTTTAAGTGGCTTTTTCGATTCAAGTGAATTCTTAATCACTACACTTTTCAAGTGGCAGACACACTGACAGTGTTCCACAGTTTTTTCTGCAAATTGCACAGTTGGCATAATACCAAGAAAATAAAACAAACAACCTCCCTAAAAGGATATATATATATATATATATATATATATATATATATATATATATATATATATATATTTTAGTATATGAGCTACGAGCACCGAAAAGATCATTTGTGGTGATTTTTTTTTTTGTATGTTTTGTTTTTTTCTTTTGAAAAGCCACTTGTGTCTTCCAATACCAATATAATGTTGGAGTGGAATTCTCCTCTGATAAAAGGATAATTTGTAGTGGATTTTTTTTCTTTTGAAAATCCAATTCTTCACTTTTTAAGTAAGCACAGAGCCCATTTGCCTCCCAAATAGCAATAATCTTTTAGCACTTACAAGTCTTCAAAGCAAGCTAATTGTTCTTTTAAAAAAAAAAACTATTGTTTTTTTGCAATATAACTGCCATGAGTGTCTAAAAAGACCTGGACAAACAGCTTTCCCCAATAAAATGGTTAATTTTTTGAGTGTTACATTGTGTAAAAGTGAGTGGCACCGCATTGTATAGTTAAACCCTCACTCATATCACTTTCACTTTGACATAAATTTGATTGTGTTTACCTTAGAGAGGAAGGTTCCAAGGAACCTTCAGCAAATTTAAGCTGTTAATGGTACCGGACTTGTTGGATAAATCTTGGTATAAACCAAAAACCTGAAACAGAAATTGAATAAATCTTGAGAACTTTGCCCATCTCTACTCATATAATGATCTGAAGAAGGAGGTGGTACACATCCAAAATGTGTAATCGTTAAAAAATTGTTTGACGCAAGATCCGACTGGTCATTCCTGTGTCTACCTATTAGTGCACCTATCTGCCAGCTTATTCTAACAACCACCAGCATTTGCAACTTCATCTGGCATGTCACTGGGCCGCTCATATTTCTTCTACAATACCTCAGTTTTACAACAGAAGAAGGGCAATAGACGCTAAAAGAAGGTGACAATGGATTAGAACAATGAACAGAATGATGACAATGTGTTGTATATTCAGGCACATATATCCAATCATGTATGGCCATATAATGAAAGCTGCCAGGTATTGAGTAGGATCATCTACATTACAACAAAACCCAGAAGAAACAGGTGTTTAAATGAATAAATGATAGTTATGAAGTTATACTACAAAATATGTAACAATATTCTCATTCTCCTCTAAAACAAAATGGCTGCAGTTTGTTCTGCATTTTCAGTACGGCGGGTTCCCTTTAAACCTGGCACTAAGCATGGTTGTTAATAGGCACTTATCTCACTCCATTATGATGCAAAGCTCTGAAATATGCTAGAGTAATCTGCAAGACTCATAGATTTGACAAACTCCACTGTTTTTAATGACTCCTTTAGCTTCTTCAGTTTCTGTTCCAGTAGATTAACAATTAGAATGGCATGACTCAGACTGGAAGTGGCAATGCTGACTTTGGGTTTAAGTGTTCCGTCAAGAAATCTGTATAAAGCACAGTAAAATGTATTTCTACTCAGAGTTAAAAATATAAAAATATAAGAGAAAATCTCAGAAAACCTTGTGCTTTAAATGCAATGAAGAAAAAATTACTAAGCATTATAATAAGTATTAAACAATAAAATTATAATAATTAAGATTTAAATAAATAAGTAATAATGTAGTGAATATTGCCTGAGGAGCAAGTTCCAGAAAGTGCAGATACCAGAGAACAATAGAGCAAGTTACGTAAATCTGACACTGCCCTGGGAGATAGGACTAAGACTACCCAAACGTTTTCCACCAAAGACCGCCGCGAAGCCGGTTGGACTTATACTCAATTTGGATGCAGGTTATCACCCCAGCAGCTTAGAGTAAGAAATAGATGCTCTGCTGGACCCACAGCAACAAGATAGTAAATGTTTCCAGGTCAAGGTCAATGCCAAAATAAGAAGGCAAGGGATTATCCAGTAAATAAGCCAAGGTCAATATAACAGCAAAGAAAAAGGTATGAGCTACGCACAAGAGCATAACTAGCAAGTTATGTAAGTCTAACAATATTAGGCAGCTGGAAAGATCTGAAGAGACTTTAACTATCCCTCCTCAGCTGCTGGTTGGTTCAGCGTCACACAGAGTTCTCATTAGCTACAGAGTCAGTGGAAGCTTCGTATGTTGGCGTAACAACCTTAAACCAACAGTAGCAAGCAGTACTGCAATGAAGAGGGAGAACACATACTGGGAATCCTAATAAATGCTTTTCTTAGGATTAGGTAATGGCTATTGGTTTATGAAAAGGTTGAATATTTTCCAAACATAGTTATATTGACTTACTGCCTCATCAAAGAATCACAGTCCCATATTATAACCATGATGGGACAGTAATCCAAAATCAATGTAATCAATGTAGTAATTTATATATTTTTTTAACTGAGTTTGCAAAATAAAAATCCATTTGGAGAAAAACATCAAATTATTTTGAAATAGTCAGCTAGGGAAAAAGTGAAACATTGTGCTTTATCTATGCTATTATACATATTGTATTTACACAGATAATAATAATAATAATAATAATAATAATAATAATAATACATAACTGTATACAGAGGCAGGCTATAGCACATACATACAATCACAGGAATATGTTTGTTTACTTATATTATATGAAAACCCTCGAGGTGGTGTTTCAAACCACTTCTCAGTACCTTCTAATGATTGAACCTCTGCCTGGGGGAAAAAACGTTCCCCTACTTTCTTGGATGTCGATTGAAGGGGCCCCTAATCAGAAACACTCACAAATTGTATAGTCACCTTCCCTGTTCTGTCATTAGATAGGAGCTCAGAGCAGTGCAGCCTTGGAGCAGCATAAACAGTTGCAGTAGTCAATCAGCCTAAACCAACCCATCCAACTATCTGCTGAATTTCTTAGACACCACTTTCACGCTCACACTGCTTCCAGATTTCCTTCCTTACTAGGTATGTGATATTTGCTGCTGGAACACACCTGATTTGTTATCCTTTTCAGCTTTTGAGGCTGAGCTAAGAGCCTGTGCCTACATGTTCTAGTCAATGCAATGAGATCCGTAACTCTCAGGGAGCTGGACAGACACATGCTACATAGGAATTTTTTTCATCCAGGTGTACCAAAATGGATATTACATAAAACTATAGCATACCTCCCCTTTTGGATTTTTTGGATGGTAATCTCATGCCTGAGGAATGTTCTAATAGTATTCATTCCCCTTGAGCCAGATGGGAATTGATGTGCTCAAGATGTTGGTGCATGAATAAAATTGATTAGACTTGAGGTTGAAGGAAAATGTATAAGACATAACTTTACTCCAATGAGGTAGCAATGTATACAACAGCTTTCAGCGATGGAGGCAATATACTTCCACTACTTTACCACTGGGAGTCTGGGGGAGCCAATCTTTTCTCTCTTCATCTGTCTCATATAAATATCAGAGCAGCATCCCATTGGACAATGCTTATTATTTTTGGGCCACTATGTATATAGCTGTATTGCATGTTTTTCAGCTTTCCTTATGATATATATATATATATATATATATATATATATATATATATATATATATATATATATATACAGTCCTATGAAAAAGTTTGGGCACCCCTATTAATCTTAATCATTTTTAGTTCTAAATATTTTGGTATTTGCAACAGCCATTTCAGTTTGATATATCTAATAACTGATGGACACAGTAATATTTCAGGATTGAAATGAGGTTTATTGTACTAACAGAAAATGCGCAATATGCATTAAACCAAAATTTGACCGGTGCAAAAGTATGGGCACCTCAACAGAAAAGTGACATTAATATTTAGTAGATCCTCCTTTTGCAAAGATAACAGCCTCTAGTCGCTTCCTGTAGCTTTTAATCAGTTCCTGGATCCTGGATGAAGGTATTTTGGACCATTTCTTTCTACAAAACAATTCAAGTTCAGTTAAGTTTGATGGTCGCCGAGCATGGACAGCCCGCTCTCAAATGATCTGAAAACAAAGATTGTTCAACATAGTTGTTCAGGGGAAGGATACAAAACGTTGTCTCAGAGATTTAACCTGTCAGTTTCCACTGTGAGGAACATAGTAACGAAATGGAAGACCACAGGGACAGTTCTTGTTAAGCCCAGAAGTGGCAGGCCAAGAAAAATATCAGAAAGGCAGAGAAGAAGAATGGTGAGAAGAGTCAAGGACAATCCACAGACCACCTCCAAAGAGCTGCAGCATCATCTTGCTGCAGATGGTGTCACTGTGCATCGGTCAACTATACAGCGCACTTTGCACAAGGAGAAGCTGTATGGAAGAGTGATGAGAAAGAAGCCGTTTCTGCACGTACGCCACAAATAGAGTTGCCTGAGGTATGCAAAAGCACATTTGGAGAAGCCAACTTCATTTTGGAAACAAAGATTGAGTTGTTTGGTTATAAAAAAAGGCGTTATGCATGGCGTCCAAAAAGAAACAGCATTCCAAGAAAAACACATGCTACCCACTGTAAAATTTGGTGGAGGTTCCATCATGCTTTGGGGCTGTGTGGCCAATGCCGGCACCGGGAATCTTGTTAAAGTTGAGGGTCGCATGGATTCCACTCAGTATCAGCAGATTCTTGAGAATAATGTTCAAGAATCAGTGACGAAGTTGAAGTTACGCCGGGGATGGATATTTCAGCAAGACAATGATCCAAAACACCGCTCCAAATCAACTCAGGCATTCATGCAGAGGAACAATTACAATGTTCTGGAATGGCCATCCCAGTCCCCAGACCGGAATATCATTGAACATCTGTGGGATGATTTGAAGCGGGCTGTCCATGCTCGGCCACCATCTAACTTAACTGAACTTGAATTGTTTGTCCAAAATACCTTTATCCAGGATCCAGGAACTGATTAAAAGCTACAGGAAGCGACTAGAGGCTGTTATCTTTGCAAAAGGAGGATCTACTAAATATTAATGTCACTTTTCTGTTGAGGTGCCCATACTTTTGCACTGGTCAAATTTTGGTTTAATGCATATTGCACATTTTCTGTTAGTACAATAAACCTCATTTCAATCCTGAAATATTACTGTGTCCATCAGTTATTAGATATATCAAACTGAAATGGCTGTTGCAAATACCAAAATATTTAGAACTAAAAATGATTAAGATTAATAGGGGTGCCCAAACTTTTTCATAGGACTGTATATATATATATATATATATATATATATATATATATATATATATATATAATATATATATATAGCCCCACAGAGGCAAATGTGTAACTTGGAAGAAGTCATGGATCACTGAGACCAACAGCCAGGTCCCATCACAACCAGGTATTTGGGCCCCTGGGACTTCATAGGACTCAGTTGTCATTCTAAGACAGGAGGAGACATATATTTTAATTGGGAAAGGAGAAAGGCACAAAATCGCCATGGTATATTGGACATCCCTCACCCAGAAGTCCAGAGATAGTCAGTACAGTGGAAACTACTCCTCCCATTTGGAAGCTGCATGAGATGTCTGTTACCAGAGCACACAGTAAAGTTACCTCTTGGTTCAACTGCACTACCGCCTCCTGAGTCATTTCTGCCCTTACCAACAGGGTCCAACACAAGACTCAGGGTTAGAGAGGACCAATTGGAAGCACCCTAGGGGAACAACTACCACCACCACCATGTACCTCCCAGGCTCCCCTGATCAGTGTTTGGCATGGGAGGTGGGCTGGAGAAGATTGGTTCAGTATCTTTGGCCTACTTCTGACATCATCACCACAAAAATGTTTTGCTAGTGAGATATTGCAGATGCAGATACTCAAATAGGACTTGCTTGTTACGCTATGTTCTCCTATGCACTTTGTGTTCGCTTTTGGTAGATATATTCAAAAATAAAAACTCAGATCCATCATAGAACAACAGATTATAAATAGATACAACAAATCCATCTTTCTTGATGGATCTATAACAAGGTATTTATCAAAAACATGTGGCATTGTATCCATTTATGTCTATTTTTCCCAATGTTTTTTTTATAAATAGGAGAAATTGATGTAATTCCAGGAGGAAGACAAAGGAGAAATTATTTGGAGCACAGATTTGACGGGAGGAGTATCTTTCCTAATGCACTTAATTTATCCTTGCCTGATTTTACCTTATACTAGCCATATTGTCTGCCTATGTTACCTTTGGTAAGGAGAACGTTTTTTTTTAATTAACAAAATTTTATGAAAGGATCAAAGAAATGGCATAATACATAAAAAATAGGTAGACTTTCAGGGCCCCAAATAGACGAGGTCTGCCCAATACAACACAGATTGGAAACTGATACAAAAGCCAGACCCCAGGAGAGACTGGTGTCAATTGTCCGTAAACAATAGGTCTGGAGAGAAAGTAACAAGTAATGGACAAAACCAGCCCAGGCAATACCCAAATTCTAAATAAAGATCATATAAGAATTTCTCATGAAAAAGGAAACGAATTATACCAAAACATGGAAAAACAGTACATAATAAACCATAAACAACCGAAGCGCCACCCTTCCCACCACAGGACCATCCCCAGAAAGTCCCAGGCACCGTTTAATTTAGTCTCCTTTTCCCTATGCTTAAATATCCATTTTTTAAGAGGCAAAGAGACATTCACCACTCTGGTCCATTCACGCAGCAATGGAGGGCAGTAGGACATCCAATGGCAGGCCACAGTCTTACAAGCAGGAATTCATTAAGAAATATTCTCTCTGCGGTAGAACAGAAATGCTCTGGATCCACATAGAGGAAACATAGTTTGGGGTCATCTGGAACAGTTACCCTCATCTGGTCATACAAAATTTCATGGTACAGTGCTGTGCGATGTCTACTATTGCAGGGGTGTTGCTGCGCTGCTTGATCCACTAGCAGTGATCCACTATTGGGTAGTGGGCTTAAATACCTTGATCAATATGTATAAGAACCTCATTCCCATTTTTGAAGATTTTACTTAGAAGCATAAGATCAATGTGTAATATTGGGTTGTGTGGTCCATGTCTTTCCTTTCTTTTGCCTATCTGAAAGGTTGCTTTATTGAATTTAATCTTATTCTTCTTATTTAATTATATTTTTCAGTTACCTATTAACTGGAGAAAGCTTTGCTCCCTTAAATGCTCATTTCGGCATAGGGAAGTCAACTGTCTGTATCATTTTCTGGAATACTTGCCAAACCCTGAGTGATGTCTGTCCTGATGAATACATATTTCATTCCTTAATACAGCATTGGTACGACACTGCAGAAACATTCTGCAGGAAGCATTGACTCCAGAGTGTTGAAGACTTTTATGAGACAGAGACTGTATCCTGGGGAATTAGCACCAAGAACTCTTTCACAAGAACCACAGGAGATGGACTCCACACTAGGGTTGAGCGATCAGGATCGGAAAAGATTGGATCCCGATTGGCGATCGAGTAAATTTCACAATCGCGTTCCGATCCCGCCTAAAAAAGATCGGGAACGGAATTCCGATCCCAATCGCTCAACTTACCTGCACAGATCCGCTGCTGCCGCTCCCTGTTCTTCTCACTCCTCTTCTCTCACTGACATGCCTTCAGAGCGTGTCCCTGCCTCCCTAGACTAGTGTTAGAGATGCTGGGAGAAGGCAGGGCTTGTGGCTTAGGAGAGTGTAGGTGGGTACTGGGAGGGGAGACGTGAGTGATGCACTCACATCTCCCCGCCCACACTCTCCTAAGCCACAACAAGCCCTGCCTACTCCCATCATCTCTAACACTAGCCTAGGAAGGCGGGAGCGCGCACGGTGCTCTGAAGGAATGTCAATGAGAGAGGACCGGACCGAGAAGAACAGGGATCGGCAGCGGCAGTGGATCTGTGCAGGTAAGCGGACACCAGGGGAACTAAGTAGCCGGGGTATTTTGTCTTTAGTGAATAGGATCGTTTTTAAAATCCAGTCTTCGATAATTAAAAAAAATCCCATTGACTTGCATTAGGATCGAAATTGGGATCGGGATCGGGTTCAAGTGGAAAATGATCGGAAATCAGATTTTAAAAATGATCCTGAAATTTCGAGATCAACCCTACTCCACACTTTAAAGTAAGAATTCACCTAGACCAAAATCAACTCTTGGAGGCAAACAGATGCAGGACCAATTTGCTGAGTTCTTCCTGTCTAATACTGGATCGGTAGAGTGACAAGAGAGGATAAATTGAACTTTCCTATTAAGCTTTTGATTTTTTTTTTTTTTTTTTTTAATCGTGAATGGTATTCAAAATGAATTTGTGAATTAGAGCTCAGCATATAATAAATTACCGGCAATGTCCATTTTAGTTTGTCATTGAAAAACGAACAATTTGGAACATTCAGGTTGACTCCTGTTTGTTGCAAACCCATTCACCCATCTTTAATCATATTTAGGATAAAGTGACAATATTTTCATGTAGAGTTTTTAGTTTTGGCAAACAATGTATTCTATAATTACATTTTTTTAAAATAATAAACCATTTATCAATTTTTTTATATTGAAAAAAAAAATTAAGTCATACTCTACTCTTCATTAGCATGTCAGTTTAATGCATTTTTTTTCTTCATAGGTTTATTGCAGTTTTGAAGTAATGAAGTCATTTATTTTTTACAGGTCTTTGGACCAACCTGTCCATTGCAATTGTGCTGTAATTTCATAGGAAAGAAGAATGAGATGCCATTTTTTTTAACAATATGTACTCAGACTCAGTCTCTGCAGTTATTTAGCCCGGCCTCTGCTATTGCACAAATGTACAATGAATTCACTGGGCAAGAGAACTGTAGACACAAAATCCTTATGCCCAATTCTCAATACACTTGGATTTTGTCTATCCAACTCTTTAACCTAGCCTCAGCTTTTGGCGAGATGAGCGGTGAATTCACTGCACACCTAGGGCAGCAGGAATGGCCAGGATAAAGAACCACAGACACCAACTCCTTATGCCTAACTACACTTAGATTTTGTCTCTGTAGCTCTTCAGCTCAGCCTCAGCTGTTGCCACTGCACACCTTGAGCAATAGTAAAAACTGAGCTAAAAGGTCATAGAGCCAACAAACAGTATATCAAAGCATGTGGAAGAATATTGTGACTCCTTGGTAGTCTGGAGACTCTAATTCCACAGAGTGGAAGGAGCAGGGATAGTAAAAGGGTGAGGAAGGATGGAAAGAAGTGAAAGATTAAAATGAAGATTCAGAGTGGTTGGGGAATAGGAGTGGGAAAGTGAATGAGAGTAAGGATCAGATCTGGATGGGGGGCTTGGAAGGGAATGGAAGGTGGGCAGAGGAGAATGTCCCAGACCACATGCATAGGAGCAACCCTGCACTTATACAACTGGCTAGGACTCTTTCTCTCCATCACAAGACTCCTCCACTCCTCCTGGCACAATGTCCAAAGGGCAGACAGTTGGTCTACTTGTCTCAGGGCTGTCACAATAAGAGCCTTGGGGCCCATTCACACGGAGTAAATGCGCGTGTATTTTGGCAAAATAAATACACGTGTAAAAATAAGACTCCCATTGACTTCAACGACATTTTACACGTGTCTTTTGACGTGTATTTTGATGTGTATTTTGACGTGTATTTTGACATGTATTTTGACGTGTTTTTTTACACGTGTAAAAAAATATCATTGAAGTCAATGGGGGTCTTATTTTTACACGTGTATTTTTTACGCGTGTATTTTGCCAAAATACACACGCGTTTACTCCATTCAGATACACCTATTCATTTGAAAACAACAGAAAATGTTGAAAAATTGCATATCAGTGTTATATACCATATACATGACTGCACTTCTATCTTCATAGCCAGTGGCGTAACTAGGAATGGGGGGGCCCCAGCACCACATCTCTCCTTCTCTTCATCTCTTGCAGGACTGCACGGGCTATACAGACACGCCCACCTAGTCAAGTGACGGCTGATGTCACACAAGGTCCTTTAGCTACAGGTCCTACAAGCTTTCCCCCGATCTTATCACAGTTACAACAGTTTGTGTGTGATAAGAGCGGGGGTAACAGGGGTAGCTGTCACCGGGCCCCCTAATGTCCCGGGCCCTGTGGCAGCTGCCTCTGCTGCTATGGTGGTAGTTACGCCACTGTTCATAACCCTCAGTATCTCTATAACTCTGCATGAGGTTCTAGGTAACTGTTAAGAGCTGTTAGTATGTTACTTCATGAAAGTTTCTTTGGAAATTGTATGGCGCTGTTATTATGTCACAGTATGACTTTATGGTAGGGTAGTTATAATGCTTAAACCTTTTCCAGGTATCTCTACAATCCCTAATGAATACAAATTGTAAAAATGTTATATTATTATTATAATTATTTTTATTTATCTCAGCAATATCTTCAGAATATGATTTAAATGTTATTTTTTCAGATTAATTGAACATGAAGTTTAGGTGAAAGGGGCTTCTAATACGTATTACAATTATATGGTATATATGAGTGAACTTACAACGACAGTTACAGCTCCAGACATTTAATACAAGTCAATATTTTATCTCTAGTTAAATACCAAGGAATAAACTAGAAAACAATGAGCCAGTGATTTTACTTCTGGCACTGTAAAGCATATTGATGCTTTGATATGTCCCTAATGTTGTTTGTGCTTGTACAGTTTGCCTTTGACATTTGTACAATAGTTTGATCACTGTTGCATTGTTAATGTTATTCAGTGAAATATTTGCTTTCAAGTTCTATTCCAGGAGGGTCTGTGATAAGCAAAGGCAACAAAAAGCGCTGTGTCAAAGCTCCACAGAGGACAGAAGTTTGAAAGAGTTAACTTTGTTAATTGTTCTAATTATTCCAATGTAATTAATTAAGCAATGAGCTCTGCAGTGATGTCAATACCTGGCTCTGGGCACAAGGCAGCATTCATATTCGGTTATGTGAACTAAACACACGCTTGTTTTTATTTTTGGAAAGGTCTAAGCCCATCTATTGCTTAAGAATACATGGAGAATAGAGGAGAGCTAGGAGTGTACATCATAACAGGGCTTTGCTTTGCTGTATTTGAATATGTTTCTAATAGAACTAGTAGAATTACCTTAATGTCCCAGAAATTACTATCATTGTGTATTCTTTTTTAACTATGCTTTGATCCCACCATAAAACAGCAAAAGCATACTGCGGAACGTTCTATTCCACTAGGTTGTATTTAGCACACTATTATTTAGCAGTAAGTTTTTGTACGTAATCTGTTTAAGGCTGAGGGCCTACTTCGTGGAGACACAGCTTTTTCTGTTGCAGATTTTGTTGTGTTTTTTTGAGCCAAATCCAAGAATGGCCAAATAAGGAATGGGAAATATATAGGAAGTTCTTATATTTCTATCTTCTGCTCAATCCACATCTGGCTTTGGCTCAAATAACCACAGCAAAATCTGCAACAAAAAGCTGTGTATCTGCAAAGTGGGGCCTCAGAATCAAAGTCATGATATCCATTGTTAATGTTACGCTTTACTGTCCTATCTGTACCTACCCTACACTGTTTATCTGTTATTGTAAAGTTTGTTAGGATGGTAACACATTGGTTAAATTATGCGCAGTTTCTTCTGAAGGTGCACAATGGCTAGGGATGAGTTTACTAACAGAGAAGGCATTCTTAGAAGTACCGTATTTTTCGGACTATAAGACGCACTTTTTTCCCCCCAAATTTGGGGGGAAAAGAAGGGTGTGTCTTATAGTCTGAATGTGGTGCCTGGCATCCGCTGTAATAGAGAGGCGGAAGCCGGCAAGTGATAGACACCGGCACAGGTGCCGGGGCCTGAGACATCGCTGCGCTCCTCTGCCCTGAATGAAGCCAGCAGCAGCAGGGGCGATGCTATTCCGCTCCTCCGTCCCCCCCTGCATGGCTTCATGCAGGGCAGAGGAGCGCAGTGATGTCTCAGGCCCCGGCACCTGTGATGGCGTCTATCCCTCGCCGGAATCCGCCTCTCTAGTACAGCGGATGCCGAGTCAGTATCGGTGGCCCCTTCTCCCCCGGGGCCGGTCCCCACCGGTCCCATACCTGTGAAGTTGCAGGCCGGCTCCTGCGCAGCGATATCTGTTCGGGTGACAGCCGGGAGCCTAATGAGGCTCCCAGGCCTGTCACTGCTATATTAGTATTGCGGCTGGGTCTATGACCAGCCGTAATACTAATAGACAGAATGTCCCATAGACGGCAATACAGTTGTATTGCCGTCTATGGGACTTGCAATCAAGTGACCGCAGGCTCAAGCCCCCAGGGGGGAATAAAATAGTAAAAAAAAAAAAGCTTTAAAAATATATAATAAAAATAGGAAATAAATAAAAGTTCTAAATCACCTCCTGTCCCTAGAAAAAAAAAAAAAAAAAAAAAAAAAATATATATATATATATATATATATATATATATGTAGAAAATCATATATCATAAACCACCGGGTTTTTTTTCAATACAAGGTGATCTAAGAAATAGATATTCCCCAAAATAGTATAACTAAAAAGTACTTCTGGCCCCGCAAAAAAAAAACACTCTATGCATCCCCGTACAGCTGCAGGGTCACCTGTCAATGTGGCCTTGCAGCTGTTGCAAAACTACAACTCCCATATATTAAATATTTTACCAGTTTTTGCTTCAAATTTTTTTTTCCCTATTTTCCTCCTCTAAAACCTAGGTGCGTCTTATAGTCCGAAAAATACGGTAATAACGTTACCAGGCAGGGCAAGAACTACCAATTGACCGAGAAATATGGAAAGCTGCTGTGCAGGAGTTGTGGAAAATAATTTAGCATTCACGTTTGAAAATGAGAAAACCTTCCAATGTTCAATTGATGGTTGGGTTCACTGGTTTGAACCAAAACTTTAATTCTGGTCCAGTCTGGTTGGTTCAGAATGGGAAATACAAATTGTCTTAAAAAGTCATGTATGACCCTTCAAAGGTTTTTAGATTTATTACAGCAAAAGATATGGCTATGGATAAATGGATAGGTAGGTAGGGGTAGCAAACAATGTAAAAACACAATGCACTGTTGGATTTTCTTGTTTTTTAAGTTAAAAATTATCACTGTTTGTTGTCAGATATCTCTGGGTTTTTATACAAATGGTGCTATTGGAGGAAAAAGGCTTTTACAAGTACTCAAAAAATTATGCCTTTTTAGGGAGTAGTAGCAAGTGCAATGACTATTCAAAAAGCAAATACAGTGTACAGATGAAAGGGGCAAGAACTGTACCTTGTGGTGCCCCTGTGCTACAGATCACAGTGTCAGAAACAAAGCCCCGGGCTCTCATATACTGAGGTCAATTTGTGAAGTAGTCTAGGATCCAGTAGGGCAAATGATGATCCACTCTGACAAAGCCCAGGTTATCTCTCAATAGCCCTGGCTGAATGGTGTTAAAAGCACTGGATAAATCAAAGAACATTATTCTCACAGTGTTCTCTGGTTTCTCCAGGTGAGAAAGAGCTCTGTGAAGATGGTGGATGATGGCTATTCGATAAGCAAACTGGAGGGGGTCCATAGCAAAGCTCACTAAAAGTCAGAGATGTGTCTAGACCGGTGTTAGGATGGGGTCCCGCAGGTTTTCCTTCCGGCGCACAGCGCCACCTGCGGGTCAATCCTGTTCTCGCCCTCGTCGGACGGTGAGGGTTGTGGAGTCTAAGTCCAGCATTTGGCCTACTGAGCATGCTCGGACTTTTTGGAAACGCTCTGAGGCTAAGTCTCATTTTCACTCTGCTGAGCATGCTCAGACTTTTTGGAAACGCTCTGAGGCTGTCTCATTTTAACCCTACTGAGCATGCTCAGACTTTTTGGCGACGTTCTGAGGCTAAGTCCCTTTCCACTCATACTGGGCATGCCCAGTGAGATTATGGCCACTGCCCTGTGGGTGGGGACTTGCCTTTATATGGTGTGAGCCGACGCCCGCCAGGTGCTCACACTTTTACTAATATGTTGAGACAGAGAGGTTTAGGGCTAGGTTCCTGTCAATGCCAGGTTACCAGTGCAGGTATTCTAGTGTAGGATTACTGATGGTAGGGAACTATATAGCCTGTTGGGTCTGTCTAGTATTATCGTAGCTCCAAAGCTGTTGTGGAGCCCATTGTGATTCTGACCAGGGGTGACATTAACCCTTGGCAGCCTTGATTGCAGCCTATACGCAGGTGCAGTTCCCCAGCAAGTTTCTGGTGAACCTGTGTTGCCACCTGTTCACATTCAAGCTGCACAAAAAACACTTGCCCAGTGAAGCCAACTGGTGTAAGCCTCTTTGCAGTGTGTTCCCATTAAAGCTACACAAAACACCTGCCCAGTGAAGTCAACTGGGCCACTCCTCCGTTGCAGCCAGTTCACCGTGGAGATGCATACACACCTTCACCCAGTGAAGCTAACTGGTGAACGTGCGTTGGTCCGTGTTCACACTTAAGCTGCACGAACATACTGCTGCTTCGCTCAGGCAGACGGCTGCCATCTGGGGCTTGTGGACCTCGACTGCAGCCACTACCGCAGTCAAGAGGTTCTGTCTAAATAATCATATATATACAGTGCCTACAAGTAGTATTCAACCCCCTGCAGATTTAGCAGGTTTGATAAGATGCAAATAAGTTAGAGCCTTCAAACTTCAAACAAGAGCAGGATTTATTAACAAATGCATAAATCTTACAAACCAAAAAGTTATGTTGCTCAGTTAAATTTTAATAAATTTTAAACATAAAAGTGTGGGTCAATTATTATTCAACCCCTAGGTGTAATATTTTGTGGAATAACCCTTGTTTGGAATTACAGCTAATAATCGTCTTTTATAAGACCTGATCAGGCCGGCACAGGTCTCTGGAGTTATCTTGGCCCACTCCTCCATGCAGATCTTCTCCAAATTATCTAGGTTCTTTGGGTGTCTCATGTGGACTTTAATCTTAAGCTCCTTCCACAAGTTTTCAATTGGGTTAAGGTCAGGAGACTGACTAGGCCACTGCAACACCTTGATTTTTTCCCTCTTGAACCAGGCCTTGGTTTTCTTGGCTGTGTGCTTTGGGTCGTTGTCTTGTTGGAAGATGAAATGATGACCCATCTTAAGATCCTTGATGGAGAAGCGGAGGTTCTTGGCCAAAATCTCCAGGTAGGCCGTGCTATCCATCTTCCCATGGATGCGAACCAGATAGCCAGGCCCCTTGGCTGAGAAGCAGCCCCACAGCATGATGCTGCCACCACCATGCTTCATTGTAGGGATGGTATTCTTGGGGTCGTATGTAGTGCCATCCAGTCTCCAAACGTCACGTGTGTGGTTGGCACCAAAGATCTCGATCTTGGTCTCATCAGACCAGAGAACCTTGAACCAGTCTGTCTCAGAGTCCTCCAAGTGATCATGAGCAAACAGTAGACGAGCCTTGACATGACGCTTTGAAAGTAAAGGTACCTTACGGGCTCGTCTGGAACGGAGACCATTGCGGTGGAGTACGTTACTTATGGTATTGACTGAAACCAATGTCCCCACTGCCATGAGATCTTCCCGGAGCTCCTTCCTTGTTGTCCTTGGGTTAGCCTTGACTCTTCGGACAAGCCTGGCCTCGGCACGGGAGGAAACTTTCAAAGGCTGTCCAGGCCGTGGAAGGCTAACAGTAGTTCCATAAGCCTTCCACTTCCGGATGATGCTCCCAACAGTGGAGACAGGTAGGCCCAACTCCTTAGAAAGGGTTTTGTACCCCTTGCCAGCCTTGTGACCCTCCTCGATCTTGTCTCTGATGGCCTTGGAATGCTCCTTTGTCTTTCCCATGTTGACCATGTATGAGTGCTGTTCACAAGTTTGGGGAGGGTCTTAAATAGTCAGAAAAGGCTGGAAAAAGAGATAATTAATCCAAATATGTGAAGCTCATTGTTCTTTGTGCCTCAACTACTTCTTAATACTTTAGGGGAACCAAACAGAATTTTGGTGGTTTGAGGGGTTGAATAATAAATGACCCTCTGAATAAACTTTTCACAATTTAAAAAAAAATTAAACAAAGAAATAACATTCTTTTTTGCTGCAGTGCATTTCACACTTCCAGGCTGATCTACAGTCCAAATGTCACAATGCCAAGTTATATCCGAATGTGTAAACCACTACTTGTAGGCACTGTATATATACTGTATATATATATATATATATATATATATATATATATATATATATATATATATATATATACATACAGAACCGTAACAACCGGTCACTCTAGGACCTTCATCAAGTGGGATGTCAGTACTACAGGTCTATAGCCGTTGAGGTCTGGATGAGGTGTCTTTAGAACTGGTACCACACAAGATGTTTAACACAGTTGAGGAACCACTCCCAGTTTCAGGCTCATATTGTACATGTGTGTAGTAACACCACACAGCTAGTCTCTGCACTATATATATATAAACTTGGATTTATACGCCATCAATATACTTCAGTTACGTCTGGGTCCTAATGAAAATTTTATGATGCACATCACTCATTTTCTGCATATAGTACCATCAAAAATTGGTGTATTTTCTGTGTCAATCTTTCATTCTATACTTCAGTTTCGTCTCTTTCCAACTGATAATATTGTGTTTCAATAGATTAACATGGCAATCCTGATACTGAGTATTATACTGTGGGCTGTGTCCAAGTGCCAATATTGTTTTTCATAAAAATTTCAATCCAGGAGATTAGGCCATTCTAATTCAGTCTGTGACCAAGTGACAAAATTGTTTTTCAAAAAGCCTGATGGGAGTTGTGAACTGCAATTTCTCATAAAAAATATATTTTATATCACAAAATGCTACTTGAACTGTACTAGGTTTTACTTCACAACAATGGGCGGACATACACAGGCACATAAAGGATATCACTTTGTGACAAAATACAGCAAAACAATTGTGCATTGTAAATCAAATTATCTTTTCACACGTATTTGGACATTGTAGTAGCCAAGAGATAAGAAAAGGTTTGCAACAACATTAAGGAAACTCAAAGGATGGTAAAGAACTTACTGCTTCGACAAGTGTTTTATTTATTTTTACACTACAAGCTTATGTAGAGGCAATAAATAAAACTAATTTTTTTAGATTGTTGAGTTACCAGTATCATCACTCCACAGTATATTTCACTGAATTTCTTCACGGTCAAATATAATGTGCTTTATTTTATGGATCTTTATCTAAAATAAAAGTGTCTAATAAACCATGTACTTTTTCTACCAAAGTAAAAACAATAAACCATCTACTGTACATGCACTTACAAAACTACACAAGCTTGAAAAGGAAGGTCAAAGCTTAAAGATAGAAAATAATTATGACATAAAATAAATTCGGGAATGTCCTTTAAAACTTTACACTTTACAGATATCAGTGAAATGTGCGATTTCAATTTCAAAGAAAAACTTAGTTTATATCTTTTTGTGAGTGAAAACAATTAAATGTAGTGAGTAGAGATGAGCGAACACTAAAATGTTCGAGGTTCGAAATTCGATTCGAACAGCCGCTCACTGTTCGTGTGTTCGAACGGGTTTCGAACCCCATTATAGTCTATGGGGAACATAAACTCGTTAAGGGGGAAACCCAAATCCGTGTCTGGAGGGTCACCAAGTCCACTATGACACCCCAGGAAATGATGCCAACACCTTTGGAATGACACTGGGACAGCAGGGGAAGCATGTCTGGGGGCATCTAACACACCAAAGACCCTCTATTACCCCAACATCACAGCCTAACAACTACACACTTTACACACACAATACCACCTCTCTGACAGTAGGAAAACACCTTGAAACATGTGTATTTGGCTCTTGCAGTGAGGAGAGCTTGTCACCAGCAGTGAATTTGGCCCTTGTAGTAAGTTGAGGATGGCACCAACATTTGTTTTGAAAATCAGGGTGGATTGAGCCTCTAACCAGCAGAGTTTGGGCAAATTCATAGTGGAGGGAGCCTCTAAACAGTCCAGTTTGGGCAAATTCATGGTGGAGGGAGCCTCTACACAGCCCAGTTTGGGCAAATTCATGGTGGGGGGAGCCTCTAACCAGCCCAGTTTGGGCAAATTCATGGTGGAGGGAGCCTCTAAAAACCCCAGTTTGGACCAATTCATGGTGGAGGGAGCCTCTAAACAGCCCAGTTTGGGCAAATTCATGGTGGAGGGAGCCTCTAAAAACCCCAGTTTGGACCAATTCATGGTGGAGGGAGCCTCTAAAAACCCCAGTTTGGACCAATTCATGGTGGAGGGAGCCTCTAAAAACCCCAGTTTGGACCAATTCATGGTGGAGGGAGCCTCTAACCAGCAGAGTTTGGGCAAATTCATGTTGGAGGGAGCCTCTAAACACCCCAGTTTGGGCAAATTCATGGTGGAGGGAGCCTCTAAAAACCCCAGTTTGGACCAATTCATGGTGGAGGGAGCCTCTAAACAGCCCAGTTTGGGCAAATTCATGGTGGAGGGAGCCTCTAACCAGCCCAGTTTGGGCAAATTCATGGCAGAGGGAGCCTCTAAAACCCCCAGTTTGGACCAATTCATGGTGGAGGGAGCCTCTAAACAGCCCAGTTTGGGCAAATTCATGGTGGAGGGAGCCTCTAACCAGCCCAGTTTGGGCAAATTCATGGTGGAGGGAGCCTCTAAAAACCCCAGTTTGGACCAATTCATGGTGGAGGGAGCCTCTAAACAGCCCAGTTTGGAGCAATTCATGGTGGAGGGAGCCTCTAAACAGCCCAGTTTGGGCAAATTCATGGTGGAGGGAGCCTCTAAAAACCCCAGTTTGGACCAATTCATGGTGGAGGGAGCCTCTAAAAACCCCAGTTTGGACCAATTCATGGTGGAGGGAGCCTCTAAACAGCCCAGTTTGGGCAAATTCATGGTGGAGGGAGCCTCTAAAAACCCCAGTTTGGACCAATTCATGGTGGAGGGAGCCTCTAAAAACCCCAGTTTGGACCAATTCATGGTGGAGGGAGCCTCTAACCAGCCCAGTTTGGGCAAATTCATGGCGGAGGGAGCCTCTAAAAACCCCAGTTTGGACCAATTCATGGTGGAGGGAGCCTCTAAACAGCCCAGTTTGGCCAAATTCATGGTGGAGGGAGCCTCTAAACAGCCCAGTTTGGGCAAATTCATGGTGGAGGGAGCCTCTAAAAACCCCAGTTTGGACCAATTCATGGTGGAGGGAGCCTCTAAAAACCCCAGTTTGGCCAAATTCATGGTGGAGGGAGCCTCTAAACAGCCCAGTTTGGGCAAATTCATGGTGGAGGGAGCCTCTAAAAACCCCAGTTTGGACCAATTCATGGTGGAGGGAGCCTCTAAAAACCCCAGTTTGGACCAATTCATGGTGGAGGGAGCCTCTAACCAGCCCAGTTTGGGCAAATTCATGGTGGAGGGAGCCTCTAACCAGCCCAGTTTGGGCAAATTCATGGCGGAGGGAGCCTCTAAAACCCCCAGTTTGGACCAATTCATGGTGGAGGGAGCCTCTAAACAGCCCAGTTTGGGCAAATTCATGGTGGAGGGAACCTCTAACCGGCCCAGTTTGGGCATATTCATGGTGGAGGGAGCCTCTAAAAACCCCAGTTTGGACCAATTCATGGTGGAGGGAGCCTCTAAAAACCCCAGTTTGGACCAATTCATGGTGGAGGGAGCCTCTAAACAGCCCAGTTTGGGCAAATTCATGGTGGAGGGAGCCTCTAAACAGCCCAGTTTGGGCAAATTCATGGTGGAGGGAGCCTCTAAAAACCTCAGTTTGGACAAATTCATGGTGGAGGGAGCCTCTAAACAGCCCAGTTTGGGCAAATTCATGGTGGAGGGAGCCTCTAAAAACCCCAGTTTGGACCAATTCATGGTGGAGGGAGCCTCTAAAAACCCCAGTTTGGACCAATTCATGGTGGAGGGAGCCTCTAAAAACCCCAGTTTGGACCAATTCATGGTGGAGGGAGCCTCTAAACAGCCCAGTTTGGGCAAATTCATGGTGGAGGGAGCCTCTAAAAACCCCAGTTTGGACCAATTCATGGTGGAGGGAGCCTCTAAACAGCCCAGTTTGGGCAAATTCATGGTGGAGGGAGCCTCTAAAAACCCCAGTTTGGACCAATTCATGGTGGAGGGAGCCTCTAAAAACCCCAGTTTGGACCAATTCATGGTGGAGGGAGCCTCTAAAAACCCCAGTTTGGACCAATTCATGGTGGAGGGAGCCTCTAACCAGCAGAGTTTGGGCAAATTCATGTTGGAGGGAGCCTCTAAACACCCCAGTTTGGGCAAATTCATGGTGGAGGGAGCCTCTAAAAACCCCAGTTTGGACCAATTCATGGTGGAGGGAGCCTCTAAACAGCCCAGTTTGGGCAAATTCATGGTGGAGGGAGCCTCTAACCAGCCCAGTTTGGGCAAATTCATGGCAGAGGGAGCCTCTAAAACCCCCAGTTTGGACCAATTCATGGTGGAGGGAGCCTCTAAACAGCCCAGTTTGGGCAAATTCATGGTGGAGGGAGCCTCTAACCAGCCCAGTTTGGGCAAATTCATGGTGGAGGGAGCCTCTAAAAACCCCAGTTTGGACCAATTCATGGTGGAGGGAGCCTCTAAACAGCCCAGTTTGGAGCAATTCATGGTGGAGGGAGCCTCTAAACAGCCCAGTTTGGGCAAATTCATGGTGGAGGGAGCCTCTAAAAACCCCAGTTTGGACCAATTCATGGTGGAGGGAGCCTCTAAAAACCCCAGTTTGGACCAATTCATGGTGGAGGGAGCCTCTAAACAGCCCAGTTTGGGCAAATTCATGGTGGAGGGAGCCTCTAAAAACCCCAGTTTGGACCAATTCATGGTGGAGGGAGCCTCTAAAAACCCCAGTTTGGACCAATTCATGGTGGAGGGAGCCTCTAACCAGCCCAGTTTGGGCAAATTCATGGCGGAGGGAGCCTCTAAAAACCCCAGTTTGGACCAATTCATGGTGGAGGGAGCCTCTAAACAGCCCAGTTTGGCCAAATTCATGGTGGAGGGAGCCTATAAACAGCCCAGTTTGGGCAAATTCATGGTGGAGGGAGCCTCTAAAAACCCCAGTTTGGACCAATTCATGGTGGAGGGAGCCTCTAAAAACCCCAGTTTGGCCAAATTCATGGTGGAGGGAGCCTCTAAACAGCCCAGTTTGGGCAAATTCATGGTGGAGGGAGCCTCTAAAAACCCCAGTTTGGACCAATTCATGGTGGAGGGAGCCTCTAAAAACCCCAGTTTGGACCAATTCATGGTGGAGGGAGCCTCTAACCAGCCCAGTTTGGGCAAATTCATGGTGGAGGGAGCCTCTAACCAGCCCAGTTTGGGCAAATTCATGGCGGAGGGAGCCTCTAAAACCCCCAGTTTGGACCAATTCATGGTGGAGGGAGCCTCTAAACAGCCCAGTTTGGGCAAATTCATGGTGGAGGGAACCTCTAACCGGCCCAGTTTGGGCATATTCATGGTGGAGGGAGCCTCTAAAAACCCCAGTTTGGACCAATTCATGGTGGAGGGAGCCTCTAAAAACCCCAGTTTGGACCAATTCATGGTGGAGGGAGCCTCTAAACAGCCCAGTTTGGGCAAATTCATGGTGGAGGGAGCCTCTAAACAGCCCAGTTTGGGCAAATTCATGGTGGAGGGAGCCTCTAAAAACCTCAGTTTGGACAAATTCATGGTGGAGGGAGCCTCTAAACAGCCCAGTTTGGGCAAATTCATGGTGGAGGGAGCCTCTAAAAACCCCAGTTTGGACCAATTCATGGTGGAGGGAGCCTCTAAAAACCCCAGTTTGGACCAATTCATGGTGGAGGGAGCCTCTAAAAACCCCAGTTTGGACCAATTCATGGTGGAGGGAGCCTCTAAACAGCCCAGTTTGGGCAAATTCATGGTGGAGGGAGCCTCTAACCAGCCCAGTTTGGGCAAATTCATGGCGGAGGGAGCCTCTAAAACCCCCAGTTTGGACCAATACATGGTGGAGGGAGCCTCTAAACAGCCCAGTTTGGGCAAATTCATGGTGGAGGGAGCCTCTAACCAGCCCAGTTTGGGCAAATTCATGGTGGAGGGAGCCTCTAAAAACCCCAGTTTGGACCAATTCATGGTGGAGGGAGCCTCTAAAAACCCCAGTTTGGACCAATTCATGGTGGAGGGAGCCTCTAAACAGCCCAGTTTGGGCAAATTCATGGTGGAGAGAGCCTCTAACCAGCCCAGTTTGGGCAAATTCATGGTGGAGGGAGCCTCTAAACAGCCCAGTTTGGGCAAATTCATGGTGGAGGGAGCCTCTAACCAGCCCAGTTTGGGCAAATTCATGGTGGAAGGAGCCTCTAAAAACCCCAGTTTGGACCAATTCATGGTGGAGGGAGCCTCTAAAAACCCCAGTTTGGACCAATTCATGGTGGAGGGAGCCTCTAAACAGCCCAGTTTGGGCAAATTCATGGTGGAGGGAGCCTCTAACCAGCCCAGTTTGGGCAAATTCATGGTGGAGGGAGCCTCTAAAAACCCCAGTTTGGACCAATTCATGGTGGAGGGAGCCTCTAAAAACCCCAGTTTGGACCAATTCATGGTGGAGGGAGCCTCTAAACAGCCCAGTTTGGGCAAATTCATGGTGGAGGGAGCCTCTAACCAGCCCAGTTTGGGCAAATTCATGGCGGAGGGAGCCTCTAAAACCCCCAGTTTGGACCAATTCATGGTGGAGAGAGCCTCTAAACTGCCCAGTTTGGGCAAATTCATGGTGGAGGGAGCCTCTAACCAGCCCAGTTTGGGCACATTCATGGTGGAGGGAGCCTCTAAAAACCCCAGTTTGGACCAATTCATGGTGGAGGGAGCCTCTAAACAGCCCAGTTTGGACCAATTCATGGTGGAGGGAGCCTCTAAACAGCCCAGTTTGGGCAAATTCATGGTGGAGGGAGCCTCTAAAAACCCCAGTTTGGACCAATTCATGGTGGAGGGAGCCTCTAAAAACCCCAGTTTGGACCAATTCATGGTGGAGGGAGCCTCTAAACAGCCCAGTTTGGGCAAATTCATGGTGGAGGGAGACTCTAAACAGCCCAGTTTGGGCAAATTCATGGTGGAGGGAGCCTCTAAAAACCTCAGTTTGGGCAAATTCATGGTGGAGGGAGCCTCTAAACAGCCCAGTTTGGGTAAATTCATGGTGGAGGGAGCCTCTAACCAGCCCAGTTTGGGCAAATTCATGGTGGAGGGAGCCTCTAAAAACCCCAGTTTGGACCAATTCATGGTGGAGGGAGCCTCTAAACAGCCCAGTTTGGGCAAATTCATGGTGGAGGGAGCCTCTAACCAGCCCAGTTTGGGCAAATTCATGGTGGAGGGAGCCTCTAAAAACCCCAGTTTGGACCAATTCATGGTGGAGGGAGCCTCTAAACAGCCCAGTTTGGACCAATTCATGGTGGAGGGAGCCTCTAAACAGCCCAGTTTGGGCAAATTCATGGTGGAGGGAGCCTCTAAAAACCCCAGTTTGGACCAATTCATGGTGGAGGGAGCCTCTAAAAACCCCAGTTTGGACCAATTCATGGTGGAGGGAGCCTCTAAACAGCCCAGTTTGGGCAAATTCATGGTGGAGGGAGCCTCTAAACAGCCCAGTTTGGGCAAATTCATGGTGGAGGGATCCTCTAAAAACCTCAGTTTGGGCAAATTCATGGTGGAGGGAGCCTCTAAACAGCCCAGTTTGGGCAAATTCATGGTGGAGGGAGCCTCTAACCAGCCCAGTTTGGGCAAATTCATGGTGGAGGGAGCCTCTAAAAACCCCAGTTTGGACCAATTCATGGTGGAGGGAGCCTCTAAACATCCCAGTTTGGGCAAATTCATGGTGGAGGGAGCCTCTAACCAGCCCAGTTTGGGCAAATTCATGGTGGAGGGAGCCTCTAAAAACCCCAGTTTGGACCAATTCATGGTGGAGGGAGCCTCTAAAAACCCCAGTTTGGACCAATTCATGGTGGAGGGAGCCTCTAAACAGCCCAGTTTGGGCAAATACATGGTGGAGGGAGCCTCTAACCAGCCCAGTTTGGGCAAATTCATGGTGGAGGGAGCCTCTAAAAACCCCAGTTTGGACCAATTCATGGTGGAGGGAGCCTCTAACCAGCCCAGTTTGGGCAAATTCATGGTGGAGGGAGCCTCTAAAAACCCCAGTTTGGACCAATTCATGGTGGAGGGAGCCTCTAAACAGCCCAGTTTGGGCAAATTCATGGTGGAGGGAGCCTCTAACCAGCCCAGTTTGGGCAAATTCATGGTGGAGGGAGCCTCTAAAAACCCCAGTTTGGACCAATTCATGGTGGAGGGAGCCTCTAACCAGCCCAGTTTGGGCAAATTCATGGTGGAGGGAACCTCTAAAAACCCCAGTTTGGGCAAATTCATGGTGGAGGGAGCCTCTAAACAGCCCAGTTTGGCCACATTCATGGTGGAGGGAGCCTCTAAACAGCCCAGTTTGGGCAAATTCATGGTGGAGGGAGCCTCTAAAAACCCCAGTTTGGCCAAATTCATGGTGGAGGGAGCCTCTAAACAGCCCAGTTTGGGCAAATTCATGGTGGAGGGAGCCTCTAAACAGCCCAGTTTGGTCAAATTCATGGTGGAGGGAGCCTCTAAACAGCCCAGTTTGGGCAAATTCATGGTGGAGGGAGCCTCTAACCAGCCCAGTTTGGGCAAATTCATGGTGGAGGGAGCCTCTAAAAACCCCAGTTTGGACCAATTCATGGTGGAAGGAGCCTCTAAACAGCCCAGTTTAGGCAAATTCATGGTGGAGGGAGACTCTAAAAACCCCAGTTTGGACCAATTCATGGTGGAGGGAGCCTCTAAACAGCAGAGTTGTGGGAAATCAGGGTGGAGGGAGCCTCTAACCAGCAGAGTTGTGGGATATCAGGGTGGAGGGAGCCTCTAACCAGCAGAGTTGGGGGAAATCAGGGTGGAGGGAGCCTCTAACCAGCAGAGTTGGGGGAAATCAGGGTGGAGGGAGCCTCTAACCAGCAGAGTTGGGGGAAATCAGGGTGGAGGGAGCCTCTAACCAGCAGAGTTGGGGGAAATCAGGGTGGAGGGAGCCTAGTATTAGCAGAATTGTGCAACGCTTATGGTGGATGAGTATGAGGATGCGGAGGAATTGGAGAGGTTGAGCACAGACATGGAGTTTCATGTTGGGGTGCTTTACACAGGTGGGAACAAAAATGAAGGCTCTATCCAGTGGTGGTTCATTTTTATCAAAGTGAGCCGGTCGGCACTCTCAGCTGACAGACGGGTGCGCTTGTCAGTGATGATGCCACCGGCTGCACTGAACACCCTCTCAGATAGGACGCTGGCGGCAGGACAGGACAGCACCTCCAAGGCATATAGGGCAAGTTCAAGCCACAGGTCCAACTTCGACACCCAATACGTGTAGGGCGCAGAGGGGTCGGAGAGGACAGGGCTGTGGTCGGAAAGGTATTCCCGCAACATGCGCCTATACTTCTCACGCCTGGTGACACTAAGACCCTCCGTGGTGGCACTTTGGCGAGGGGGTGCCATCAAGGTGTCCCAGACCTTAGACAGTGTGCCCCTCGTTTGTGTGGACCGGTGAGAACTTGGTCGCCTACTGGAGGAACTGCCCTTCCTGCCGCCAACGTCACAGGCTGGAAACATCTCCATCATATTCTGCACCAATTGCTTGTGGCAAGCATTGATGCGATTGGCCCTCCCCTCTACCGGAATAAAAGAGGAGATGTTGTTTTTATACCGGGGGTCAAGGATAGCAAAGATCCAGTACTGGTTGTCCTCCATGATTTTGACAATACGCTTGTCGGTTGTAAAGCACCCCAACATGAACTCAGCCATGTCTGCCACAGTGTTAGTTGGCATGACTCCTCTGGCCTCACCGGAAAGTTCAATCTCCATTTCCTCCTCATCGTCCATGTCTACCCATCCGCGCTGCAACAATGGGACGATTTGAAGTTGCCCGGAAGCCTCCTGTATCACCATCACATCATCGGACAACTCTTCTTCCTCCTCCTCCTCCTCCTTCATTAAACGCGATGAAGCGGACAGATGTGTGGACCTACTCTCCAGCTGTGATGGATCGGATGCTATCCCTGACTCCTCTGTGTGATCTGAGTTATCCCTGATGTCAATCAGGGATTCTCTCAGAACACACAAGAGCGGGATTGTAAGGCTCACCATCGCATCCTCAGAGCTCACCCTCCTTGTGGACTCCTCAAACACCAGTAGGATGTCACAAAGGTCTCTCATCCATGGCCACTCATGGATGAGAAACTGAGGCAGCTGACTTTGTGGCACCCTAGGGTTTTGTAGCTGGAATTCCATCAAAGGTCTCTGCTGCTCAACCACTCTATTCAACATCTGAAACGTTGAGTTCCAGCGTGTGGGGACGTCGCACAAAAGCCGGTGTTGTGGCACATGCAGGCGTTGCTGGAGAGAATTTAAGCTAGCAGCGGCTACTGTCGACTTGCGAAAGTGGGCGCACATGCGCCGCACTTTCACCAGTAGCTCTGGAACATTGGGGTAGCTCTTTAGGAAACGTTGCACCACTAGGTTGAAGACGTGGGCCAGGCATGGAACATGTTGGAGTCCGGCAAGCTCCAGAGCTGCTACCAGGTTCCGGCCGTTATCACAAACGACCATGCCTGGGCCCAGGTGCAGCGGCTCAAACCATATTACCGTCTCATCGAGGAGGGCATCCCTCACCTCGGAGGCCGTGTGCTGTCTGTCCCCCAAGCTGATCAGCTTCAGCACGGCCTGCTGACGTCTACCAACGCCAGTGCTGCAACGTTTCCAACTCGTAGCTGGGGTCAATCTAACAGCGGAGGAGGAGGCGGCGGAGGAGGAGGCGGTGGTGGAGGAGGCGGTGGAGGAGGAGGAGGAGGGGGGTGTTCTTCTCGTGTCCCTGCCAGGAATGTTAGGCGGGGAGACGAGGTACACCGGGCCAGTTTGGGAAGCAGTCCCAGCCTCAACTACATTCACCCAGTGTGCCGTCAGTGAAATGTAGCGTTTCTGTCCGCATGCACTTGTCCACGCGTCGGTGGTCAAGTGGACCTTTGTGCAGAGCGCGGAACTAAGGGCCCGCCTGATGTTGAGTGACACGTGCTGGTGCAAGGCGGGGACGGCACACCGGGAGAAGTAGTGACGGCTAGGGACGGCATAGCGAGGTGCCGCAGTTGCCATCAGGTCCAGGAAGGCGGGAGTTTCAACAAGCCGGAACGCCAACATCTCCTGGGCCAGCAGTTTAGCGATGTTGGCGTTCAAGGCTTGCGCGTGTGGGTGGTTAGCGGTGTATTTCTGCCGGCGCTCCAATGTCTGAGAGATGGTGGGTTGTTGTAAAGAAGCGCCTGATGGTGCCTTTGATGGTGCAGAAGAAGGAGATAAGACAGGAACAAGGGAGGATGAGGAAGAAGTCAACAAAGTGGCGGAGGCAGATGAAGTGGTGTCCTGGCTCGTCCTCTGGAGTGCATCGTCAGCACAGTCAGCAATGGCAGTGGCAGTGGCAGAGGCAGAGGCGTGAACGGCAGGCGGCCTTTGTCCTGCCGTTGCTGCCTGCCACTGATTCCAGTGCTTGGATTCCAAATGACGGCGCATTGAAGTGTTGGACAGGTTGCTCTTCTCAGAGCCCCTAATCAATTTCGAGAGGCAAATTGTGCAAACAACACTATATCTGTCCTCGGTGCATTCCTTGAAAAAACTCCACACCTTCGAGAAACGTGCCCTCGAGGTGGGAGTTTTTCGGGGCTGGGTACGAACTGGAACATGTTGGGAGATTCCGGGTGTGGCCTGGCTTCGCCTAAGCTGCTGACCTCTGCCTCTGCCTTTAGCTACCCTTTTTGGTGCTGCACCTGCCTCAACATCCACACTACTTTCCCCGCTTGACATTCCCCCTGTCCAGGTCGGGTCAGTGTCCTCATCATCCACCACTTCCTCTTCCAACTCCTGTCTCATCTCCTCCTCCCGCACAATGCGCAGGTCAACTGGATGCCCTGACGGCAACTGCGTCACATCGTCGTCGATGAGGGTGGGTTGCTGGTCATCCACCACCAAATCGAACAGAGATGGAGGAGACTCTAGTGTTTGAGCATCTGGACACAGATGCTCCTCTGTTAGGTTCGTGGAATCGCGACGTGGAGGGGCAGGTTGAGGGACAATGAAAGGAGTGGAGAACAGCTCTGGGGAGCAGGGACAGTTGGGGTTATTGTTCTGTGAAGCTTGGGAATTTTGGGAGGAAGGAGGACAAGACTGTTGGGTAATAGGAGGAGAGGAGGCAGAGTCTGACTGGATGCTGGACAATGTGCTGTAAGCGTTATCCGACAGCCATTGCAAGACCTGTTCCTGGTTCTCGGGCCTACTAAGGTTTGTACCCTGCAGTTTAGTTAATGTGGCAAGCAACCCTGGCACTGTGGAGTGACGCAATGTTTGCTGCCCCACAGGAGTAGGCACGGGACGCCCTGTGGCTTCACTGCTACCTTGCTCCCCAGAACCATTCCCCCGACCTCGCCCACGGCCTCGTCCATGTCCCTTTCCGGGAGCCTTGCGCATTTTGAATTCCCAGTCAGAAACTGGCACTATATAGCAGTAGCAAGAAATGAGGGTATTTGTAAACCCAATATATTCCTGGAATTCCCAGTCAGACAATGGCACTATATGGCAGTAGCAAGAAATGAGGGTATTTGTAACCCCAATATATTCTTTGAATTCCCAGTCAGACAATGGCACTATATGGCAGTAGCAAGAAATGAGGGTATTTGTAAACCCAATATATTCCTGGAATTCCCAGTCAGACAATGGCACTATATGGCAGTAGCAAGAAATGAGGGTATTTGTAACCCCAATATATTCTTTGAATTCCCAGTCAGATAATGGCACTATATAGCAGTAGCAAGAAATGAGGGTATTTGTAACCCCAATATATTCTTTGAATTCCCAGTCAGACAATAGCACTATATAGCAATAGCAAGAAATGAGGGTATTTGTAAACCCAATATATTATTGGAATTCCCAGTCAGACAATGGCACTATATGGCAGTCGCAAGAAATGAGGGTATTTGTAAACCCAATATATTCTTGGAATTCCCAGTCAGACAATGGCACTATATAGCAGTAGCAAGAAATGAGGGTATTTGTAACCCCAATATATTCTTTGAATTCCCAGTCAGAAACTGGCACTATATGGCAGTAGCAAGAAATGAGGGTATTTGTAACCCCAATATATTATTGGAATTCCCAGTCAGACAATGGCACTATATAGCAGTAGCAAGAAATGAGGGTATTTGTAAACCCAATATATTATTGGAATTCCCAGTCAGACAATGGCACTATATAGCAGTAGCAAGAAATGAGGGTATTTGTAAACCCAATATATTCTTTGAATTCCCAGTCAGACAATGGCACTATATGGCAGTAGCAAGAAATGAGGGTATTTGTAACCCCAATATATTCTTTGAATTCCCAGTCAGACAATGGCACTATATAGCAGTAGCAAGAAATGAGGGTATTTGTAACCCCAATATATTCTTTGAATTCCCAGTCAGACAAAGGCACTATATAGCAGTAGCAAGAAATGAGGGTATTTGTAACCCCAATATATTCTTTGAATTCCCAGTCAGACAATGGCACTATATGGCAGTAGCAAGAAATGAGGGTATTTGTAAACCCAATATATTATTGGAATTCCCAGTCAGACAATGGCACTATATAGCAGTAGCAAGAAATGAGGGTATTTGTAAACCCAATATATTATTGGAATTCCCAGTCAGACAATGACACTATATAGCAGTAGCAAGAAATGAGGGTATTTGTAAACCCAATATATTCTTTGAATTCCCAGTCAGACAATGGCACTATATGGCAGTAGCAAGAAATGAGGGTATTTGTAAACCCAATCTATTATTGGAATTCCCAGTCAGACAATGGCACTATATAGCAGTATCAAGAAATGAGGGTATTTGTAACCCCAATATATTCTTTGAATTCCCAGTCAGAAACTGGCACTATATGGCAGTAGCAAGAAATGAGGGTATTTGTAACCCCAATATATTATTGGAATTCCCAGTCAGACAATGGCACTATATAGCAGTAGCAAGAAATGAGGGTATTTGTAAACCCAATATATTATTGGAATTCCCAGTCAGACAATGGCACTATATAGCAGTAGCAAGAAATGAGGGTATTTGTAAACCCAATATATTCTTTGAATTCCCAGTCAGACAATGGCACTATATGGCAGTAGCAAGAAATGAGGGTATTTGTAACCCCAATATATTCTTTGAATTCCCAGTCAGACAATGGCACTATATAGCAGTAGCAAGAAATGAGGGTATTTGTAACCCCAATATATTCTTTGAATTCCCAGTCAGACAAAGGCACTATATAGCAGTAGCAAGAAATGAGGGTATTTGTAACCCCAATATATTCTTTGAATTCCCAGTCAGACAATGGCACTATATGGCAGTAGCAAGAAATGAGGGTATTTGTAAACCCAATATATTATTGGAATTCCCAGTCAGACAATGTTACTATATAGCAGTAGCAAGAAATTAGGGTATTTGTGAACCCAATATATTATTGGAATTCCCAGTCAGACAATGACACTATATAGCAGTAGCAAGAAATGAGGGTATTTGTAAACCCAATATATTCTTTGAATTCCCAGTCAGACAATGGCACTATATGGCAGTAGCAAGAAATGAGGGTATTTGTAAACCCAATCTATTATTGGAATTCCCAGTCAGACAATGGCACTATATAGCAGTAGCAAGAAATGAGGGTATTTGTAAACCCAATATATTCTTTGAATTCCCAGTCAGACAATGGCACTATATGGCAGTAGCAAGAAATGAGGGTATTTGTAAACCCAATCTATTATTGGAATTCCCAGTCAGACAATGGCACTATATGGCTGTAGCAAGAAATGAGGGTATTTGTAAACCCAATATATTCCTGGAATTCCCAGTCAGACAATGGCACTATATAGCAGTAGCAAGAAATGAGGGTATTTGTAAACCCAATATATTCTTTGAATTCCCAGTCAGACAATGGCACTCTATGGCAGTAGCAAGAAATGAGGGTATTTGTAACCCCAATATATTCTTTGAATTCCCAGTCAGACAATGGCACTATATAGCAGTAGCAAGAAATGAGGGTATTTGTAACCCCAATATATTCTTTGAATTCCCAGTCAGACAAAGGCACTATATAGCAGTAGCAAGAAATGAGGGTATTTGTAAACCCAATATATTATTGGAATTCCCAGTCAGACAATGACACTATATAGCAGTAGCAAGAAATGAGGGTATTTCTAAACCCAATATATTATTGGAATTCCCAGTCAGACAATGGCACTATATGGCAGTAGCAAGAAATGAGGGTATTTGTAAACCCAATATATTATTGGAATTCCCAGTCAGACAATGACACTATATAGCAGGAGCAAGAAATGAGGGTATTTGTAAACCCAATATATTCTTTGAATTCCCAGTCAGACAATGGCACTATATGGCAGTAGCAAGAAATGAGGGTATTTGTAAACCCAATCTATTATTGGAATTCCCAGTCAGACAATGGCACTATATAGCAGTAGCAAGAAATGAGGGTATTTGTAAACCCAATATATTCTTTGAATTCCCAGTCAGACAATGGCACTATATGGCAGTAGCAAGAAATGAGGGTATTTGTAAACCCAATCTATTATTGGAATTCCCAGTCAGACAATGGCACTATATGGCAGTAGCAAGAAATGAGGGTATTTGTAACCCCAATATATTCTTGGAATTCCCAGTCAGACAATGGCACTATATGGCAGTAGCAAGAAATGAGGGTATTTGTAACCCCAATATATTCTTTGAATTCCCAGTCAGACAATGGCACTATATAGCATTAGCAAGAAATGAGGGTATTTGTAACCCCAATATATTCTTTGAATTCCCAGTCAGACAATGGCACTATATAGCAGTAGCAAGAAATGAGGGTATTTCTAAACCCAATATATTATTGGAATTCCCAGTCAGACAATGGCACTATATGGCAGTAGCAAGAAATGAGGGTATTTGTAAACCCAATATATTCTTGGATTTCCCAGTCAGACAATGGCACTATATGGCAGTAGCAAGAAATGAGGGTATTTGTAAACCCGATATATTATTGGAATTCCCAGTCAGACAATGACACTATATAGCAGTAGCAAGAAATGAGGGTATTTGTAAACCCAATATATTCTTTGAATTCCCAGTCAGACAATGACACTATATGGCAGTAGCAAGAAATGAGGGTATTTGTAAACCCAATATATTCTTTGAATTCCCAGTCAGACAATGGCACTATATGGCAGTAGCAAGAAATGAGGGTATTTGTAACCCCAATATATTCTTTGAATTCCCAGTCAGACAATGGCACTATATAGCAGTAGCAAGAAATGAGGGTATTTGTAACCCCAATATATTCTTTGAATTCCCAGTCAGACAAAGGCACTATATAGCAGTAGCAAGAAATGAGGGTATTTGTAACCCCAATATATTCTTTGAATTCCCAGTCAGACAATGGCACTATATGGCAGTAGCAAGAAATGAGGGTATTTGTAAACCCAATATATTATTGGAATTCCCAGTCAGACAATGGCACTATATAGCAGTAGCAAGAAATGAGGGTATTTGTAAACCCAATATATTATTGGAATTCCCAGTCAGACAATGACACTATATAGCAGTAGCAAGAAATGAGGGTATTTGTAAACCCAATATATTCTTTGAATTCCCAGTCAGACAATGGCACTATATGGCAGTAGCAAGAAATGAGGGTATTTGTAAACCCAATCTATTACTGGAATTCCCAGTCAGACAATGGCACTATATAGCAGTAGCAAGAAATGAGGGTATTTGTAAACCCAATATATTCTTTGAATTCCCAGTCAGACAATGGCACTATATGGCAGTAGCAAGAAATGAGGGTATTTGTAACCCCAATATATTCTTTGAATTCCCAGTCAGACAATGGCACTATATAGCAGTAGCAAGAAATGAGGGTATTTGTAACCCCAATATATTCTTTGAATTCCCAGTCAGACAAAGGCACTATATAGCAGTAGCAAGAAATGAGGGTATTTGTAACCCCAATATATTCTTTGAATTCCCAGTCAGACAATGGCACTATATGGCAGTAGCAAGAAATGAGGGTATTTGTAAACCCAATATATTATTGGAATTCCCAGTCAGACAATGTTACTATATAGCAGTAGCAAAAAATTAGGGTATTTGTGAACCCAATATATTATTGGAATTCCCAGTCAGACAATGACACTATATAGCAGTAGCAAGAAATGAGGGTATTTGTAAACCCAATATATTCTTTGAATTCCCAGTCAGACAATGGCACTATATGGCAGTAGCAAGAAATGAGGGTATTTGTAAACCCAATCTATTATTGGAATTCCCAGTCAGACAATGGCACTATATAGCAGTAGCAAGAAATGAGGGTATTTGTAAACCCAATATATTCTTTGAATTCCCAGTCAGACAATGGCACTATATGGCAGTAGCAAGAAATGAGGGTATTTGTAAACCCAATCTATTATTGGAATTCCCAGTCAGACAATGGCACTATATGGCTGTAGCAAGAAATGAGGGTATTTGTAAACCCAATATATTCCTGGAATTCCCAGTCAGACAATGGCACTATATAGCAGTAGCAAGAAATGAGGGTATTTGTAAACCCAATATATTCTTTGAATTCCCAGTCAGACAATGGCACTCTATGGCAGTAGCAAGAAATGAGGGTATTTGTAACCCCAATATATTCTTTGAATTCCCAGTCAGACAATGGCACTATATAGCAGTAGCAAGAAATGAGGGTATTTGTAACCCCAATATATTCTTTGAATTCCCAGTCAGACAATGGCACTATATGGCAGTAGCAAGAAATGAGGGTATTTGTAAACCCAATCTATTATTGGAATTCCCAGTCAGACAATGGCACTATATAGCAGTAGCAAGAAATGAGGGTATTTGTAAACCCAATATATTCTTTGAATTCCCAGTCAGACAATGGCACTATATGGCAGTAGCAAGAAATGAGGGTATTTGTAAACCCAATCTATTATTGGAATTCCCAGTCAGACAATGGCACTATATAGCAGTAGCAAGAAATGAGGGTATTTGTAAACCCAATATATTCTTTGAATTCCCAGTCAGACAATGGCACTATATGGCAGTAGCAAGAAATGAGGGTATTTGTAAACCCAATCTATTATTGGAATTCCCAGTCAGACAATGGCACTATATGGCAGTAGCAAGAAATGAGGGTATTTGTAACCCCAATATATTCTTGGAATTCCCAGTCAGACAATGGCACTATATGGCAGTAGCAAGAAATGAGGGTATTTGTAACCCCAATATATTCTTTGAATTCCCAGTCAGACAATGGCACTATATAGCAGTAGCAAGAAATGAGGGTATTTGTAACCCCAATATATTCTTTGAATTCCCAGTCAGACAATGGCACTATATAGCAGTAGCAAGAAATGAGGGTATTTCTAAACCCAATATATTATTGGAATTCCCAGTCAGACAATGGCACTATATGGCAGTAGCAAGAAATGAGGGTATTTGTAAACCCAATATATTCTTGGAATTCCCAGTCAGACAATGGCACTATATGGCAGTAGCAAGAAATGAGGGTATTTGTAAACCCGATATATTATTGGAATTCCCAGTCAGACAATGACACTATATAGCAGTAGCAAGAAATGAGGGTATTTGTAAACCCAATATATTCTTTGAATTCCCAGTCAGACAATGACACTATATGGCAGTAGCAAGAAATGAGGGTATTTGTAAACCCAATCTATTATTGGAATTCCCAGTCAGACAATGGCACTATATAGCAGTAGCAAGAAATGAGGGTATTTGTAAACCCAATATATTCTTTGAATTCCCAGTCAGACAATGGCACTATATGGCAGTAGCAAGAAATGAGGGTATTTATAAACCCAATCTATTATTGGAATTCCCAGTCAGACAATGGCACTATATGGCTGTAGCAAGAAATGAGGGTATTTGTAAACCCAATATATTCCTGGAATTCCCAGTCAGACAATGGCACTATATAGCAGTAGCAAGAAATGAGGGTATTTGTAAACCCAATATATTCTTTGAATTCCCAGTCAGACAATGGCACTATATGGCAGTAGCAAGAAATGAGGGTATTTGTAACCCCAATATATTCTTTGAATTCCCAGTCAGACAATGGCACTATATAGCAGTAGCAAGAAATGAGGGTATTTGAAAACCCAATATATTATTGGAATTCCCAGTCAGACAATGACACTATATAGCGGTAGCAAGAAATGAGGGTATTTGTAAACCCAATATATTCTTAGAATTCTCAGTCAGACAATGGCACTATATGGCAGTAGCAAGAAATGAGGGTATTTGTAAACCCAATCTATTATTGGAATTCCCAGTCAGACAATGGCACTATATGGCTGTAGCAAGAAATGAGGGTATTTGTAAACCCAATATATTCCTGGAATTCCCAGTCAGACAATGGCACTATATAGCAGTAGCAAGAAATGAGGGTATTTGTAAACCCAATATATTCTTTGAATTCCCAGTCAGACAATGGCACTATATGGCAGTAGCAAGAAATGAGGGTATTTGTAACCCCAATATATTCTTTGAATTCCCAGTCAGACAATGGCACTATATAGCAGTAGCAAGAAATGAGGGTATTTGTAACCCCAATATATTCTTTGAATTCCCAGTCAGACAAAGGCACTATATAGCAGTAGCAAGAAATGAGGGTATTTGTAACCCCAATATATTCTTTGAATTCCCAGTCAGACAATGGCACTATATGGCAGTAGCAAGAAATGAGGGTATTTGTAAACCCAATCTATTATTGGAATTCCCAGTCAGACAATGGCACTATATGGCTGTAGCAAGAAATGAGGGTATTTGTAAACCCAATATATTCCTGGAATTCCCAGTCAGACAATGGCACTATATAGCAGTAGCAAGAAATGAGGGTATTTGTAAACCCAATATATTCTTTGAATTCCCAGTCAGACAATGGCACTACATGGCAGTAGCAAGAAATGAGGGTATTTGTAACCCCAATATATTCTTTGAATTCCCAGTCAGACAATGGCACTATATAGCAGTAGCAAGAAATGAGGGTATTTGTAACCCCAATATATTCTTTGAATTCCCAGTCAGACAAAGGCACTATATAGCAGTAGCAAGAAATGAGGGTATTTGTAACCCCAATATATTCTTTGAATTCCCAGTCAGACAATGGCACTATATGGCAGTAGCAAGAAATGAGGGTATTTGTAAACCCAATATATTATTGGAATTCCCAGTCAGACAATGGCACTATATGGCAGTAGCAAGAAATGAGGGTATTTGTAAACCCAATCTATTATTGGAATTCCCAGTCAGACAATGGCACTATATAGCAGTAGCAAGAAATGAGGGTATTTGTAAACCCAATATATTCTTGGAATTCCCAGTCAGACAATGGCACTATATGGCAGTAGCAAGAAATGAGGGTATTTGTAAACCCGATATATTATTGGAATTCCCAGTCAGACAATGACACTATATAGCAGTAGCAAGAAATGAGGGTATTTGTAAACCCAATATATTCTTTGAATTCCCAGTCAGACAATGACACTATATGGCAGTAGCAAGAAATGAGGGTATTTGTAAACCCAATCTATTATTGGAATTCCCAGTCAGACAATGGCACTATATAGCAGTAGCAAGAAATGAGGGTATTTGTAAACCCAATATATTCTTTGAATTCCCAGTCAGACAATGGCACTATATGGCAGTAGCAAGAAATGAGGGTATTTGTAAACCCAATCTATTATTGGAATTCCCAGTCAGACAATGGCACTATATGGCTGTAGCAAGAAATGAGGGTATTTGTAAACCCAATATATTCCTGGAATTCCCAGTCAGACAATGGCACTATATAGCAGTAGCAAGAAATGAGGGTATTTGTAAACCCAATATATTCTTTGAATTCCCAGTCAGACAATGGCACTATATGGCAGTAGCAAGAAATGAGGGTATTTGTAACCCCAATATATTCTTTGAATTCCCAGTCAGACAATGGCACTATATAGCAGTAGCAAGAAATGAGGGTATTTGTAAACCCAATATATTATTGGAATTCCCAGTCAGACAATGACACTATATAGCGGTAGCAAGAAATGAGGGTATTTGTAAACCCAATATATTCTTGGAATTCTCAGTCAGACAATGGCACTATATGGCAGTAGCAAGAAATGAGGGTATTTGTAAACCCAATCTATTATTGGAATTCCCAGTCAGACAATGGCACTATATGGCTGTAGCAAGAAATGAGGGTATTTGTAAACCCAATATATTCCTGGAATTCCCAGTCAGACAATGGCACTATATAGCAGTAGCAAGAAATGAGGGTATTTGTAAACCCAATATATTCTTTGAATTCCCAGTCAGACAATGGCACTATATGGCAGTAGCAAGAAATGAGGGTATTTGTAACCCCAATATATTCTTTGAATTCCCAGTCAGACAATGGCACTATATAGCAGTAGCAAGAAATGAGGGTATTTGTAACCCCAATATATTCTTTGAATTCCCAGTCAGACAAAGGCACTATATAGCAGTAGCAAGAAATGAGGGTATTTGTAACCCCAATATATTCTTTGAATTCCCAGTCAGACAATGGCACTATATGGCAGTAGCAAGAAATGAGGGTATTTGTAAACCCAATCTATTATTGGAATTCCCAGTCAGACAATGGCACTATATGGCTGTAGCAAGAAATGAGGGTATTTGTAAACCCAATATATTCCTGGAATTCCCAGTCAGACAATGGCACTATATAGCAGTAGCAAGAAATGAGGGTATTTGTAAACCCAATATATTCTTTGAATTCCCAGTCAGACAATGGCACTACATGGCAGTAGCAAGAAATGAGGGTATTTGTAACCCCAATATATTCTTTGAATTCCCAGTCAGACAATGGCACTATATAGCAGTAGCAAGAAATGAGGGTATTTGTAACCCCAATATATTCTTTGAATTCCCAGTCAGACAAAGGCACTATATAGCAGTAGCAAGAAATGAGGGTATTTGTAACCCCAATATATTCTTTGAATTCCCAGTCAGACAATGGCACTATATGGCAGTAGCAAGAAATGAGGGTATTTGTAAACCCAATATATTATTGGAATTCCCAGTCAGACAATGGCACTATATAGCAGTAGCAAGAAATTAGGGTATTTGTAAACCCAATATATTATTGGAATTCCCAGTCAGATAATGACACTATATAGCAGTAGCAAGAAATGAGGGTATTTCTAAACCCAATATATTATTGGAATTCCCAGTCAGACAATGGCACTATATGGCAGTAGCAAGAAATGAGGGTATTTGTAAACCCAATATATTATTGGAATTCCCAGTCAGACAATGGCACTATATAGCAGTAGCAAGAAATTAGAGTATTTGTAAACCCAATATATTATTGGAATTCCCAGTCAGACAATGACACTATATAGCAGTAGCAAGAAATGAGGGTATTTGTAAACCCAATATATTCTTTGAATTCCCAGTCAGACAATGGCACTATATGGCAGTAGCAAGAAATGAGGGTATTTGTAAACCCAATCTATTATTGGAATTCCCAGTCAGACAATGGCACTATATAGCAGTAGCAAGAAATGAGGGTATTTGTAAACCCAATATATTCTTTGAATTCCCAGTCAGACAATGGCACTATATGGCAGTAGCAAGAAATGAGGGTATTTGTAAATCCAATCTATTATTGGAATTCCCAGTCAGACAATGGCACTATATGGCAGTAGCAAGAAATGAGGGTATTTGTAAACCCAATATATTCTTGGAATTCCCAGTCAGACAATGGCACTATATGGCAGTAGCAAGAAATGAGGGTATTTGTAACCCCAATATATTCTTTGAATTCCCAGTCAGACAATGGCACTATATAGCAGTAGCAAGAAATGAGGGTATTTGTAACCCCAATATATTCTTTGAATTCCCAGTCAGACAATGGCACTATATAGCAGTAGCAAGAAATGAGGGTATTTCTAAACCCAATATATTATTGGAATTCCCAGTCAGACAATGGCACTATATGGCAGTAGCAAGAAATGAGGGTATTTGTAAACCCAATATATTCTTGGAATTCCCAGTCAGACAATGGCACTATATGGCAGTAGCAAGAAATGAGGGTATTTGTAAACCCAATCTATTATTGGAATTCCCAGTCAGACAATGGCACTATATAGCAGTAGCAAGAAATGAGGGTATTTGTAACCCCAATATATTCTTTGAATTCCCAGTCAGACTATGGCACTATATGGCAGTAGCAAGAAATGAGGGTATTTGTAAACCCAATCTATTATTGGAATTCCCAGTCAGACAATGGCACTATATGGCAGTAGCAAGAAATTAGGGTATTTGTAAACCCAATATATTCCTGGAATTCCCAGTCAGACAATGGCACTATATGGCAGTAGCAAGAAATGAGGGTATTTGTAACCCCAATATATTCTTTGAATTCCCAGTCAGACAATGGCACTATATAGCAGTAGCAAGAAATGAGGGTATTTGTAACCCCAATATATTCTTTGAATTCCCAGTCAGACAATGGCACTATATAGCAGTAGCAAGAAATGAGGGTATTTGTAAACCCAATATATTATTGGAATTCCCAGTCAGACAATGACACTATATAGCAGTAGCAAGAAATGAGGGTATTTCTAAACCCAATATATTATTGGAATTCCCAGTCAGACAATGGCACTATATGGCAGTAGCAAGAAATGAGGGTATTTGTAAACCCAATATATTATTGGAATTCCCAGTCAGACAATGGCACTATATAGCAGTAGCAAGAAATTAGGATATTTGTAAACCCAATATATTATTGGAATTCCCAGTCAGACAATGACACTATATAGCAGGAGCAAGAAATGAGGGTATTTGTAAACCCAATATATTCTTTGAATTCCCAGTCAGACAATGGCACTATATGGCAGTAGCAAGAAATGAGGGTATTTGTAAACCTAATCTATTATTGGAATTCCCAGTCAGACAATGGCACTATATAGCAGTAGCAAGAAATGAGGGTATTTGTAAACCCAATATATTCTTTGAATTCCCAGTCAGACAATGGCACTATATGGCAGTAGCAAGAAATGAGGGTATTTGTAAACCCAATCTATTATTGGAATTCCCAGTCAGACAATGGCACTATATGGCAGTAGCAAGAAATGAGGGTATTTGTAACCCCAATATATTCTTGGAATTCCCAGTCAGACAATGGCACTATATGGCAGTAGCAAGAAATGAGGGTATTTGTAACCCCAATATATTCTTTGAATTCCCAGTCAGAAAATGGCACTATATAGCAGTAGCAAGAAATGAGGGTATTTGTAACCCCAATATATTCTTTGAATTCCCAGTCAGACAATGGCACTATATAGCAGTAGCAAGAAATGAGGGTATTTCTAAACCCAATATATTATTGGAATTCCCAGTCAGACAATGGCACTATATGGCAGTAGCAAGAAATGAGGGTATTTGTAAACCCAATATATTCTTGGAATTCCCAGTCAGACAATGGCACTATATGGCAGTAGCAAGAAATGAGGGTATTTGTAAACCCGATATATTATTGGAATTCCCAGTCAGACAATGACACTATATAGCAGTAGCAAGAAATGAGGGTATTTGTAAACCCAATATATTCTTTGAATTCCCAGTCAGACAATGACACTATATGGCAGTAGCAAGAAATGAGGGTATTTGTAAACCCAATCTATTATTGGAATTCCCAGTCAGAAAATGGCACTATATAGCAGTAGCAAGAAATGAGGGTATTTGTAAACCCAATATATTCTTTGAATTCCCAGTCAGACAATGGCACTATATGGCAGTAGCAAGAAATGAGGGTATTTGTAAACCCAATCTATTATTGGAATTCCCAGTCAGACAATGGCACTATATGGCTGTAGCAAGAAATGAGGGTATTTGTAAACCCAATATATTCCTGGAATATTCCAGTCAGACAATGGCACTATATAGCAGTAGCAAGAAATGAGGGTATTTGTAAACCCAATATATTCTTTGAATTCCCAGTCAGACAATGGCACTATATGGCAGTAGCAAGAAATGAGGGTATTTGTAACCCCAATATATTCTTTGAATTCCCAGTCAGACAATGGCACTATATAGCAGTAGCAAGAAATGAGGGTATTTGTAAACCCAATATATTATTGGAATTCCCAGTCAGACAATGACACTATATAGCAGTAGCAAGAAATGAGGGTATTTGTAAACCCAATATATTCTTGGAATTCCCAGTCAGACAATGGCACTACATGGCAGTAGCAAGAAATGAGGGTATTTGTAAACCCAATATATTATTGGAATTCCCAGTCAGACAATGACACTATATAGCAGTAGCAAGAAATGAGGGTATTTGTAAACCCAATATATTCTTTGAATTCCCAGTCAGACAATGATACTATATGGCAGTAGCAAGAAATGAGGGTATTTGTAAACCCAATCTATTATTGGAATTCCCAGTCAGACAATGGCACTATATAGCAGTAGCAAGAAATGAGGATATTTGTAAACCCAATATATTCTTTGAATTCCCAGTCAGACAATGGCACTATATGGCAGTAGCAAGAAATGAGGGTATTTGTAAACCCAATCTATTATTGGAATTCCCAGTCAGACAATGGCACTATATGGCTGTAGCAAGAAATGAGGGTATTTGTAAACCCAATATATTCCTGGAATTCCCAGTCAGACAATGGCACTATATAGCAGTAGCAAGAAATGAGGGTATTTGTAAACCCAATATATTCTTTGAATTCCCAGTCAGACAATGGCACTATATGGCAGTAGCAAGAAATGAGGGTATTTGTAACCCCAATATATTCTTTGAATTCCCAGTCAGACAATGGCACTATATAGCAGTAGCAAGAAATGAGGGTATTTGTAACCCCAATATATTCTTTGAATTCCCAGTCAGACAATGGCACTATATAGCAGTAGCAAGAAATGAGGGTATTTCTAAACCCAATATATTATTGGAATTCCCAGTCAGACAATGGCACTATATGGCAGTAGCAAGAAATGAGGGTATTTGTAAACCCAATATATTCTTGGAATTCCCAGTCAGACAATGGCACTATATGGCAGTAGCAAGAAATGAGGGTATTTGTAAACCCAATCTATTATTGGAATTCCCAGTCAGACAATGGCACTATATAGCAGTAGCAAGAAATGAGGGTATTTGTAACCCCAATATATTCTTTGAATTCCCAGTCAGACTATGGCACTATATGGCAGTAGCAAGAAATGAGGGTATTTGTAAACCCAATCTATTATTGGAATTCCCAGTCAGACAATGGCACTATATGGCAGTAGCAAGAAATTAGGGTATTTGTAAACCCAATATATTCCTGGAATTCCCAGTCAGACAATGGCACTATATGGCAGTAGCAAGAAATGAGGGTATTTGTAACCCCAATATATTCTTTGAATTCCCAGTCAGACAATGGCACTATATAGCAGTAGCAAGAAATGAGGGTATTTGTAACCCCAATATATTCTTTGAATTCCCAGTCAGACAATGGCACTATATAGCAGTAGCAAGAAATGAGGGTATTTGTAAACCCAATATATTATTGGAATTCCCAGTCAGACAATGACACTATATAGCAGTAGCAAGAAATGAGGGTATTTCTAAACCCAATATATTATTGGAATTCCCAGTCAGACAATGGCACTATATGGCAGTAGCAAGAAATGAGGGTATTTGTAAACCCAATATATTATTGGAATTCCCAGTCAGACAATGGCACTATATAGCAGTAGCAAGAAATTAGGATATTTGTAAACCCAATATATTATTGGAATTCCCAGTCAGACAATGACACTATATAGCAGGAGCAAGAAATGAGGGTATTTGTAAACCCAATATATTCTTTGAATTCCCAGTCAGACAATGGCACTATATGGCAGTAGCAAGAAATGAGGGTATTTGTAAACCCAATCTATTATTGGAATTCCCAGTCAGACAATGGCACTATATAGCAGTAGCAAGAAATGAGGGTATTTGTAAACCCAATATATTCTTTGAATTCCCAGTCAGACAATGGCACTATATGGCAGTAGCAAGAAATGAGGGTATTTGTAAACCCAATCTATTATTGGAATTCCCAGTCAGACAATGGCACTATATGGCAGTAGCAAGAAATGAGGGTATTTGTAACCCCAATATATTCTTGGAATTCCCAGTCAGACAATGGCACTATATGGCAGTAGCAAGAAATGAGGGTATTTGTAACCCCAATATATTCTTTGAATTCCCAGTCAGAAAATGGCACTATATAGCAGTAGCAAGAAATGAGGGTATTTGTAACCCCAATATATTCTTTGAATTCCCAGTCAGACAATGGCACTATATAGCAGTAGCAAGAAATGAGGGTATTTCTAAACCCAATATATTATTGGAATTCCCAGTCAGACAATGGCACTATATGGCAGTAGCAAGAAATGAGGGTATTTGTAAACCCAATATATTCTTGGAATTCCCAGTCAGACAATGGCACTATATGGCAGTAGCAAGAAATGAGGGTATTTGTAAACCCGATATATTATTGGAATTCCCAGTCAGACAATGACACTATATAGCAGTAGCAAGAAATGAGGGTATTTGTAAACCCAATATATTCTTTGAATTCCCAGTCAGACAATGACACTATATGGCAGTAGCAAGAAATGAGGGTATTTGTAAACCCAATCTATTATTGGAATTCCCAGTCAGACAATGGCACTATATGGCAGTAGCAAGAAATGAGGGTATTTGTAAACCCAATCTATTATTGGAATTCCCAGTCAGACAATGGCACTATATGGCTGTAGCAAGAAATGAGGGTATTTGTAAACCCAATATATTCCTGGAATTCCCAGTCAGACAATGGCACTATATAGCAGTAGCAAGAAATGAGGGTATTTGTAAACCCAATATATTCTTTGAATTCCCAGTCAGACAATGGCACTATATGGCAGTAGCAAGAAATGAGGGTATTTGTAACCCCAATATATTCTTTGAATTCCCAGTCAGACAATGGCACTATATAGCAGTAGCAAGAAATGAGGGTATTTGTAAACCCAATATATTATTGGAATTCCCAGTCAGACAATGACACTATATAGCAGTAGCAAGAAATGAGGGTATTTGTAAACCCAATATATTCTTGGAATTCCCAGTCAGACAATGGCACTACATGGCAGTAGCAAGAAATGAGGGTATTTGTAAACCCAATATATTCTTTGAATTCCCAGTCAGACAATGATACTATATGGCAGTAGCAAGAAATGAGGGTATTTGTAAACCCAATCTATTATTGGAATTCCCAGTCAGACAATGGCACTATATAGCAGTAGCAAGAAATGAGGATATTTGTAAACCCAATATATTCTTTGAATTCCCAGTCAGACAATGGCACTATATGGCAGTAGCAAGAAATGAGGGTATTTGTAAACCCAATCTATTATTGGAATTCCCAGTCAGACAATGGCACTATATGGCTGTAGCAAGAAATGAGGGTATTTGTAAACCCAATATATTCCTGGAATTCCAGTCAGACAATGGCACTATATAGCAGTAGCAAGAAATGAGGGTATTTGTAAACCCAATATATTCTTTGAATTCCCAGTCAGACAATGGCACTATATGGCAGTAGCAAGAAATGAGGGTATTTGTAACCCCAATATATTCTTTGAATTCCCAGTCAGACAATGGCACTATATAGCAGTAGCAAGAAATGAGGGTATTTGTAACCCCAATATATTCTTTGAATTCCCAGTCAGACAAAGGCACTATATAGCAGTAGCAAGAAATGAGGGTATTTGTAACCCCAATATATTCTTTGAATTCCCAGTCAGACAATGGCACTATATGGCAGTAGCAAGAAATGAGGGTATTTGTAAACCCAATCTATTATTGGAATTCCCAGTCAGACAATGGCACTATATGGCTGTAGCAAGAAATGAGGGTATTTGTAAACCCAATATATTCCTGGAATTCCCAGTCAGACAATGGCACTATATAGCAGTAGCAAGAAATGAGGGTATTTGTAAACCCAATATATTCTTTGAATTCCCAGTCAGACAATGGCACTATATGGCAGTAGCAAGAAATGAGGGTATTTGTAACCCCAATATATTCTTTGAATTCCCAGTCAGACAATGGCACTATATAGCAGTAGCAAGAAATGAGGGTATTTCTAAACCCAATATATTATTGGAATTCCCAGTCAGACAATGGCACTATATGGCAGTAGCAAGAAATGAGGGTATTTGTAAACCCAATATATTCTTGGAATTCCCAGTCAGACAATGGCACTATATGGCAGTAGCAAGAAATGAGGGTATTTGTAAACCCGATATATTATTGGAATTCCCAGTCAGACAATGACACTATATAGCAGTAGCAAGAAATGAGGGTATTTGTAAACCCAATATATTCTTTGAATTCCCAGTCAGACAATGACACTATATGGCAGTAGCAAGAAATGAGGGTATTTGTAAACCCAATCTATTATTGGAATTCCCAGTCAGACAATGGCACTATATGGCAGTAGCAAGAAATGAGGGTATTTGTAAACCCAATCTATTATTGGAATTCCCAGTCAGACAATGGCACTATATGGCTGTAGCAAGAAATGAGGGTATTTGTAAACCCAATATATTCCTGGAATTCCCAGTCAGACAATGGCACTATATAGCAGTAGCAAGAAATGAGGGTATTTGTAAACCCAATATATTCTTTGAATTCCCAGTCAGACAATGGCACTATATGGCAGTAGCAAGAAATGAGGGTATTTGTAACCCCAATATATTCTTTGAATTCCCAGTCAGACAATGGCACTATATAGCAGTAGCAAGAAATGAGGGTATTTGTAAACCCAATATATTATTGGAATTCCCAGTCAGACAATGACACTATATAGCAGTAGCAAGAAATGAGGGTATTTGTAAACCCAATATATTCTTGGAATTCCCAGTCAGACAATGGCACTACATGGCAGTAGCAAGAAATGAGGGTATTTGTAAACCCAATATATTCTTTGAATTCCCAGTCAGACAATGATACTATATGGCAGTAGCAAGAAATGAGGGTATTTGTAAACCCAATCTATTATTGGAATTCCCAGTCAGACAATGGCACTATATAGCAGTAGCAAGAAATGAGGATATTTGTAAACCCAATATATTCTTTGAATTCCCAGTCAGACAATGGCACTATATGGCAGTAGCAAGAAATGAGGGTATTTGTAAACCCAATCTATTATTGGAATTCCCAGTCAGACAATGGCACTATATGGCTGTAGCAAGAAATGAGGGTATTTGTAAACCCAATATATTCCTGGAATTCCCAGTCAGACAATGGCACTATATAGCAGTAGCAAGAAATGAGGGTATTTGTAAACCCAATATATTCTTTGAATTCCCAGTCAGACAATGGCACTATATGGCAGTAGCAAGAAATGAGGGTATTTGTAACCCCAATATATTCTTTGAATTCCCAGTCAGACAATGGCACTATATAGCAGTAGCAAGAAATGAGGGTATTTGTAACCCCAATATATTCTTTGAATTCCCAGTCAGACAAAGGCACTATATAGCAGTAGCAAGAAATGAGGGTATTTGTAACCCCAATATATTCTTTGAATTCCCAGTCAGACAATGGCACTATATGGCAGTAGCAAGAAATGAGGGTATTTGTAAACCCAATCTATTATTGGAATTCCCAGTCAGACAATGGCACTATATGGCTGTAGCAAGAAATGAGGGTATTTGTAAACCCAATATATTCCTGGAATTCCCAGTCAGACAATGGCACTATATAGCAGTAGCAAGAAATGAGGGTATTTGTAAACCCAATATATTCTTTGAATTCCCAGTCAGACAATGGCACTATATGGCAGTAGCAAGAAATGAGGGTATTTGTAACCCCAATATATTCTTTGAATTCCCAGTCAGACAATGGCACTATATAGCAGTAGCAAGAAATGAGGGTATTTGTAACCCCAATATATTCTTTGAATTCCCAGTCAGACAAAGGCACTATATAGCAGTAGCAAGAAATGAGGGTATTTGTAACCCCAATATATTCTTTGAATTCCCAGTCAGACAATGGCACTATATGGCAGTAGCAAGAAATGAGGGTATTTGTAAACCCAATATATTATTGGAATTCCCAGTCAGACAATGGCACTATATAGCAGTAGCAAGAAATTAGGGTATTTGTAAACCCAATATATTATTGGAATTCCCAGTCAGACAATGACACTATATAGCAGTAGCAAGAAATGAGGGTATTTGTAAACCCAATATATTCTTTGAATTCCCAGTCAGACAATGGCACTATATGGCAGTAGCAAGAAATGAGGGTATTTGTAAACCCAATCTATTATTGGAATTCCCAGTCAGACAATGGCACTATATGGCAGTAGCAAGAAATGAGGGTATTTGTAAACCCAATATATTATTGGAATTCCCAGTCAGACAATGACACTATATAGCAGTAGCAAGAAATGAGGGTATTTGTAAACCCAATATATTCTTTGAATTCCCAGTCAGACAATGGCACTATATGGCAGTAGCAAGAAATGAGGGTATTTGTAAATCCAATCTATTATTGGAATTCCCAGTCAGACAATGGCACTATATGGCAGTAGCAAGAAATGAGGGTATTTGTAAACCCAATATATTCTTGGAATTCCCAGTCAGACAATGGCACTATATGGCAGTAGCAAGAAATGAGGGTATTTGTAACCCCAATATATTCTTTGAATTCCCATTCAGACAATGGCACTATATAGCAGTAGCAAGAAATGAGGGTATTTGTAACCCCAATATATTCTTTGAATTCCCAGTCAGACAATGGCACTATATAGCAGTAGCAAGAAATGAGGGTATTTCTAAACCCAATATATTATTGGAATTCCCAGTCAGACAATGGCACTATATGGCAGTAGCAAGAAATGAGGGTATTTGTAAACCCAATATATTCTTGGAATTCCCAGTCAGACAATGGCACTATATGGCAGTAGCAAGAAATGAGGGTATTTGTAAACCCAATCTATTATTGGAATTCCCAGTCAGACAATGGCACTGTATAGCAGTAGCAAGAAATGAGGGTATTTGTAACCCCAATATATTCTTTGAATTCCCAGTCAGACTATGGCACTATATGGCAGTAGCAAGAAATGAGGGTATTTGTAAACCCAATCTATTATTGGAATTCCCAGTCAGACAATGGCACTATATGGCAGTAGCAAGAAATTAGGGTATTTGTAAACCCAATATATTCCTGGAATTCCCAGTCAGACAATGGCACTATATGGCAGTAGCAAGAAATGAGGGTATTTGTAACCCCAATATATTCTTTGAATTCCCAGTCAGACAATGGCACTATATAGCAGTAGCAAGAAATGAGGGTATTTGTAACCCCAATATATTCTTTGAATTCCCAGTCAGACAATGGCACTATATAGCAGTAGCAAGAAATGAGGGTATTTGTAAACCCAATATATTATTGGAATTCCCAGTCAGACAATGACACTATATAGCAGTAGCAAGAAATGAGGGTATTTCTAAACCCAATATATTATTGGAATTCCCAGTCAGACAATGGCACTATATGGCAGTAGCAAGAAATGAGGGTATTTGTAAACCCAATATATTATTGGAATTCCCAGTCAGACAATGGCACTATATAGCAGTAGCAAGAAATTAGGATATTTGTAAACCCAATATATTATTGGAATTCCCAGTCAGACAATGACACTATATAGCAGGAGCAAGAAATGAGGGTATTTGTAAACCCAATATATTCTTTGAATTCCCGGTCAGACAATGGCACTATATGGCAGTAGCAAGAAATGAGGGTATTTGTAAACCCAATCTATTATTGGAATTCCCAGTCAGACAATGGCACTATATAGCAGTAGCAAGAAATGAGGGTATTTGTAAACCCAATATATTCTTTGAATTCCCAGTCAGACAATGGCACTATATGGCAGTAGCAAGAAATGAGGGTATTTGTAAACCCAATCTATTATTGGAATTCCCAGTCAGACAATGGCACTATATGGCAGTAGCAAGAAATGAGGGTATTTGTAACCCCAATATATTCTTGGAATTCCCAGTCAGACAATGGCACTATATGGCAGTAGCAAGAAATGAGGGTATTTGTAACCCCAATATATTCTTTGAATTCCCAGTCAGACAATGGCACTATATAGCAGTAGCAAGAAATGAGGGTATTTGTAACCCCAATATATTCTTTGAATTCCCAGTCAGACAATGGCACTATATAGCAGTAGCAAGAAATGAGGGTATTTCTAAACCCAATATATTATTGGAATTCCCAGTCAGACAATGGCACTATATGGCAGTAGCAAGAAATGAGGGTATTTGTAAACCCAATATATTCTTGGAATTCCCAGTCAGACAATGGCACTATATGGCAGTAGCAAGAAATGAGGGTATTTGTAAACCCGATATATTATTGGAATTCCCAGTCAGACAATGACACTATATAGCAGTAGCAAGAAATGAGGGTATTTGTAAACCCAATATATTCTTTGAATTCCCAGTCAGACAATGACACTATATGGCAGTAGCAAGAAATGAGGGTATTTGTAAACCCAATCTATTATTGGAATTCCCAGTCAGAAAATGGCACTATATAGCAGTAGCAAGAAATGAGGGTATTTGTAAACCCAATATATTCTTTGAATTCCCAGTCAGACAATGGCACTATATGGCAGTAGCAAGAAATGAGGGTATTTGTAAACCCAATCTATTATTGGAATTCCCAGTCAGACAATGGCACTATATGGCTGTAGCAAGAAATGAGGGTATTTGTAAACCCAATATATTCCTGGAATTCCCAGTCAGACAATGGCACTATATAGCAGTAGCAAGAAATGAGGGTATTTGTAAACCCAATATATTCTTTGAATTCCCAGTCAGACAATGGCACTATATGGCAGTAGCAAGAAATGAGGGTATTTGTAACCCCAATATATTCTTTGAATTCCCAGTCAGACAATGGCACTATATAGCAGTAGCAAGAAATGAGGGTATTTGTAAACCCAATATATTATTGGAATTCCCAGTCAGACAATGACACTATATAGCAGTAGCAAGAAATGAGGGTATTTGTAAACCCAATATATTCTTGGAATTCCCAGTCAGACAATGGCACTACATGGCAGTAGCAAGAAATGAGGGTATTTGTAAACCCAATATATTATTGGAATTCCCAGTCAGACAATGACACTATATAGCAGTAGCAAGAAATGAGGGTATTTGTAAACCCAATATATTCTTTGAATTCCCAGTCAGACAATGATACTATATGGCAGTAGCAAGAAATGAGGGTATTTGTAAACCCAATCTATTATTGGAATTCCCAGTCAGACAATGGCACTATATAGCAGTAGCAAGAAATGAGGATATTTGTAAACCCAATATATTCTTTGAATTCCCAGTCAGACAATGGCACTATATGGCAGTAGCAAGAAATGAGGGTATTTGTAAACCCAATCTATTATTGGAATTCCCAGTCAGACAATGGCACTATATGGCTGTAGCAAGAAATGAGGGTATTTGTAAACCCAATATATTCCTGGAATTCCCAGTCAGACAATGGCACTATATAGCAGTAGCAAGAAATGAGGGTATTTGTAAACCCAATATATTCTTTGAATTCCCAGTCAGACAATGGCACTATATGGCAGTAGCAAGAAATGAGGGTATTTGTAACCCCAATATATTCTTTGAATTCCCAGTCAGACAATGGCACTATATAGCAGTAGCAAGAAATGAGGGTATTTGTAACCCCAATATATTCTTTGAATTCCCAGTCAGACAAAGGCACTATATAGCAGTAGCAAGAAATGAGGGTATTTGTAACCCCAATATATTCTTTGAATTCCCAGTCAGACAATGGCACTATATGGCAGTAGCAAGAAATGAGGGTATTTGTAAACCCAATCTATTATTGGAATTCCCAGTCAGACAATGGCACTATATGGCTGTAGCAAGAAATGAGGGTATTTGTAAACCCAATATATTCCTGGAATTCCCAGTCAGACAATGGCACTATATAGCAGTAGCAAGAAATGAGGGTATTTGTAAACCCAATATATTCTTTGAATTCCCAGTCAGACAATGGCACTATATGGCAGTAGCAAGAAATGAGGGTATTTGTAACCCCAATATATTCTTTGAATTCCCAGTCAGACAATGGCACTATATAGCAGTAGCAAGAAATGAGGGTATTTGTAACCCCAATATATTCTTTGAATTCCCAGTCAGACAAAGGCACTATATAGCAGTAGCAAGAAATGAGGGTATTTGTAACCCCAATATATTCTTTGAATTCCCAGTCAGACAATGGCACTATATGGCAGTAGCAAGAAATGAGGGTATTTGTAAACCCAATATATTATTGGAATTCCCAGTCAGACAATGGCACTATATAGCAGTAGCAAGAAATTAGGGTATTTGTAAACCCAATATATTATTGGAATTCCCAGTCAGACAATGACACTATATAGCAGTAGCAAGAAATGAGGGTATTTGTAAACCCAATATATTCTTTGAATTCCCAGTCAGACAATGGCACTATATGGCAGTAGCAAGAAATGAGGGTATTTGTAAACCCAATCTATTATTGGAATTCCCAGTCAGACAATGGCACTATATGGCAGTAGCAAGAAATGAGGGTATTTGTAAACCCAATATATTATTGGAATTCCCAGTCAGACAATGACACTATATAGCAGTAGCAAGAAATGAGGGTATTTGTAAACCCAATATATTCTTGGAATTCCCAGTCAGACAATGGCACTATATGGCAGTAGCAAGAAATGAGGGTATTTGTAAACCCAATATATTATTGGAATTCCCAGTCAGACAATGACACTATATAGCAGTAGCAAGAAATGAGGGTATTTGTAAACCCAATATATTCTTTGAATTCCCAGTCAGACAATGACACTATATGGCAGTAGCAAGAAATGAGGGTATTTGTAAACCCAATCTATTATTGGAATTCCCAGTCAGACAATGGCACTATATAGCAGTAGCAAGAAATGAGGGTATTTGTAAACCCAATATATTCTTTGAATTCCCAGTCAGACAATGGCACTATATGGCAGTAGCAAGAAATGAGGGTATTTGTAAACCCAATCTATTATTGGAATTCCCAGTCAGACAATGGCACTATATGGCTGTAGCAAGAAATGAGGGTATTTGTAAACCCAATATATTCCTGGAATTCCCAGTCAGACAATGGCACTATATAGCAGTAGCAAGAAATGAGGGTATTTGTAAACCCAATATATTCTTTGAATTCCCAGTCAGACAATGGCACTATATGGCAGTAGCAAGAAATGAGGGTATTTGTAACCCCAATATATTCTTTGAATTCCCAGTCAGACAATGGCACTATATAGTAGTAGCAAGAAATGAGGGTATTTGTAAACCCAATATATTATTGGAATTCCCAGTCAGACAATGACACTATATAGCAGTAGCAAGAAATGAGGGTATTTGTAAACCCAATATATTCTTGGAATTCCCAGTCAGACAATGGCACTACATGGCAGTAGCAAGAAATGAGGGTATTTGTAAACCCAATATATTATTGGAATTCCCAGTCAGACAATGACACTATATAGCAGTAGCAAGAAATGAGGGTATTTGTAAACCCAATATATTCTTTGAATTCCCAGTCAGACAATGATACTATATGGCAGTAGCAAGAAATGAGGGTATTTGTAAACCCAATCTATTATTGGAATTCCCAGTCAGACAATGGCACTATATAGCAGTAGCAAGAAATGAGGATATTTGTAAACCCAATATATTCTTTGAATTCCCAGTCAGACAATGGCACTATATGGCAGTAGCAAGAAATGAGGGTATTTGTAAACCCAATCTATTATTGGAATTCCCAGTCAGACAATGGCACTATATGGCTGTAGCAAGAAATGAGGGTATTTGTAAACCCAATATATTCCTGGAATTCCCAGTCAGACAATGGCACTATATAGCAGTAGCAAGAAATGAGGGTATTTGTAAACCCAATATATTCTTTGAATTCCCAGTCAGACAATGGCACTATATGGCAGTAGCAAGAAATGAGGGTATTTGTAACCCCAATATATTCTTTGAATTCCCAGTCAGACAATGGCACTATATAGCAGTAGCAAGAAATGAGGGTATTTGTAACCCCAATATATTCTTTGAATTCCCAGTCAGACAAAGGCACTATATAGCAGTAGCAAGAAATGAGGGTATTTGTAACCCCAATATATTCTTTGAATTCCCAGTCAGACAATGGCACTATATGGCAGTAGCAAGAAATGAGGGTATTTGTAAACCCAATCTATTATTGGAATTCCCAGTCAGACAATGGCACTATATGGCTGTAGCAAGAAATGAGGGTATTTGTAAACCCAATATATTCCTGGAATTCCCAGTCAGACAATGGCACTATATAGCAGTAGCAAGAAATGAGGGTATTTGTAAACCCAATATATTCTTTGAATTCCCAGTCAGACAATGGCACTATATGGCAGTAGCAAGAAATGAGGGTATTTGTAACCCCAATATATTCTTTGAATTCCCAGTCAGACAATGGCACTATATAGCAGTAGCAAGAAATGAGGGTATTTGTAACCCCAATATATTCTTTGAATTCCCAGTCAGACAAAGGCACTATATAGCAGTAGCAAGAAATGAGGGTATTTGTAACCCCAATATATTCTTTGAATTCCCAGTCAGACAATGGCACTATATGGCAGTAGCAAGAAATGAGGGTATTTGTAAACCCAATATATTATTGGAATTCCCAGTCAGACAATGGCACTATATAGCAGTAGCAAGAAATTAGGGTATTTGTAAACCCAATATATTATTGGAATTCCCAGTCAGACAATGACACTATATAGCAGTAGCAAGAAATGAGGGTATTTGTAAACCCAATATATTCTTTGAATTCCCAGTCAGACAATGGCACTATATGGCAGTAGCAAGAAATGAGGGTATTTGTAAACCCAATCTATTATTGGAATTCCCAGTCAGACAATGGCACTATATGGCAGTAGCAAGAAATGAGGGTATTTGTAAACCCAATATATTATTGGAATTCCCAGTCAGACAATGACACTATATAGCAGTAGCAAGAAATGAGGGTATTTGTAAACCCAATATATTCTTGGAATTCCCAGTCAGACAATGGCACTATATGGCAGTAGCAAGAAATGAGGGTATTTGTAAACCCGATATATTATTGGAATTCCCAGTCAGACAATGACACTATATAGCAGTAGCAAGAAATGAGGGTATTTGTAAACCCAATATATTCTTTGAATTCCCAGTCAGACAATGACACTATATGGCAGTAGCAAGAAATGAGGGTATTTGTAAACCCAATCTATTATTGGAATTCCCAGTCAGACAATGGCACTATATAGCAGTAGCAAGAAATGAGGGTATTTGTAAACCCAATATATTCTTTGAATTCCCAGTCAGACAATGGCACTATATGGCAGTAGCAAGAAATGAGGGTATTTGTAAACCCAATCTATTATTGGAATTCCCAGTCAGACAATGGCACTATATGGCTGTAGCAAGAAATGAGGGTATTTGTAAACCCAATATATTCCTGGAATTCCCAGTCAGACAATGGCACTATATAGCAGTAGCAAGAAATGAGGGTATTTGTAAACCCAATATATTCTTTGAATTCCCAGTCAGACAATGGCACTATATGGCAGTAGCAAGAAATGAGGGTATTTCTAAACCCAATATATTATTGGAATTCCCAGTCAGACAATGGCACTATATGGCAGTAGCAAGAAATGAGGGTATTTGTAAACCCAATATATTATTGGAATTCCCAGTCAGACAATGGCACTATATAGCAGTAGCAAGAAATTAGAGTATTTGTAAACCCAATATATTATTGGAATTCCCAGTCAGACAATGACACTATATAGCAGTAGCAAGAAATGAGGGTATTTGTAAACCCAATATATTCTTTGAATTCCCAGTCAGACAATGGCACTATATGGCAGTAGCAAGAAATGAGGGTATTTGTAAACCCAATCTATTATTGGAATTCCCAGTCAGACAATGGCACTATATAGCAGTAGCAAGAAATGAGGGTATTTGTAAACCCAATATATTCTTTGAATTCCCAGTCAGACAATGGCACTATATGGCAGTAGCAAGAAATGAGGGTATTTGTAAATGCAATCTATTATTGGAATTCCCAGTCAGACAATGGCACTATATGGCAGTAGCAAGAAATGAGGGTATTTGTAAACCCAATATATTCTTGGAATTCCCAGTCAGACAATGGCACTATATGGCAGTAGCAAGAAATGAGGGTATTTGTAACCCCAATATATTCTTTGAATTCCCAGTCAGACAATGGCACTATATAGCAGTAGCAAGAAATGAGGGTATTTGTAACCCCAATATATTCTTTGAATTCCCAGTCAGACAATGGCACTATATAGCAGTAGCAAGAAATGAGGGTATTTCTAAACCCAATATATTATTGGAATTCCCAGTCAGACAATGGCACTATATGGCAGTAGCAAGAAATGAGGGTATTTGTAAACCCAATATATTCTTGGAATTCCCAGTCAGACAATGGCACTATATGGCAGTAGCAAGAAATGAGGGTATTTGTAAACCCAATCTATTATTGGAATTCCCAGTCAGACAATGGCACTATATAGCAGTAGCAAGAAATGAGGGTATTTGTAAACCCAATATATTCTTTGAATTCCCAGTCAGACTATGGCACTATATGGCAGTAGCAAGAAATGAGGGTATTTGTAAACCCAATCTATTATTGGAATTCCCAGTCAGACAATGGCACTATATGGCAGTAGCAAGAAATTAGGGTATTTGTAAACCCAATATATTCCTGGAATTCCCAGTCAGACAATGGCACTATATGGCAGTAGCAAGAAATGAGGGTATTTGTAACCCCAATATATTCTTTGAATTCCCAGTCAGACAATGGCACTATATAGCAGTAGCAAGAAATGAGGGTATTTGTAACCCCAATATATTCTTTGAATTCCCAGTCAGACAATGGCACTATATAGCAGTAGCAAGAAATGAGGGTATTTCTAAACCCAATATATTATTGGAATTCCCAGTCAGACAATGGCACTATATGGCAGTAGCAAGAAATGAGGGTATTTGTAAACCCAATATATTCTTGGAATTCCCAGTCAGACAATGGCACTATATGGCAGTAGCAAGAAATGAGGGTATTTGTAACCCCAATATATTCTTTGAATTCCCAGTCAGAAACTGGCACTATATGGCAGTAGCAAGAAATGAGGGTATTTGTAAACCCAATATATTATTGGAATTCCCAGTCAGACAATGGCACTATATAGCAGTAGTAAGAAATGAGGGTATTTGTAAACCCAATATATTCTTTGAATTCCCAGTCAGACAATGGCACTATATGGCAGTAGCAAGAAATGAGGGTATTTGTAAACCCAATCTATTTTTGGAATTCCCAGTCAGACAATGGCACTATATGGCAGTAGCAAGAAATGAGGGTATTTGTAAACCCAATATATTCCTGGCATTCCCAGTCAGACAATGGCACTATATAGCAGTAGCAAGAAATGAGGGTATTTGTAAACCCAATATATTCTTGGAATTCCCAGTCAGACAATGGCACTATATGGCAGTAGCAAAAATAGTGGGTGTATATAGCCCCAATTCTATTGCTAGGGGACTTGCAGGGTATTTCTGGGGTGAATGTGGGGTGCACACCGTTGGAACGGGGATTTGGGGTGTACATATAGGGTATACGGGAATACACTGTCAGTGTATTCCATTCAGGATCCTGGGAAAGCTGGGTTGCGGCGATTGAGCCCGTCAGTGCCATGTTACACTGACAAGCTTCTCCCTGGAATTAAAGTTATATGTAACCCCAATATATTCTTTGAATTCCCAGTCAGACAATGGCACTATATGGCAGTAGCAAAAATAGTGGGTGTATATAGCCCCAATTCTATTGCTAGGGGACTTGCAGGGTATTTCTGGGGTGAAAGTGGGGGGGCACACCGTTGGAACGGGGATTTGGGGTATATATATAGGGTATTCGGGAATACACTGTCAGTGTATTCCATTCAGGATCCTGGGAAAGCTGGGTTGCGGCGATTGAGCCCGTCAGTGCCACGTTACACTGACAAGCTTCTCCCTGGAATTTAGCTCTTATAAGAGCTGTTGTGGTTGTCTTCTCCTTCCTATCCTAGCCTGTCCCTGCCTACCCAGAATCTAAGCCCTAGCTAACTGGACGGAAACCTCCGTCCCCGGTGAATTGCAAGCTCAGAATGACGCAAAGCTGGGCGTCGCTGTTCTTTTAAATTAGAGGTCACATGTTTTCAGCAGCCAATGGGTTTTGCCTACTTTTTTCAACGTCACCGGTGTCGTAGTTCCTGTCCCACCTACCCTGCGCTGTTATTGGAGCAAAAAAGGCGCCAGGGAAGGTGGGAGGGGATTCGAGTAATGGCGCACTTTACCACGCGGTGTTCGATTCGATTCGAACATGCCGAACAGCCTAATATCCGATCGAACATGAGTTCGATAGAACACTGTTCGCTCATCTCTAATAGTGAGTATTAAATGTAATTTTAAAAACGTGCAATAAGATTGTGAAAGGTGGTACCTGACAACTAGAACTCAGGAGTCAGGATAACAAAGGGCCTCAAATTCTTTCAATTTATCTACTGCATAGCAGTGTTAGTGATTAGAGATGAGCAAACAGTAAAATGTTTGAGGTTCGATATTCGTTTCAAGTAGCCCCTCAATATTCGACTACTCGAATCGAATATCGAACCCTATTATAGTCTATGGGGGGAAAATGCTCGTTTCAGGGGTAGGCAACATTCGATCAAATTATACTTACCAAGTCCATGAGTGAGGGTCGGGCTGGATCCTCCGAGAAGTCTTCTCCTTGCAAGCGTCCCCACGGTATCTTCTGGCACTGAATTCACTCTACCAGGCATCGGGCCTTGGCAGAGCCGACTGCTCATGCCCGCACTACAAGCGGACATGCGCAGTCGGCTCTGCCCAGGAGAAAATTATTTTATTATTCTCCTGTCCTTGTCCCATCAGATAACCTCCACCCATTATCTATCAACAGAATCATTGACATTTAACTCTTTATACGATGCCTTCTCCCCCTCGTTAATGAAAAATTTTTTTAAACAAACATTAAAAACAAACTAAATAAAAGTAAAATAAAATTAACCTGTTATTTATTTAATTTCCATGGTAAATAGCATAAATCTTAAAATTGAGATGCCAGAATTGATAGTTTTTGTTCATTTCACCTCTGAAAAACAGAAAGTAATACACGCAAAATATAAAGTCTTGTAAAGCTAGATTGAAATAAAATGTAAAAAGGTATGTGGGAATGGAAAGAGGGGTCAAATATTGCTGGTTTAAGGCTAAAATGTGATCACTAAAGATTAAATTGCACATTAGGATTAGAGTTATATGCCAGTAATATTTACTTGAGCCATAAATTCAAAATTTGCAATAAGAAAGTGACTATTTGGGGAGGATTTTTTTCAGTTTTAATGTGACTGTAAGGAGGTTAAAATAACTTTTAAACATTTTTTAAAATATAAAACCAAAAGAATTAAAATTCATATCACTTCCTTTTCCCCATTTTATAAAGAAATAAATATCATCAGTCGTGTTACCTCCAAAAATGTCTGAACTGCTAGAATAATAAAAGCATTTATCCTGTGTCGTGAAAATTGTAATGGAAAAAAAATATATTACAAAACACAAGTTGTTGAATTTTGGCATTAAATTTAAAGTACTAAAACATAAAGAAAATGATATAAAGTTGGTGTCTCTGTAGTCATAAAAAAACTACAAAGTTTGTGTGTCATTTTTACTGAAACTCATAAAACAATGGTAAATTTAAGTCTTTCTCCAATTTGCATCCCATTAAAAATTGTTTTGCAGCGTCATAGTTTATAATATTAAATGATGCCATTAGAAATTGAAACTTTTCCCACAAAAAAAAAATCCCTAATATTGCTTTGTGGATGTAAAAGTAAAAAAAATCCTTCTGGCTTTTAAAATGTAGAGCTTAACAAATATGCGATGTGCAAAATTTTGGACAGGTGTGGAAAAAATGCTGCAAACTAAAAATGCTTAAAAAAAGAGGAATTGTTTTTGTCAATTAACAAAATCAAATAAATGAACAAAAGCAAAATTTAAATCAAATTAATATTTAGTGTATCAAACCTCTGGAGAAGGAATCCTGGAAGAGATTGAGGCTAAAGCCCCATGTTGCAGAAACACAGCTTTTTTGTTGTTGCAGATTTTGTTGCAATTTTTTGAGCCAAAGACAGGAGTGGATTGAGCAGAAAGAAAAACTATAAGGGCGTCCTATATATTTCCCATTTACATGTTACAGAATTATTAAAATATTACTTTCTCTGGTTTCTATTCTGATTGTCAACATACGTATGTTTAACCACGACTCCATAGGATCTGTATAGTGGATCTGTATGAGCAGTTTGATGGACTCAAATGTATTAACTTTATCAACGTATAAAAATGTTGCAACTTCCTGTGACATTTTTTGTCTTTGTAACACTATTGTATGTGCTTTTTATATTCATTGCTCATTAAATGAATATGAAGACAGCATTTCAAAGCAGATGAAAGGGTTTATTGAATTGGATCTGAGATCAGTATTGGATATTTTCATTTACTACCTGGCTCTTAGCAGTTCTGACAATTTACATTCCCTTTATATGTAATAAAGACTTATAGTTTTATACTGTTTATACTGTTTATTATTAGAGATGAGCGAATAAATTGGTATTTGATCGAATATCGGGCTGTTCGAGGTATTCGATTACAATCGATTACCACGCGGCAAATGCAGTAAAAATTCGTATCCCCTCCCACCTTCCCTGGCGGATTTTTTGCACCAATAACTGTGTAGGGGAGGTGGGACAGGAACTACGACAACGTAGGCATTGAAAAAAAAAATTAGAAAAAGACATTGGCTGCCAAAATCACGTGAACTTTGATTTATAAGAATAGTCGGCGCCATCTTCGTCTCATTTTGTGGCTTGAAGACATAGGGACAGAGATCTGCAGAGGGCTAGAGAGGGATTAGCTTCTGCTAGGCAGGAAAAAACTGAAGAACAACAACAGCTCTTTTCCGAGCTATACTGCAGGGTGAGGAATCGATGTATGCTCAATCCAGATATCCACGGTGTGTACCCGCAAACGCCAAAGTGGGATACACAGCAATTATCAAGCTATATAGGTTCAACCCAGCTTTCCATGGTGCGTACCCCCAAAACCTAACTGGGATACACAGCAGTTTTCAGGCTATATACACTCAATCCAGCTTTCCATGGTGTGTACCGCCCAAACCTAAAGGGGATACACAGCATATGTCAGGCTATATGCGTTCAATCCAGCTTTCCACGGTGTGTACCCCCAAAAACCTAAGTGGTATACAGAAAATCTGTGTATAGTATATATACGCTGAATCCAGCTTTACTGGTTGTATTCCACTCCCAAATAAAAGTGGTATACAGCTAAATATAATATAGCATCTCTGTTTATGGGCTGAAGCTGAATGATGGGCCTGATACTGTATATGCAGCTGGGGAAAGTGACAACTCCAAAAAAGGGGTAAAAGAATTAATCCTGGGGGTGGCACAGCTTAATTGGCACTAATGGGCACAAAATAGCATCTCTGTTTATGGGCTGAAGCTGACTGGTGGGCGTGACACTGTATACGCTGCTGGGGAAAGTGACAACTCCAAAAGAGGGATATAAGAATTAATCCTGGGGGTGGCACGGCTGAATTGGCACTAATGGGCACAAAATAACAGCTCTGTTTATGGGCTGAAGCTGAATGGTGGGCCTGACACTGTATACGCTGCTGGGGAAAGTGACAACTCCAAAAGAGGGATATAAGAATTAATCCTGGGGGTGGCACGGCTGAATTGGCACTAATGGGCACAAAATAACAGCTCTGTTTATGGGCTGAAGCTGAATGGTGAACCTGACACTGTATACGCTGCTGGGGAAAGTGACAACTCCAAAAGAGGGGTATAAGAATTAATCCTGGGGGTGGCACGGTTGATTTGGCACTAATGGGCACAAAATAACATTTCTGTTTATGGGCTGAAGCAAAAGAATGGGGCATAAACTTAAAATGCAGGGGCCCCAATCTGTCTCTAACTCAAGAGAGCATAGACACGCAGGTTCTATCATGCAGTTACAAGTAGAAGAGTGTCTCTGCAAGTGACAGTTGGGGTTCATTGTGTACACTCTATGCCACCATGATTTTAGGGAGACGTTGAGCCAGGGTTTTTATACTGACTGCCAGATTTGGAGTCGGCAAGGAATTTTTTTCCCTGAAATGGGGAAATTGGCATAAGCCTCATGGGTTTTTTTGACTTGTCCTGGATCAAGACTGTAGGGATTGAAGGGTTATAGGTTGGACTTGATGGACTAATGTCTTTATCCAAACTCATCTACTATGTAACTATGCAACCAAAAAGGCTAACTGCAGGGCATACTTGCACTCCCTCGCCAAACTCACCCTAACCTCAGCTGGGGGAAGCCTTCACTCACCCAAAGGGCCACAGGTCCAACTTCTACACCCAATACGTGTAAGGCGCAGAGGCAGGGCCGCCGATAGGCCAGTACTACTGCTACTGGCATCAGGGGCCCGGCCAAATTTAAAAATTGGGGGGGGGACGCCGATGAGTTGAAATCGGGACATGCTGACCCAGGGCCGGCTCCAGGTTTTTATGGGCCCTTGGGCGACAGAGCCTCAGTGGGCCCCCTTGTAAAGGAGGCGGGGGAGTCGAGACACTGTGCGTCACAGATGAAGTGAGTGACGTCATGCAGGAGTGTGGCGTCACCAACGCCATACCTCCTAATTTTTAATGAGCAGAAAGAGGGGTAAAATGTGCGGCGCGCTCTGCGCTTTGGCTCCACCCACTTTTATGTTGATTCCAGCCATTCTCATTCATTTATCATGTGCTCCCACACAGTATAATCCTCCTACAGTCACCCGTAAATTATATGCCCCCCCTCCATCTCTCCCCCAGTTTCATATACACCCTTCCTCTGTCCCCAGTTTCATGTCCCCCCCTCCATCTCTGTCCCCAGTTTCATCACGTTCTCTCCCTTCATCTGCCCACAGTTTAATGTCCCCTGTCTCTGCCCCAGTGTCATGCCGTTCCCCCCCTCCCCTTCATTTGCCCCCCAGTTTCATTGGGCCCCCTCCATCTCTGTCCCCAGTTTCATGCCGTTCTCTCCCCACCCCCTTCATCTTCCCCAGTGTCATGCCGTTCTCTCCCCACCCCCTTCATCTGCCCCAGTGTCATGCTGTTCCCCCCTCCCCTTCATTTGCCCCCCAGTTTCATGGGGCCCTTTATTATGTTCCACCTTAATATTTAATACAAAACAAACACTTACACTCACCTTCTATCACTCACCTTCCATCATTCCCCCGACGCTCCTCTCTCCCACTCCAGTCATATACGCGATGCAGGAGCTGAGTCACACTGACGTCATCACGCCTACACACGCAAGCCGGAGCTTTAAAGCAGGAGCTGATCTCACAGCTCCTGCATCGCGTATGTATTCCAGCTCATCGGCGGACGGACGCCGATGAGCTGAAATCGTGACAGGCAAGTGCCAGGGGGCCCCCAGAGGCTCTGTGGGCCCTGGCACTTGCCCAACTGCTGAGCTGACCGGGACCATTTTGTTAGGGCCGGGCGGTTGCCCGGCTCGCCCGGCCCTGCATCCGCCCCTGCGCAGAGAGCAGTGGGGGAACGAAGGAGAAGGTAAGTGTAATGTGGAATGTGAAACTGGGGGCAGATGAAGGAGAGGACGGCATGACACTGGTGGCAGAGATGGAGGGACATGAATCTGGGGGCAGAGATGGAGAGGACCTAAATCTGGGGGCAGAGATGGAGGGGACCTAAATCTGGGGGCAGAGATGGAGGGGACATGAATCTGGGGGCAGAGATGGAGGGGACATGAATCTGGGGGCAGAGATGGAGGGGACATGAATCTGGGGGCAGAGATGGAGGGGACATGAATCTGGGGGCAGAGATGGGGGGACATGAATCTGGGGGCAGAGATGGAGGGGACATTAATCTGGGGGCAGAGATGGGGGGACATGAATCTGGGGCAGAGATGTGGAGACATGAATCTGTGGGCAGAAATGGAGGGGACATGAATCTGGGGGCAGAGATGGGGGGACATGAATCTGGGGGCAGAGATGGAGGGGACATGAATCTGGGGGCAGATGAAGGGTGTATATGAAGCTGGGGGAGAGACGGAGGGGGGACATATAATTTACCTTGACTGTAGGAGGATTATACAGTGTGCGGGAACATGAAAAATTAATGAGTGGGCGGAGTCAACATAACAGTGGGTGGGGCTAAATTTCCAGCGGCGCACAAAGCCTCCTGATGACACTAGGCCCCTCAGTGGCAGTAGTTTGGCCAGGAGGGGGGGCAATTAACATCTCCCAGACCTTGGCGAGTGTTGCCCTGGTGGTTGTGGACTGGATGGCAGTTGTTAGCCTCTTGGAGGAATTCTCCTCTCTGCCGCCAGCGAGGGTTTACAGAAACATTTCCATCATATTCTGCACCAGTTGCTTGTGGCAATCATTTATGTGATTTTTCCTCTCCCCTACCAGAATGAAGGATGAGATTTTTTTCTTATACCATGGGTCGAGGATTGCAAAAATCCAGTATTGTTTGCTCTCCATGATGTGAACTATGCCTTTGTCTCTTGAAAAGCAACCCAACATGAAGTCAGCCATGTGTGCCAGAGTGTTACTTGGCATGACTTCGCTGCCCCCAACTGTAAGGGTCACTCTCCATTTCCTCCATTTTCCACTCCCCTTCACAGCATCCGTTCTGAAGCAATGGGATGCACTGAACTTCCCCTCAAGCCTTGTGTGGTACAGTGACATGAAATGCCACTTCATCCCCCTCATCTTCCTCCATCAGCCAATGGTGGAAAGATGACAGGAGTGTGCTCTGAATGTTTTCAGGCTAGCAGAGGCTACTTTTCACTTACGAAAATGGCCGCACTTTGACCAGTATATCAGGCACAATGGTGTAGGTTTCAAAGATCCTTTGCACCAACAAGTTGAAAACGTGGGCCATGTGTGGACTGTGTTTGAGTCTGGCTAGCTCCAGATCTGCTACCAGATTCTGGCCATTATCACATACACCAACATGCCTGGGCCCAGGTGCAGCGGGGAAAACCACATTACCATCACATTGAGGATGGCATCCCTAATCTCGGGGGAAGTGTGTTTTCTGTAGGCCAAACTGATGACCTTCACGAGTTGCTAGTGGTAACGTTACAGTGAATACAGTGCGTAACATTTTGTGGTGACTTATCAGAGACGTCCCTAACTAATCGCTCACATCTCTTCCCTCTGGACTGCCATGACCACTTCTTCCAGCAAGTGATTTGTCTCTGTAAAGTTTGCAACACAGACATCTTTGAATCCTCACTTCTCCAGGCACCCGACCCATATTGTCCTCACCTACACAAAGCCACTTAAAGAGGACTTTGAATGGGTTGGGCGCACTGTCGGCTTTCTTGATCTGTGCCCCAGGTGAAGAGCTATCAGTGCCGGTACCATAGCTCTTCATTGTTAGAAGGGCATTCCTGACAATCAGTCAGGGATGTCCTTCTTCACAGCAGCGCCAATAGCGCTGTACTGTGACAGCAGGGAGGAACTGTCACAGTACAGTGTTATAGGTGCTACTGTGAGGAAGGGTGTCCCTGACAGACTGTAGTGCTCCTATTAACCTCCAAGTGCAAGAATTACAAGTGGGTAGGGAAAAAAACAGTCCTCAATCCCAAAGAAGGGCCAGACAGACATTCAAAAGCCCCCCTTCCCCTTCCCCCTTCCCCAGCACCCCAAACCCCCCAGCACGCAAAGCCTTCCCCAGCACACCCCCCCCCCCCCCCCATCATCATCAATCTAGTATTTAATGTATCCCCTATCCGTAGGATAGGGGATAAATACTTGAAAAAAAACTATTTTTTTCAGCAAAAGTATACTTACTTCTGCTCTTCAGCCTGTGCAGCGGTCTTGTGACTAGAGACCGAGTAGGAGCGCAGGCACACGTCGGGTGCAGGCCTGATTACGTGGCCACATCACCCGGTGTGTGGGGAGGAGGAGGAGGAGGGGGCGGCATTAACATGCAGAAAGCAGGTAGGGAGACGACCTCTCTGCTAAGGATGAGGGGCGGCCACTGGAGCAGTGCTGCTGCTAAAAGGTGAGAGTTGTCCACAGGGCCGCCCCAAGCCACCTCTCGCTTCCCCTGCCAGGCTGCCGTAACGCTAAGCCAGTCCAGGACAGTTCGCACGCAGCTTGTCCTGGACTGGCTTAGGTAAGTAAAAATGACGTCCCCCGGCATAGCACCGCCTGAGGCAGTTGCCTCAGGTCGCCTCATTAAAGGTGCGCTGAGAACATTGCCTAAAACTAACTTAAAGATTAGGTTTCATTTTTCAAAACTGACTTGTCTTTTTTTTTTTAGATCACTTTGAGATACTTTAAATTACCCAAGTGATTTTGAGTTTGTTTTTTCATGACATGTACTTCATGTGAGCGGTAAACATTGATCGATATTTTTTTGCTTATAAAAAAATTGAAAATTTGATTTAAATTTGGAAAAATTAGCAATTTTCAAAATAGGAAATGCTCTGCTTTTCAGTCATACCACCCAAATACATGAATAAATGTTATCTATCATATCTTTGCTTTATATTTATAATCATCTTCTAATTGTCCTTCAATTTATTTCAGACGTTAGAAGGTTTACAAGTTTACAAGCTTTACAAGATTATTTCCCAAAACCCATTTGTTAGGAACCACTTCCGTTCTGAAGGGGATTTTAAAGGCCTATATATTACAAACCCCCCTATTAACCTACCCATTTTCAAAACTGAACCTCTCAAATAATTCAAAACAGCATTTGGGAAGTTTGTTAACCCTTTAAGTATTTCACTGGAATTAAAACTGAAAAAAAAATGTAATTTTATTGAAAAAATAATTGGTACTCTAGAGCCCCTCGAGTACTAATACAATGAAACCCCCTAAAAGTGACTCCATTTTGGAAACAACACCCATTAAGGAATTTATAACAGAGACCACAAACAAAGGTTTCTTTAAACATTTAGGGATCTGATGTGCTCGGGACTCAGATGTGTAGCCTGTGAGTAGAATTGAGAAACAGGACCTTATAGCCCATGACTTGGCCTTAGGTTTCTGATCTGGTTTAGCAATTTAACAACTTATATGGTTGTTCTAGAAACTACAGAGAAAACATTTCTTTGTGAGGAAACTGCCATGGAGCGACAATTAGCTGCACTATATAGGAAAATACACATTTGGGAACCCTACTTCACCACAGCTAATCCATTGTTGAAAATCTTCCTCACTTCCTGTACTTCCATTTTGCAAATCCTTTGCAAACTCCTGCCAGTAAATAAAAACTGAGTTACTGTTAAACTGTAGTATGGTATCCTGTGTACAACAACAAGGGCATTTCTATCAGCAAAACCCTACACCACTGTCATGATCCTTAGTGCATACCTTGCATCACCTAGGAGTTGAGGCAAGTCCACCACCATGGACTCAGTGACAAAAGAATACAACAACCACTGTTTTTGCTTTGACTCCCATCTTTTATACAGATGCCATAGTAAATTCCACTGATACAATATGTTAACAATATGGGGGTTTTTTTCATTCTAATTTAAGAAGATTATCTCAAAAAATTTTCTTTGCATTTACTCCTGTTGTGTTACACATAGGAGTGAGCAATAACTAAATAAAATTGCTTTAAAAAGCGACTGAAAACTTTTTGGTTATTACTTGGTTAAGGAATGTGGCACAAAATGTAATAACTGTGATTATATTTCCTTTGAAAATATTTTTGACTAGCAATTGTATACCAAGAAAAAATACATTTGAAACTTTACATCTTTGTACACACTTCTTAGGAATGGGAGAATTTCAGTTCTGTCAACCATTATCTTTAACCTTTGCTACTTGAGACATAAGTATGGAGAAACTGAGAATACTCTTTTGAAGTTTTCCTCAGACTGAAAACTCATCATTTGTAAATGTAACCACATGATTCTTTTATATTCCTCTAAGGAGACAGAAATTCTGTCTTACAAACTGTGAATTGCACACATTTATTTGATAGTACTTTAGCTCTTCAGTCAATACTTGACAGTTCTTGTAATGAAGATACTTATTTATACTATCAGTGAAGGAATCTGAAGTGTGCCGGGTACAATGTCTTTTAGCTCTTTCATATTCTACAATCATACATTACTAAACATAAGACCGTTCTTAAAGAGCTATTACCATGAGTATAATCATTAGATCATTTAGATTTATAGACAATTAAAAGTCAACATGGGAAGAATATGCAAATCTGTCTCCCAAGATGTAATCAGGGAGACAGTGCCTCTGTTATGCTGCCCTCTATGGGAAGCACCCTGAATTCTCTCTATGCTCTCAATGCTCTCTCTAGGCTGCGCTGATGAAGTCCAACCAGACAGAAATGGTGCCGTCCGTAGCTGAGAAATTGATTTTGCTATAACTCCACATTACGCAGTAAAGACTTCTGGGAAAGTCGGGCATGATGTTCAGGGTGCTTCCCATAGAGGGCAGCATAACAGAGGCACTGTCTCCCTGTTTACATCTTGGGAGACAGATTTGCATATTCTTCCCATGTTCCCTTGCAGTGGAGCAACTATGGCAGTATAAGTCTCCACACACCTGAAAAGGTGGTCTCTCCCTAAGGATGGACGTTATCCCCATAATTAAAAGTTAAACATTGTTTTGTTTTATGTAGATTGTGAGCCCTATAGGGATCACCATGTACATTTTTTTTCCCTATCAGTATGTCTTTGTAGAATGGGAGGAAATCCACGCAAACACAGGGAGAACATACAAACTCCTTGCAGATGTTGTTCCTGGGGGGATTTGAACCCAGGACTCCAGCGCTGCAGTGCTAACCACTGAGCCACCGAGTTGCCCCTTTCAAAGTTAAACATTGTTGCAAATTTAAATAGTAAAAGATTTGCTGAGTTTTAAGAATTTCCTTTCAAAATCTTAGTTTGTTGCCTTGCTTGGTTGCAAATTGATACAGTCATGAATGCAGAAACTTTCTTGTCAGAAACCAGCCATGAATTCATTATTGTGGACAGGTATCAGTCAGGGACATTACACATGAGAAGAGATAACCTGACCATGAAAAGGAAATCATGGCTGGGATTCAGACAAAAACCAGACCACAGAAAGTTGCAATCACTCAAGACAAATGGCTGTCATCACTGATATGATCAGAGAAAAACTTTAAAGGTGTTGTCCAGGATAAATCTATATTTTAAACCTAAGGTCCCCATGCCCCCCCCTCCAATTTTCTAAATAAACATTTATTACATTAACATTTTCTTAAATTTACTGTAATACATATGTTACCTATATTAAGTCACATGACCTGACGTTGCAGGGTCACCTCCTCTTTGTGACGTGTGTCGGTCGCTCATCATTTCCTTGGTTCAATGTTATGTAATGTAGTAAAACATAATCTGTTCTAATGTAACATGTATACTTATTATGTATATACTTTATTAAAAACTAATAAAAAGATTTATGAAAAAATGGCATCGAAAAGGGTTAAAAGTTGGATAAGTCAAAACATAATTTTTCAACTGAAACAACGTAGAAAATAACTCAAGTTAAAATTAAAGTTTAAGACTCCTTCTTCTACAGTTAAGAAACTGCAAACATTTTGTAGTATCTTGCTGAGGTGAGGCCAGCTGCTGTTTTTACTGATTATCTGTGACTGACCTTGGCTTGTTTTCTGACCTTGTCTCAGCCTGATCCTTAGTCATGTCCTGTCAAGGTGTCAGCCTTTATACTAGTTTGCCTGCTCATGTTTTGACTTCTGATTGGATTTCCATATTGTCTCTGTGACTCTTGCCCTGACCTCTGCCTGGATAACTTTTTTTGCATAAATTCAGTGGGACTGTTTTAAGAGGAAACAACCTGGCAGTCTCCTACAGCAAAGACCAATCTCCTGTATAGCTGATAATGGAAACGATTTACACAATGTCCTCAGGAGTAGCTGAAAGTCATACTGGTTAGGTGATACAATGGATCGACACTAACTTATTACAGGCTATAGACTCCTCTGGCCATGTAAAGCCAGTCATGCAAGATTTCTACAAGCACCTTGCCACTCTGTGTGATAGCCAAGAATACTTCAATTTTTGAACATCACTGAAGCTCCTTTGAATGCATTAGCAGTTCTGCAACACATCCACTTCCTCAAGATACTGATCTATATCTCCTGTACCATAGACAAACATGCCCATTAGTTTTGATCTGGACATGCCAAAGTGGTGTTCATTGTGTTCATCCTGTCTGGAAAGGCTCTGGCATGCCACACCACTATGGGAGAATACTGATCCTTTGGATACCAACTTGTAATCGTCCATGGCAAACTTTGGGATACTTTTCTGGCTTTGCATCCTCTGTTGCATCTTTCCTACTACCCGACCATTTGCCAGTATGCCACTTGGTTCCATAACAGCCTTAAAACTGCCTTGGAAGAGTAAGGCCCTTGCGGCTGCTTTCTGGGAAGGAGTGCTGAAAAGATTAAAAGTGAACTAGCCAGCATGGATCTGTTACTCTTTATGACCTGAATTTGCTGGTAAGCCATATTGTTCTGCACATTAGAAAATTCCAACAAAAAGCCTTCCATGAGGAAAGGACAAGCAAGCCAGATGAAGTGTGCATAACAAGAAACAGTCGTCGCTTTGTTGCCAAATGTTACCATCCTCCTCATGTACGCACTATATTTAATGAAGATGGAATAAAGAAATTTTTCGTTTTTAAGACGCTGTGGTGAATGCCCTGATTTTTTCTTTACACCGACTATTATACCACATTCTACAGTGAGCACCACCAGACTTTTCTTGAGCAGCTTTCTGCATCCTCACACAATTACCATTCCTTTCAACACTGTTTGGTCGTGATCTGAGACAGTTTACATTTTAGCAGTAGTGCCACTCTTTCTCTCTTTTTGTCAAAACCTCACCCCTTGTATTCATAATGCTCCCTAATAATCCTGATATAAATTACCCTCTTCTGTTCACAATACCTTCTTATATAAAGTGTGCCCCCATCATCCTAATGACCTGTAATGAATCCTCCCTTATATTTCTCTTTCCTAACAACCCCTTATAATACTAAATTACAAACAACTGTGCAAAAAAAAAAAAATATAATTATACTCACCTACCTGCGATCCTTCGGTGAATGGAGTTGCTGCCACCTCCTCTTTTCTTCTGCTCTATGCGCAGTGTCCACTCATATGACGTTTGTGTCTGGGCACAGGACATATGATGCCATGACATCATTTCACCACCTATGCCGAGAGCAGACATATTCTGTCTGGTCTCGGTGTCTTGTAAACTGCAGGACTCTATTGTAAGACTTTTTCAGGATGGGTTTTAACTAGATCGGTGTCTGCAGACACTGATCTAGTTAAAAGTAAAACATGGCCCCTGGTTGGGCCCCCAGAGAGTTTATTTTCACGGGGCTGCCACCTCCTTCGAGGTCTGAACTGATCCTTGCTCCAGCAGGGATCGGTAAGTAAATAGGACGGGCCTGTTACCTGCTGGAGTTACTCCAGCAGTTAACGGCCTATTTTAAAACAAAAACAAATGACCAATTTTTGGTGTTTTTTTTAAAAAGTCAATTCATCGCTTTTCAATAGGCATGCATGCTAACTATGTGCCACAAACTTTTCTTCACATTCTGCATTTTCGAGTGGCAATGAATAAAGGAGTCCAAGAGTGGCTAGTCATAACCAAACAAATTATCCTGATTCACAGAATTATAAGAGCAGTGGATACAAAAGGCCTCTGCAAATAACTGCAAGAAGTTGTAGAGTAAATTGAAATCAATATAGTATCTTGTTAGTCATCTGTAGGTCATTATGGATGATGCTTGATTGGGAAGGATACTATATCATTGTTATTGATTCTGATTGATCCTACAACTTCTTGCAGATGTTCCTGGGAGTCAGGATGATTTGTTACATGATTTGTCCACTTAGGACTCTATTTGTTTTTTTGTTTGATTTTATGATATTTTAAATTATAAGTTACTATATAAAGATAAATCGGCAATATTTGTGTACAGTGATGTATTATATAATGTAACCAAAAAATAAAAATATACAGAATAAAAACTGAACACATTAGGAGGACTACATCATTTATAAACAGGGCATGGTTTTTACGTATAAACCACTTTTCAACCATTTTTGCAACAGTACTGGGCGCAAGTAAGTAGAACAATGTAAGACCCTGCAAGGCCTAACAAACTTGCAGGGCTGTGCCACTGTGACATTATACTTGTTTATAAGTTTCTCTCTTGAATCCACTTTGTGCTTCTCTCCAGTATATGCCAATAAAATGTAATCTCCTGAAACATCATTTGAAGAGGTACATTGCATCCCTCAAGCAGGCAGCAAAATCTTCTGATGTTGTAAATATACACATGTTGTGCTTATGACATAATGTCATTGCTGTCTGGTTATATTTAGCAATAATATTCTTTCCTGTATTGGATCATTTCAGAGTGTTGCTATGACTTTTGCTTCAGACTTGTTTCCAGACATGGATTCCTGTGCCAATTCACCATTCATAATGAACTACATGCCCACTGATTTTTATCTGACCACGCCAAAGTGCCATTCATTGTGCCCATTCTGTCTGTAGACGTTTTTGTTTGCCACACATCTCTGAAAGCGTACTGGTACTTTAAAGAGGTTAATGTTTAATATCAATGACCTAGCCTTAGGTACTAGAGTGTTGTCACATAGACTTCAATACAGTACACTTACCCCTACAGTTTGTACGATGAGGGGGTAGCGTGGCTCGTGGTATGTAAACATTACCAAGAGCTGCATTGTCTCGATACAGGTGATCTGCGGGTGTCAGACCCCTGAAGATGTATTATTGTTGGCCCATCTATTCTAGATAGTGTATAACCCCTTTAACTATAAACTCGTATGCATACTTAACCAGGCCATTTTAACACATTGGACGGCCCAGTTCAAAGTTTTCATAAGTGGGTCTCCCTATTGCCACCACTTAGAAATACCTGACCTGCACAAATTATAGTGGCCCTAACACAGTATAATGCCTTCCCTTCCAGATACCCCCACAGTGTAATGTCCCCCTGCAGTTGCGCCCAGTGTATTGCCCCTTCCAGCTGCCCTACAGTTTAAAGTCCCCTTGTAGTTGGCCAAAGTTTAATGACTCCCACCTACGAAACAAAAATGAAAAAAAAAAAACACTAATACTCACCTTTCTTCACTCCCCTGCTGTTCTGGTTCTTCAGGGAGCTGCAGGCACCATATAAATGATGTCATGACATTGCTTCTACGGATTCCAGGGAAGAGAGAGGATGAATGGTAATTATATTGCTCCAACTTATTCTGCAGCTCTTTACAAATTTTAGTGTGGTTAGTGTGAGACCATTGAACAGAGGAATGTTCATTTTATGGATTCTGACTGCGGAATAGTTTACATTAGGATTTATGGAAAGATGTGTCTTTAGGATGCTTTTGAAGCTGTAAAAATTGGGAGTTAATCTGATTGTCTGGGATAGAGCATTCCAGAGAAGTGGTGAAACTCAGGAGAAGTCTTGTATGGGATGGGTGATGAACAGGGATACAGGAGAAAATCTATGGAGGTGCAGCATTATGGAGAGCCTTGTGGATGAGGGTTATAAGTTTATATTGTATTCTGTATTGAATAGACAGCCAATGTAGTGAATAACACAGACCGGAGACCTCGCTGTAGTGTCTAGACTGATAGGTGAGCCTGGCCGCTGCGTTCAGAATGGATTGCAGAGGGGAGAGTTTAGTAAACAGAAGGCTGATTAGAAGGGAGCAGTCAAGTCCAGAGTAAACCAGGGCAACAATAAGGGTGTTTAATGTTTCAGTGGTAAGGAAAGGGAGGATTTTGGAGATGTATTTTTTAGGACATGACATGCTCATTCAAGAGATTGGATATTGGGAATGAATGAACGTAGCCTTGGTCATTGAAGTACCAATTACAGAACCCACTCTGTTCTCTATTGCACTTAGTCCTCCTGGTCTATTGCACTTAGTCCTCCTGGTCCTTGAATAATTAGATGATAATTAGATGATCTCCTTCTATGTTCTTTTGGAGTCCTCTTGTCTATTACTCCTATTGTTATTTTGGTTACCGCTACATGCTACAGGTTTCAGGCTTTGACCAACTATTGGGGTTCTCATTCTCATTCCCGCTGTCTGTTGAAGGTTCACCCCCTAGCTGAACTCTCTGGTGTCTGGGTCACCTCTTTTATGTGCAAGCCTGAGAATTTTAGCAGTAACGAGGAGGTTTGAGTGAATTATCTGTTGCCTGGTTTCTTACCCCCTGCTTTTTTTCTTACCTCTACAAAGTCAAGTTTACCCATTGTCCTTCCCAGGGACATAGACAAAGTCTGAATACTACAAGGCTGGCCCTCTTTTTTGCTCCTTTGACTATGTCAATCAATACTAATATTGATACCACTTTTTCCATGGCAAAGTAGTTCTAGCTTGCTACTGTCCTTCTAAAGCATTTGTTGCTGTGTTTCCTGATTATCTGTGTATAACCTAGCCCTGTTTTCAAACCTCATCTCAGTGTAACCCTTAGGCACCTCATGTCCTGTCAAAGCATCTGTCTATCAATGTTTCAACCTTGGCTTATAGTTCTGTTTTTACTGTTTGCCTCCTCCGACCTCTTCCTGGATAACCATTTTGCATTTATTGTGTCGTTACTCACCTTAGTCTTTGCCTTAACCAAACTCTTGCAGGTTCCCTTGGTGACATGTACAGGTGTCTGTCACCCTGCCAGAGTCAGTTTTCACCTACACTGAGACTACTCCTAGAGGAAGCAACCTGATGATCTGCTACAGGAAAGACTTGATCCCCACACAGTATAGGGGTTAAAAGATGGAAAGAAGGAGACCACTTAAACAAGCCCTCAGGAGTAGCTTAAATTTAGGTCAATGAGTGTGTCAATCTGGTTAGGGTCTACACTTGTCCACATTGCCATATATCGTATGTTGCTATGTATGGTCAAACTTTGATGTATGAAGATAAGGGATATGAATTCCAGCCTTTCAAAGTTTTTGTAGGCAAATTGTGGTGTCATGCTAAAATTGGTTTCATGAGGAATTGCTTTCCTCAACCAAACTGAAGATCAGTTATGTGTAGACACATCTGTACATGTGGCACATGTAACTATTAATGCAGTATATTCACCATAAATTTAGCAGCCCTGGATATGTAAGTACTAACATTTACTATTAGAATCCATATACTGCATATTTACAAGCATCAATTAAACATGCATGTAATTCCATTACTGGCTACATAGCAAATGTGCAGATATTTCTATTAATAATATGGAAGCAAATCTAATCTCCAGACAAGCACTTCTAGCTACCTGTTACCAAAGTTACAAAACCAGAGAGCTTCTCTGTTAAGGACATAGCCTATTTGCATTACAGGGATTCTATCATTAAAATCAGTGTCCCTAACACAAAGAAATAGCCTTAAGAAAGGCTATTCTTCTCTGACCTTTAGATTTCTACTCCACGCCGTTGTTCGGTAGAAATCTCAGTTTTCTTTGGTATGCAAATTAGTTAGCTCATAGCACTGGGGAGGTCTCCAGCGCTCAAACAGCACTGGGGCATCCTTAATGCTGCAAGAGAACTCTCCAGCACCGCCTCTATCTTCTTTTGGAACGGCCTCTCTCCGTGTCTTCTTCCACCACTGGGGATCAAACTTCTACACATGGGCAGTCGGCTCTGCCATTGGGCCTCAGAGAGAGCTGAGTGCACATGCCCATGGCCATTTTTTTGTGGCCGCGAGCGTAAGCTATATGCATTAAAAAGCGGTTAGCTAAGAAACCACACAGATCCCATAGACTATAATGGGCTCTGTGTGTTTTCCATATGGTGTCTGCACGAATCATGCAGAGAGAAAAGTGCTGCTTGCAGTACTTTAGATTGTGAGCCCTAAACACTGTCCTGTTTAGGGCTCACAATCTAAATTCCCTATCAATATGTATTTGGTGTGTGGACAGAAACTGGAGCACTTGGAGGAAACCTTTATAAACATGGTGAGAACATACAAACTTCCAAACTCCTTTCTTGGCTAGATTCCAAACTAGGACTCCTTTGCTGTAAGGAAACAGTGCTAACTACTGATAAACCATAGTTTATCGATATGTAGGATCAGCACACATAGAAATAAATGCAGGTGTCAGTCTGTTCAGTGTGTTTTTCTTATATGTTTACAAATAGCTTAGTCCAATTGGCAGAATCTACTTGCTCACTGACTATGCTGAAATTCCTGTTTTGTATAGTCCAGAGGACATTAAAAAAAATTAAGGGCAAAACAAATGACCAAATAAGTCCAATAATGAGCAGTCAGAACCGAATAAATTATACTGACCCACTGGAGCATAAGGCTAAGGACCCACATTGCAGAAACGCAACTTATTTTGTTGCAGATTTTGCTGCAGTTTTTTTAGCCAAATCCAGGAGTGGATTGAGCAGATGGTACAAGTATAAGAACTTCCCTTATATTCCCCATTCCTTTTGTAGCCATTCTTGGCTTTGGCTCAAAAAATCTGGCAACAAAAAAAGCTGTGTTTTCGCAAAGTGGAGCCTTAGCCTAAGGGAGCATTCACACGGTGTAACGTGCCGCGAGATTTGGCACGTGTACGCGTGACCCTTTGCGTGCCGAACACGCTCCCATTCATTTCAATGGAAGCGGGGAGCGTATGCGCCGCACTAGTTTGCGGCCGTGCATTTATTCACGGCCGCAAACTAGCGCGGCGCATACGCTCCCTGCTCCCATTGAAATGAATGGGAGCGTGTTCGGCACGCAAAGGGTCACGCGGCGTACACGTGCCAAATCTCGTGGCACATTACACCGTGTGAATGCTCCCTAAGAGTCATGGATACATAGGGTCTCTGCAAATAACTGCAAGGTGTTGTAGGATAAATCAAAACTGATAAGAATAATATAGTGTCTTGTTAGTCCTGCACAGATATTTATGGATAATGGTTGATCGGGACAGATGCCTTATTGTTGTTATTGATTTATTTGATTTATCTTACAACTTCTTGCATATATTTGCAGAGACCTTTTGTATCTATGGTTCTTATTAGAGATGAGTGAGTAGTGAAATATTCAAAAATTCAAAATTCGATTCGATTAGACCTCAATATTCGACTATTTGTTCGAATATTGAATCCCATTATAGTCTATGGGAACAAGATGCTCGTTTCAGGGAAACCAAAATTCGACTGATTGGAGTCACCAAGTCCACAATGACAGCTCAGGAAATGATGCCAACATCTCTGGAATGCAACCGGGACAGAAGGGAAAGCATGCCTGGGGGCATCTAACACACCCAAGTCCCAGTATTATTATTATTATTACTAGCTTTTACCCACAACTTTGTCTGCGGTGATTTGAGAATTGGGTGGCGCCACACCTCTGTTACTGTTTCGTGTTTGTGTCATCATTGATTTTGAGTTTAAACTAATAAAGAAGAAGCTTTGTAATTTCCGCTACAACCGGGCTGGAGCTGATTTTAATCATTGGATTTGCTGAGGTATATTACCGTAACGTGACTGTGTAAGGTCAGCAAATACATGTAAATGTCATTGAGTGGGGTCAGGGCTACCCTTGAGGCGACAATAAGTAGTGTGCAGGTAGTTTGTGGCTGGAGATGTGAGGAAGTGTGTGTGATTCTACAGCTGGGCTTGGCAGTCCTGCTTTTGTGACTCTCCTGGCAAGAAAGCATGTTGTTTATCAGCACCAAAAGTAGCCTATGTTTCAATCCCAAGTGAAAGCAAATCCGTCCAGGCGGTTTAGCGTGATTGAGGAACAAACATCCAAACTCACAAACAACCAAACATCTAAACATCCAAACATCCAAACACACAAACTTTCACATTTATAATATTAGAAGGATTGCTGCTGCTGCTGTGATTTAGCCAGCCAATGACTGTATACATTTTTTTTCCAATGCCTACGTTGTCCTAGTTCCTGTCCCACCTCCCCTGCATAGTTATTGGTGTAAAAAAAGCGCCAGGGAAGGTGGGAGGGGAGTTGAATTTTTCCTGCATTTACTGCGACCGAGTACGAGTATTTTGAATACCGTAGTATTGGATCGAATACCTACTCGATTGAATACTACTCGCTCATCTCTATTTCTTATTCCTCTATGTGTCAGGTTGATTTGTTTCACTTGGAGAGAATATTTATTTTTGCACTCCTTTGGACATTTTTGTGTGTTTTATTTTTAAATATTGTGCATTAAAACTTATTTTTTTATGGGCAGTGATTATCTTCAGTAATGGTAAATCAGTAATATTTGTGTACAGGGATATATTAAATTGTGTAGTCCAGCCTATAAGACTCTGCACAAAAGAAGCTGAACACAATAGGATAACATCATTCAGTAAAATAATGTAAAAATGATCCAAGACCTAACAAACTTGCAGGGCTGTGCCACTGTTACATTTTACTTGTTTATAAGCTTCTCACCTGATTCCACTCTGTGCTTTTCTCCAGTACGTGTCAATGAAATGTAATCTCCTCAACTATAATTTGAAGAGGCCCTTTGCCTTCCACAAGCAGGGAGCAAAATCTCCTGATTCTGTAAATATACACAATGTGCTTGTTATACAATATCATTACTATCTAATTATAGTTAGCATTGATAATCTTTATTTAATTGGATTGTGCTATCGTGTTGTTATGACTTTTGCTTCACTGTTATGGGCACTTTAGGAGAATGGCAAATCTGAAATATTGTTCATAACAAGTTTGGACATCTATTGTATGTTAGATGTCAGCACAATTGCAACAAAAGTAGGCAGACATGGGTGGCAAAAATGACTCAAGAAGAATGCAAGTGGAAGAATTGCATTGGACAATCAGTTGTCTCTGCCCTGGTGCACTACAAATGACAGTATCACTGAAGTTAACTTAACTTTTATTAATAATTTATACTGATTAACATTAGTGGCATTAATAAATCCAAGTAGTGCAGCAAATTATACCACATCAACCATTGAATATAGACTTACACACCTCCAAGTACTATATAGGTGAGTATAAAACAATGGCAAGGGTCGGGAATGACACGAAGCAACTTGCTCTAGAAAACCCTAATGGGGCCCCTCGACCATTAACAACACAGTTTGGTTGTGTGTTACAATCCTTGCAAAGTGGATGGGAGGCTATCAAATCCTATTCACATATTGCGGCAAAATACGAGCAATGGACATGCTATGATCGTCAAAACTGTTGTGATTTTTGAAATCCTAGTTTCAGAATGCTGGCGGTGTCCTTATAGGTGTACTTAAACAGAAAGTCCGCAGTGGATTCCTATTTGATGGGAAAAGAACTGCAGGAAACTGTAATGCATTGCCGCCACATTAGCGCATTTTTTTTGCTGCAGCCTACTATGGGGAGCAATAGTCTTAGGGTATGTTCACACATCAGTATGCCATCAGTCCATTTGAATTAAGTTTGAGACTTTAAAACGGACTTATGCACATACTGATTGTATACTGACACCTTTTTATGCTGATAGCAAAGGCTGGAGTAGAGGGGAGGGGGACTGAAAAACCTGACAAAGCACCCTAAGAACCCCGTCCCAGAAGTTCTGCAGGACAGCACAATCCACCAAAAAATGCAAGAGGGTCCCCATCTCTGTGCCACAGCGCCAGCACAGGCAGGAGAGGAGAAAGGGTAAAATTTGTGCAGCTTGGAGGGAATGTGATAACATTGCGTCAAGAGTTTATAGCCCGCCTCCAGATACTTACTGGCAACTGAGCTCTTATGAGCAAACTCGAGAATTCTGGCACATTGAGAGTCCGAAAGAGATAAGTTCAAATCCGCCTCTCATTTAGCAAGAAAGGGAGATCTGTAGCCCAGAGGAGGGGAAACCAGGAGTAAATAGAAGTCAGAGAGGGAGTTCCTGATCGGGCTGGACCCGAAGCAAGCCAACTCAAATTTTGTAAGAGACCTGTCAAAGCCCAGGGAGTCTGGAAACAAAGAGAGGAAATGGGAAAAATTGAGGGCTCGCCACAGGCCCAACGGGGGAGATCCAGATCCGAGAGGAGATCCCGTTGGGATCGCCAGGAGCCACAAGCTCGGAATTGAACAGCCCTATATCGACCCACATCTCTCCACAGTTTAAATGGAGAAAGACAGATTCCCCAGAATACAAGTAATAACCACGTGAGGAAAGCAAGTACGCAGAAGGCAATAGCAAGCAACAATATGAATGCGAACCAAGAATAAATAGAGAGGAAGAACCCGCCTTGAACCTGATAGGAAGGCAGGCTGTCAATCACAGGTCAAAACCAAACTTACCTCTTAGAGGAGCAGAGGGAAATGAAAGTGAAGGAGATGGGTATGGTGGAAAATCAATTAACAAGATGAAGCAATAGGACAGTGTTCAGACAATGCAACCAAAAACTCTAAGCACGTTATCAAACTGCACACGCCTCCTGCGCCGCAGCATGCGAGCAGAGGGTGGCGCAGAGACCAGAACAGGCAGAGATGTTACAATGGGATAGATCTCAGAATTGGGTATTGAATGAAAGAACTATTTTGTATGCTTTAGAGGTCCTCCTTTACTTTCCAAAGTTACTATTATTGAACATAGTATAGTAAAAACAGAGCGTAGAAAAGAATATCACAGATTTTAATTAGATTACTACATTTTAAAAGCTTTCTTATTGACAAAATGCGCTCCTTCATATAGTGTATAATTAAAAGAATATTTATTTAGCTGGAAATAGTAGCTGAACTTCTAAAGATCATTGAATACAGATTTCATAAACAACATAAAATCACATTACAATTAGTAAAACTCCTATGTTGCATCTCTATCTGATAACGATCCATTTGTCTTATTGTACCACTAATTCCAAGAAATAGTTTTATTTTAGCCTCTCCTCGGAGTCTTTGTAAATGCTCAATACAATCAAAAGCCTAAGTGCTTTTCAACTGCACCTTTGTTACTGTTGTGTTACCATAGCAACAGTCTGGGAATTATGATGAATGGTATACTTTTTTTCCTACAGCGTATTTTACCAAGTGTTCTTCTGAGATATCCTACCAAAAGAAGAACATTTCTTTTCTTTATTGTAACCTAAAATTGTATATTTTAACTTTCGAAATTGAATTTTTGTGATATATAACCTCACACTTAGATTGTATAATATTTTCCTAATTTGTGAGCTAAATATTTTAAGATCTATTTTCTTTACATCATTACAGTATCAGTCTTATTTAGGAGTCCTAGGTGATGGGCTGTGGAGATGGTGCCTAAGATGGCAGGTGGTCATACTCTCTCCTGCCTTGGTGGCTTTGGTGCCAAATACTCATGGGGGCTCTAGATGGGAACATTGATGGGGGAAGCATCTGGGTAGTATATGGATTTCCCCTGGGAGTACACCCTGATGTGAGCCTTCAGGCAGGTAGTGTTTTGGAGTACCCTTGATGTATGGTATGAGTAAGATAGAGAAGATAGCAATAGTTGAACAGGCAATATCTGCGATACAGTTTACTACTAGTCAAGTCTTACAAACACAAGTAACATGGAGATAGGGTTTTCTTTAAGAATATCCATTTTCTGGGCAATCTACAAACACAGATAGAAGTCATGTTTTCTGTTCAGTACGTTCTCTTGTCCTTTGCCCCTTTCTCTCGAAGCAAACATGGGAAAACCAGGCTTCAAGCCTTCTTTCTCAGGACAAAAAATGGATCCTTAATTTCAGCCACTATTGGGGAGTTACAGAGCTCGTTCCAACCATGGATACCAGATTTCTTTACTGAGTCAGTGTAGATGTTTTCAGAGTCATACAATGTTTCTTCTGCAAGCTGTGGGACAGCTTTTCTTAAGTCCAACTACCACTTACTAGAGAGTTAAATATGATCTAAGGAACATATCTGTGTTCATTTGTAGATAACAACACATTCTTCTAACAGACCCAAACTGGCTAAGTGGAGTCTCAAACTCAATTTACCCGGGGGCCGCTGGAGGTAGAGTCTTGGTGAGTCTGGGCCGCATCAGGTTTTCCCAAATATTTTTTTTTTTCTAACAGTCGCCATATTCTGACAGCCATATCTTTTTTATACTTCTGTACACGAGGATGCATAGAGCATCTTTTTATTGCGGGGCGGGGTGTACTTTTTAGTTATACCATTTTGGGGAATTGCTTTTGCTTTGATAATTTTTGATTCAAATTTTTATCAAAACAGTGAAAAAATGGTGGTTTGGCACTTTTGACATTTTTTTTCCCACTACGGTGTTTACCGTACAAGAAAAATATTTTTATAGATTTGTAGAGTGGGCTTTTTCGGACACGGTGATACCTAACATGTATGTCTTTCACAGTATTCAACTACTTTTATATGTGTTCTAGGGAAAGGGGCGTGATTTGAATTTTTTAAACTTTATAATTTTTAAAATATTTTTTTTTTTTTAAATTTATTTTGCATTTATTAGACCCCCTATGGGTCTTGAACCCCAGGGGGTCTGATCACTAATGCAATGCATTACAATGCTAATGAATTGCAATACATTGCAAAAAAATGTCATTTCTTTTGCAGGCTGCATAGAGCAGCCTAAAAAAGAAAATCATTGCAGACTGGCCAGGGAACCTTTACAAGGTTCCCGGCTGTCATGCCAATGTGATGTCGGCCCTGGAGCATGCTCCAGGTGCCGGGCGATCACCGGCAAAATGACCTAGGTGCCTGAGGGGTTAATGCCTCCGATTGGTGGGGACACCGACCGGAGGCATTAGCAGTGGGTGTCTACTGTGACAGTAGACACCCGGCAGCTATGGGGGCCGCCTGACTCCCGGGTGGCCACCATAGTTATACACCCGGCGCCTGCCAGGGGCTGCAAACTATCGTCCCGAGGGCCACAGTTGGCCCGCGGGCCGTGTGTTTGAGACCCCTGTTCTACACTATCAGCTCATGCCTCACATCTTCCAGAAACAGCAGAGCAAATGCCATTCCCATTTACAAAAAAACAACACAGTAACATAATAATTACTAGTTAACCCCTTAGGTGTCCAGCATAGGAAAGTACAGTAAACAGTAGGAAAAACATAAAGCTATTTAATGGGACACTCATGAAAGATAATCTTCAAAACTCATACTTGTATCATTTTCCCACAAGGAATGTCCTCCTGAATAATTTGAGTATTATGACAGTGTCTCTGGAGCAAATATCAAAAATGGCAGGGACTTACTGAGAACAAGGAACAGAAGAACTACAGAAGAACTAGCTGTTAAATTTTATAAAGTGCTCCGAGATAGACACCTAACAACATCAGCAGCACAAGCCTTCACAGAAGGACTTCTGCTGAATTTAGGGCCCAAGTTATCACCACAAAAACTAGCACAATAAATAAATGCTCCACAATTTGAAGTCAAACCAGAACCCACAACAAACTTATGGAGCATTTCAAAACGAGCAGGATGAAACAGGAGAGTGAATATGTCCAAGCCAAAAATCAGTCCAAGAAGTTATTTCAGAATCAAAATCAGAAGATAAAGGGTTTTCCTCTCAGATTTATTATCAGTTACATAACACCAAACATATTGATCAAGTATTTAGTTAAAATGTTCTGTCTATTGGTTTGAGGATCAAATTAAATACTTCTATCAGAAACATATTCATCACTGTGCTATCCAAAGCAATTGCTCTATTTTCTACTATAAAACAAATGACAACAGTAGCAAAAGAACTACAAAATAATGAGGAGGAAAAGAAAAATGAAGTTTAGTTAGACTTAATCAATTACCGAAGATAAATAAATCATAGGAGTGAAGGAAGGGTTAATTTCTGAAATAAACTATGTGAGACAGCACAGAATTCCAGATATACTGAGTAGTTAACCCCTTCATTATCAATAATCTAATTTTAAATTCATAAATTTGTTAAGCCTTTTTTGCTATAGAGCAGTTTGATCTGTGACTGCCCACAGGGTGCCTTACATAGTTTTATCTGATAAAGTCAGTCCTGTTAGCAAAAAAGCTTTTCTGAAGGGTTTTTTTTTGGGAATAAGAGTTTTTATAGTCTAATACTGGCCAGGTTACTCTTTCATTGCTAAATCTAATTTAATTTCCTAGTTTTCTTGTTTTTTTGTAAAAACAAAACAAAAAAAGAGAACAACATAATTTCAGGACTCAGGATTAACACCAATCACTATTATGTAAGCAGTGAATTAAAATGACTGGAAAATAAAACAGGGCAGAAGACAGGCTAAAGTATGAGGAAACCCTTATGTTACTGTCACGCCTTCCACCAGTGCAAGCATGCAAGTACTAATACTAACAACAAAAATGTGGGTGGCAACAGCAACACTACTTCTGGTCTTAGCAGCTACATCAGTAGCTGCAGTATTGTTGTAATTCCTGAGAATAAGGGTGACGTTTTGGAAAATGATTAAACACATTGCAGTAAGGCCAGATGCTTTCTATTACTGACATCACCTCATGGGTGCAGGCCCCGTTTCAACACCAGGTGGGACCCTTCTTCAGTTCTTCAACACTTGACTATTTCCTGCCCCTAACTTTACCAGGGCAATTCATTACTTAAACTCTTCCTCCCTCACTTTATGGTTGTACGGTTAAGTGCATATTTCTGCATGCACATGCTGGGACAACAGTTTGAGCAGCTGTATATGGTAAATGTTTGCTGCATGCAGAAAACAACAAAAAAAATGTAGCACATAACTATGAGAGGAAGAATAAGTACAACTTCCCCTCATCATGTTGACTTTTGGAAGATAGTCCAGCTGATATGCAAGGTACACTGGTAGTGTGCCAGAAATTTTTCTTGAAATTCTGTAAATTATCACTACTTGGTCCCACATGTTCACCCATTAAAGGATCATTTTTGATTGATTTTGTTCTATACTTAATTCTTTATTCACAGGAGCAGCAGGGAATTGACCCAGGTACAGAGACAAATTGACCTTTCAGGTGCCATACTGGACAATTGTTAATAGAACACTGACTAACGCTTATAAAAAAGAATACAACTGTATTCTGAATGGAAAAGTACTTTTTTAAAAGATTGCTTCACCATTCAAAAACACTATTGAAAGGCACACACATTAAAATAAACAAAGTAGGATTTTCGACACCCAGTACCATTGGCGTATCTAAAGTCTTGTGGGCCTCGGTGCAATCTTTTGTCCAGGGCCCCCTACCTCATCCCTATCGCACATTTTTGATAGTAATGGTTATGGGTGCTAAGGAGTTTAATCAACCTTAGTGTGGTTAGGGGTAATCTGTAGGTCTCCTTGGCTTATAGGCAAGATGGAAACTGCAATCTCAATACTGATGCCAGTTCTTATGGGCCCCCTAAGGCTCCTGGGCCCTGATTTGACTGCACCCTTTGCACCCACTCAAGTGAAGCTGATATCTACTTTGCAGTTAAGCTCCCATAATGTGCACCCTTACCTTGTTCTTGTGCATAGAGTAAATAATGTGTTGGCTAAAATTATATGTAATGCATCACCAATATGAATCACTAAGCCCTGTAGAACTATATATTATATATATAATATACATTGCACTAAATATATATCATTACATTTTCCAACATTGAAAATTCATAAGCACAACATTATAATTTCTCCTTGACTCCCACACTGAAAAAAAATCAGAAAAGAGAAAAAAAAATCTCTTTGTTATTTTCAAATCATTCTGTAACATTTCTATTCTATTCTGATTATTATAACAGATTAATAGCAATAATATGAAATAATAAGTGATCTCCAAATAATGTTTAAAAATATTAAAATAATTGTGTCAAGAAATAAATATGGTTCCAAAGTCCCCTTCGGTGTCTTTACATTAACCACTTTATGTCTGGGCCATTTTCCCTAGTTTATAATTGGACGTATTTTTGTATTTTTCTTTTCTTTCCTTCTGCATAGGGAGAGTCACCGGCCGTGGAGAAAGCAAGATACTGACACAGGTAGGATCAATGAAGATTATGTCTCAGAGTGCGACCTCTCAACATGATTAATGTTTAGTAAAGTCCTGAGGACTTTCCCATTACAGGCTATTGCTTTAGATTAAACAACCATATTCATACTCAAATGAAAATGGCCTATACACTCTACAGAATGGTTTTTGGGTTAGTAACTAAAGCGTTATATATGTCTCAGTATCTTTCCATTTATCCGGCTCATTCAGTGAGTTCCCCATTTGCTTTCTGCTAGACAAGATCATGAGTTCAATAGCTGATCCCTTTAGAGGAACTTACATCATTCTACTTCAAATAGTTCTTAACCGGTTAAGGACCAGGCCCAAAAGTATGTTAAAGACCAGGCCTCTTTTTTCAAAACTGACATGTGTCACTTTAAATGGCAATAACTTTGAGACGCTTTAACTTACACAAATGAATTTGAGATGGTTTTCTCGTAACACATTATACTTCATGTTAGTGGTAAACACTAATCAATATTTTTGCATTTATTTATAAAAAAAACTAGGAAATTTGATGGAAATTTGAAAAAAATTGCAATTTTCAAAATGTGAAATTCTCTGCTTTTCAGGCGGATAGTCATACCATCCAAATACATGAATAAATATTATCTCCCATATCTCTGCTTTATATTGGCATCATCTTTTGATTGTATTTTAATTTATTTTGGACGTCACAAGGCTTACAAGTGTAACAGCAATTTTCCAGATTTACAAGAAAATTCTCCAAACCAATTTTTTAGGGACCACTTCAGTTCTGAAAGTAATTATAAAGGCCTGTATAATAGAAACCCCCATAAATTACCCCATTTTCAAAACTGCACCCCTCAAATTATTCAAAACAGCATTTGGGATGTTTGTTAACCCTTTAAGCATTTCATAAGAATAAAAATAATATGGCAGTGAAATTTAGACATTTCATTTTTTTTCACTAATACATTCATTTAGACCCAAAATTAACACATTCACAAAGGGTTGAAGGAGAAAATGCATCTGACAGTTTATTGTGCAATTTCTCCCGTGCACAGAAATACCCCACATGTGGGTGTAAACTGATTTTTGGGCACACGGCAGTGCATGGAAGGGAAGGAGCGACACTGGGTGTTTGAACAGCAGATTTTGCTGGAATAATTTTCAGCGCCATGCCTTATTTGCAGAGACCCTAGAGTACCAAAACAATGGAAACCCCCCAAAAGTGACCCCATTTTAGAATCCACACCCCTCACAGAATTCATCAAGGGGTATAGTCAGCATTTAGACCCTACAGTTGTTTCACAGATTTTACTAACATTGGGATGTGTAAATGAAAAATTACTAAAATGTCACTTTATCTCCAAAGTTTTCATTTTCACAAAGGGTTAAAGGAGTAAAAGCCCCCCACAGTTTGTTAAACAATTTCTCCTGAACACGGCAATACCCCATATGTGGCTATAATCTGCTGTATGGGAACATGGCGGGGCTCAGAATGGAAGGAGCGCTATTTGGCTTTTGGATGGCAGATTTTGCTGGAATAATTTTAGGTGCCATGTCGCATTAGCAGAGCCCCTAGAGAACCAATACAGTGGAAACCCCCTAAAAGTGACCCCATTTGGGAAACTATACCCCCCACAGAACATATTAAAGGGTAGAGTGAGCATTTTGACCCTACAGCTGTTTCACAGATTTTATTAACATTGGGCCATGAAAATGAAAAATTACTTTTTTTTCAACAAACTGTCAATTTAGCCCCAAATTTTTAATTTTCACAAGAGGATAAAGGAGAAAAAGCTCCATAAAGTTTGTTACACAAATTCTGCTGAACACAGAAATGCCCCATATGTGGTCATAATCTGCTGTATGGGAACATGGCGGGGCTCAGAATGGAAAGAGGGCTATTTGGCTTTTGGAGGGCAGATTTTGCTGGAATATTTTTCAGGTCCCATGTCGCATTTGCAGAGCCCCTAAAGTACCAATACAGTGGAAACCCCCTATAAGTGACCCCATTTTGGAAACTACACCCCTCATAGAATTTGTCTAGGGGTAGAGTGAGTATTTTGGCCTCACAGGTGTTTCACAGATTTTATTAACATTGGGACGTGAAAATGAAAAATTACTTTTTTTCCCAATAAATTGTCCATTTAGCGCCATAGTTTTAATTTTGCAAATAGTTTAAGAATTAAAAGCCCCCCACAGTTTGTTACACAATTTCTTCTGAACACGGCAATACCCCATATGTGGCCAAAATCTGCTGTATGGGTACATGCTGGGGCTCAGAATGGAAAGAGCGCTATTTGGATTTTGGAGGGCAGATGTTGCTGGAATAGTTTTCAGGTGCCATGTCGCATTTGCAGAGCCCCTAAAGTATCAATACAATGGAAACCCCTCAAAAGTGACCCCATTTTAGAAACTACACCTGTCAAGGAATGTATCAAGGGGTATTATCATTTTGAGCCTAAAATGCTTCCCAAAAATTAATGTACAAAATGAAAATTGAAATTTTTAAAAATATGCCATTTCGGTGCCCAATACGTTGCACCCACTTTGTGTTGTCAGAGACCTGCACTCCTAAAACTATTAAGTGGGCCATCCCGGGGGTCAAAAAATTATATATGTGGGTGTAAACTGCTGCTTGGGCACACAGCAGGGCTCAGAAGGGAAGGACCACTGTGCGTTTTAGCTTTTGGGATACAGATTTAGAGGGACCCTCTGGGCGCCATGATGTTTTTGCAGAGCCCTGGAGGTTCCAGTAAACTGGAATTCACCAAGAAGTGACCCCATTTTGTAGGGGCAATTTTAGGGTCTCTGCAAATGTGACGTGGTGTCCAAAAACGAAGAATCTAAATCTGCACTCCAAAAGCACATATTGCTCCTTCACATCTGCACCCTGCTGGGTACCCAAATAGCAGTGTATGCCCACATGTATGACACTGGTGTACCCCGGATAACGTACTTAATGCCATATGTGGGTAGAATCGGCTGTTTGGGCACAACCGGGGACAGAAGGGAAGGAGCGCTATTTTGGTTTTTGGAGCACAGTTTGGTTTTTTTTGCCACTTTTGCAAAGCCCCTGAATTGCCAATAAAGTGGAATCCGCAGACATGTCACCCTATTTTGGACACTACCCCACTGATGGGATTTATCAAGTGGTGTAGCGAGAATTTTTAACCCTTGAGTGTTGCATTTATTTAGTTTCCAGAAATGAAATCGCAACTGATAGAGAAGTTAAAAATGAAAATTTTACAGATTTGCCATTTCAGTGTGCAACATGTTGTGCCCGACTTATGTCAGCAGAGACACTCCAAAAACTGTTAAACGGGTATCCCAGGCACAACAGCTTTTAGAGCGTTCATCTCTGATACAAGTCGGGCACAATATATTACGCACTGAAAGGACGTATTCCTGGAAAAATGGTCATTTTCACCTCTCACAATCCACTACAGTTATAGTTATATATATAAAGTTATAGCAACACTTGGGGGTTAAAAATGCTGTCTGTACCCCTGGATAAATCCTTCAGGGGTGTAGTTTCCAAAATAAGGTAATTTATCAGGGGATTCCAAATTACTGGCGTTTCAGCTCTGCAAAAGTGTCATGGCATCCAAAAACCAAACCGTCTGTGCTCCAAAAACCAAATGACCCTTCTTCCCTTCTGTGTCCGGCTGTGCCCTAGTATCAGTTTATACCCACATATGACATTATGTCCGTTATCCGGGGGTACACCAGTGTCATACATGTGTCATACATGTGTCATAAACTGCAGTTTGGACGTACAGCAGGGTGCAGAAGGGAAGGAGCGCTATGCGGCTTTTGGAGCACAGATTCAGATGTTTGGTATCTGGACGCCATGTCATGTTTGTAGAGCCTGTAAGGTACCAGAAAAGTGGATTCCATGGGGTACCAGGAGTGACCCCATTTTGAAAACTGCACCCCTCAAAGAATTTATCAGGGGGTGTAGTGAGTATTAGTATCCCGGACGTGACTGCACAGCGGATGGCGAAGAGGGAATGTATAAGCTGTGCGGAGGACATTGCAAACACCAAATTCCCTACTATGTCCCCGTAGCTCCTATGATTGGGGGAGTCACTCTGGGGGTCACTTTAGGGGTCACTTCTGGTGTCTTCTCCCTCATAAGCTGTAAATCTGGGGTGTCCCCTGATATCCGCTCACACAGCTTATATATTCCCTACATGACGCACCCAGTTGTGTTCTAATAATTTGGCGATTTTTGAGGGTTTTTGTCTTCACATTGTGAGATGCTATATTTTCTTTATGTTTCTGGTGACGCGGCCATATAAGGGCTTATTCTTTGCGGGATGAGATGCATTTCGTAATGACACCATTTTTGGGTGTCTACATCTTATTGAATACATTTTATTAACCCTTTTTTGCTGGATTTAAAAAAAAAAAATCAATCCTGGCATTGAGTTTTACTTTTTTAATTTTGCGCCATGCAGCGTACAGTATAAGTAACATGTTCCCTTTATTCTGCGGGTCGGTACGGTTACGGCGATACCTCATTTATAGTACTTTTTTATGTGTTACTAGTTCTGCAGAGGAAAAACACATTTGGGGACATAAATCAATGTTTTTTGCATCGCATCTTCTAAGAGGCGTAACATTTTTATTTTTCGGTTGACAGAGTTGGTTGAGGGCTTATTTTTTGCGGGACAACCTGCGCTTTTTATTGTTACTGTTGTCGGATGCATATGACTTTTTGATCACTTTTTATAGCATATTTTGTATGGTGAGATGGCGAAAAATCATTACTTCCGGCGAGTTTTTTCCGTTTTTTTTTTCCGGCGTTCGCCGTGTACATTAAATATTATTTCAGTTTTATTGTACAGATTGTTACGGACGCGACAATACCAAATATGCATTGTTTTTATTACTTTTTAGTTCTTTTTTTATATAATTCATTTTCTATTGAGAAAAAGGGATTTTTGGGCTTTATAACTTTATTAATTTTTTTCATACACTTCATTTTATTTTTTTTACATTTTTTTTTACTTTTTCATGTGTCCATTTAGGACACTTCAATCAGCAATACTTTGCTGATATAGAATGCCATGTGAGACACAGCCTGCAGGTGTCCCACATGGCATTCCGTAGCAGGATGTCAGGCTGTGTAGACGCACAGCCTGACATCAGAAGGTCCTGGCAGGATCACCAGGTATGTGGGGGCTTCGGGCAGTCTGGGGTCACTGGCCAGACCCCAGACTACCTTTTACTGCTATCGGCACCCTCCGATCTCGCCGCGGGGGGTGCCGATCTGATTTAATTGTCGGCGGATGCCTTTCGATCGCGCCGTGATGTTTCACGGCGCGATCGAAAGGGTTAAAACGTCCAGTCGGACTCAGTTCCGACTGGACGTTATTGAGGAAGGGGTTAGGTGTTAGTAACACCTAACCCCCGTCCTCCCCGCACCCATCCCCCCACGAAATAGGTACCTAAAGACAGGACGTATTTTTACAATAGTCCGGTCTTTAGGTACCTGGACCGCAGGCCGTAATTTTACGTACGGCGGTCCTTAACCGGTTAAACCAAGGCTATTTCACAGTATAAAAGATATAATATAAAGTAGAGATGAGCGAACAGTGTTCTATCGAACTCATGTTCGATCGGATATTAGACTGTTCGGCATGTTCGAATCGAATCGCACACCGCGTGGTAAAGTGCGCCATTACTCGATTCCCCTCCCACCTTCCCTGGCGCCTTTTTTGCTCCAATAACAGCGCAGGGTAGGTGGGACAGGAACTACGACACCGGTGACGTTGAGAAAAGTAGGCAAAACCCATTGGCTGCCGAAAACATGTGACCTCTAATTTAAAAGAACAGCGCCGCCCAGGTTCGCGTCATTCTGAGCTTGCAATTCACCGAGGACGGAGGTTTCCGTCCAGCTAGCTAGGGCTTAGATTCTGGGTAGGCAGGGACAGGCTAGGATAGGAAGGAGAAGACAACCACAACAGCTCTTATAAGAGCTAAATTCCAGGGAGAAGCTTGTCAGTGTAACGTGGCACTGACGGGCTCAATCGCCGCAACCCAGCTTTCCCAGGATCCTGAATGGAATACACTGACAGCGCATTCCCGTATACCCCATATATACACCCCAAATCCCCGTTCCAACGGTGTGCCCCCCCCCCCACCTTCACCTCAGAAATACCCTGCAAGTCCCCTAGCAATAGGATTGGGGCTATATACACCCACTATTTTTGCTACTGCCATATAGTGCCATTGTCTGACTGGGAATTCAAAGAATATATTGGGGTTACAAATACCCTCATTTCTTGCTACTGCCATATAGTGCCAGTTTCTGACTGGTAATTCAAAGAATATATTGGGGTTACGTGCACCCACAATTTTTGCTACTGGTATATAGTGCCATTGTCTGACTGGGAATTCAAAGAATATATTGGGGTTATAAATACCCTCATTTCTTGCTACTGCAATATAGTGCCAGTTTCTGACTGGTAATTCAAAGAATATATTGGGGTTATAAATACCCTCATTTCTTGCTACTGCCATATAGTGCCATTGTCTGACTGGTAATTCAAAGAATATATTGGGGTTACGTGCACCCACAATTTTTGCTACTGGTATATAGTGCCATTGTCTGACTGGGAATTCAAAGAATATATTGGGGTTACAAATACCCTCATTTCTTGCTACTGCCATATAGTGCCAGTTTCTGACTGGTAATTCAAAGAATATATTGGGGTTACAAATACCCTCATTTCTTGCTACTGCCATATAGTGCCAGTTTCTGACTGGTAATTCAAAGAATATATTGGGGTTACGTGCACCCACAATTTTTGCTACTGGTATATAGTGCCATTGTCTGACTGGGAATTCAAAGAATATATTGGGGTTACAAATACCCTCATTTCTTGCTACTGCCATATAGTGCCAGTTTCTGACTGGTAATTCAAAGAATATATTGGGGTTATAAATACCCTCATTTCTTGCTACTGGTATATAGTGCCATTGTCTGACTGGGAATTCAAAGAATATATTGGGGTTATAAATACCCTCATTTCTTGCTACTGGTATATAGTGCCATTGTCTGACTGGGAATTCAAAGAATATATTGGGGTTACAAATACCCTCATTTCTTGCTACTGCCATATAGTGCCAGTTTCTGACTGGTAATTCAAAGAATATATTGGGGTTACGTGCACCCACAATTTTTGCTACTGGTATATAGTGCCATTGTCTGACTGGGAATTCAAAGAATATATTGGGGTTACAAATACCCTCATTTCTTGCTACTGGTATATAGTGCCATTGTCTGACTGGGAATTCAAAGAATATATTGGGGTTACAAATACCCTCATTTCTTGCTACTGGTATATAGTGCCATTGTCTGACTGGGAATTCAAAGAATATATTGGGGTTACAAATACCCTCATTTCTTGCTACTGCCATATAGTGCCAGTTTCTGACTGGTAATTCAAAGAATATATTGGGGTTATAAATACCCTCATTTCTTGCTACTGGTATATAGTGCCATTGTCTGACTGGGAATTCAAAGAATATATTGGGGTTATAAATACCCTCATTTCTTGCTACTGGTATATAGTGCCATTGTCTGACTGGGAATTCAAAGAATATATTGGGGTTACAAATACCCTCATTTCTTGCTACTGCCATATAGTGCCAGTTTCTGACTGGTAATTCAAAGAATATATTGGGGTTACGTGCACCCACAATTTTTGCTACTGTTATATAGTGCCATTGTCTGACTGGGAATTCAAAGAATATATTGGGGTTACAAATACCCTCATTTCTTGCTACTGGTATATAGTGCCATTGTCTGACTGGGAATTCAAAGAATATATTGGGGTTACAAATACCCTCATTTCTTGCTACTGCCATATAGTGCCAGTTTCTGACTGGTAATTCAAAGAATATATTGGGGTTATAAATACCCTCATTTCTTGCTACTGGTATATAGTGCCATTGTCTGACTGGGAATTCAAAGAATATATTGGGGTTATAAATACCCTCATTTCTTGCTACTGGTATATAGTGCCATTGTCTGACTGGGAATTCAAAGAATATATTGGGGTTACAAATACCCTCATTTCTTGCTACTGCCATATAGTGCCAGTTTCTGACTGGTAATTCAAAGAATATATTGGGGTTACGTGCACCCACAATTTTTGCTACTGGTATATAGTGCCATTGTCTGACTGGGAATTCAAAGAATATATTGGAGTTACAAATACCCTCATTTCTTGCTACTGGTATATAGTGCCATTGTCTGACTGGGAATTCAAAGAATATATTGGGGTTACAAATACCCTCATTTCTTGCTACTGGTATATAGTGCCATTGTCTGACTGGGAATTCAAAGAATATATTGGGGTTATAAATACCCTCATTTCTTGCTACTGCCATATAGTGCCAGTTTCTGACTGGTAATTCAAAGAATATATTGGGGTTATAAATACCCTCATTTCTTGCTACTGGTATATAGTGCCATTGTCTGACTGGGAATTCAAAGAATATATTGGGGTTACGTGCACCCACAATTTTTGCTACTGGTATATAGTGCCAATTTCTAACTGGGAATTCAAAATGCGCAAGGCTCCCGGAAAGGGACGTGGACGAGGCCGTGGGCGAGGTCGGGGGAATGGTTCTGGGGAGCAAGGTAGCAGTGAAGCCACAGGGCGTCCCGTGCCTACTCCTGTGGGGCAGCAAGCATTGCGCCACTCCACAGTGCCAGGGTTGCTTGCCACATTAACTAAACTGCAGGGTACAAACCTTAGTAGGCCCGAGAACCAGGAACAGGTCTTGCAATGGCTGTCGGAGAACGCTTACAGCACATTGTCCAGCAGCCAGTCAGACTCTGCCTCCTCTCCTCCTATTACCCAACAGTCTTGTCCTCCTTCCTCCCAAAATTCTCAAGCTTCACAGAACAATAACCCCAACTGTCCCTGCTCCCCAGAGCTGTTCTCCGCTCCTTTCATTGTCCCTCAACCTGCCTCTCCACGTCACGATTCCACGAACCTAACAGAGGAGCATCTGTGTCCAGATGCTCAAACACTAGAGTCTCCTCCATCTCCGTTCGATTTGGTGGTGGATGACCAGCAACCCACCCTCATCGACGATGATGTGACGCAGTTGCCGTCAGGGCATCCAGTTGACCGGCGCATTGTGCGGGAGGAGGAGATGAGACAGGAGTTGGAAGAGGAAGTGGTGGATGATGAGGACACTGACCCGACCTGGACAGGGGGGATGTCAAGCGGGGAAAGTAGTGTGGATGTTGAGGCAGGTGCAGCACCAAAAAGGGTAGCTAGAGGCAGAGGCAGAGGTCAGCAGCTTAGGCGAAGCCAGGCCACACCCGGAATCTCCCAAGATGTTCCAGTTCGTACCCAGCCCCGAAAAACTCCCACCTCGAGGGCACGTTTCTCGAAGGTGTGGAGTTTTTTCAAGGAATGCGCCGAGGACAGATATAGTGTTGTCTGCACAATTTGCCTCTCGAAATTGATTAGGGGCTCTGAGAAGAGCAACCTGTCCACCACTTCAATGCGCCGTCATTTGGAATCCAAGCACTGGAATCAGTGGCAGGCAGCAACGGCAGGACAAAGGCCGCCTGCCGTTCACGCCACTGCCACTGCCTCTGCCACTGCCTCTGCCTCTGCCACTGCCACTGCTGACTGTGCTGGCGATGCACTCCAGAGGACGAGCCAGGACACCACTTCATCTGCCTCTGCCACTTTGTTGACTTCTACCTCATCCTCCCCTGGTCCTGTCTTATCTCCTTCTCCTGCACCATCAAAGGCACCATCAGGCGTTTCTTTACAACAACCCACCATCTCTCAGACATTGGAGCGGCGGCAGAAATACACTGCTAACCACCCACACGCGCAAGCCTTGAACGCCAACATCGCTAAACTGCTGGCCCAGGAGATGTTGGCGTTCCGGCTTGTTGAAACTCCCGCCTTCCTGGACCTGATGGCAACTGCGGCACCTCGCTATGCCGTCCCTAGCCGTCACTACTTCTCCCGGTGTGCCGTCCCCGCCTTGCACCAGCACGTGTCACTCAACATCAGGCGGGCCCTTAGTTCCGCGCTTTGCACAAAGGTCCACTTGACCACCGACGCGTGGACAAGTGCATGCGGACAGGGACGCTACATTTCACTGACGGCACACTGGGTGAATGTAGTTGAGGCTGGGACTGCTTCCCAAACTGGCCCGGTGTACCTCGTCTCCCCGCCTAACATTCCTGGCAGGGACACGAGAAGAACACCCCCCTCCTCCTCCTCCTCTACCGCCTCCTCCTCCGCCACCGCCTCCTCCTCCGCCACCGCCTCCTCCTCCGCTGTTAGATTGACCCCAGCTACGAGTTGGAAACGTTGCAGCACTGGCGTTGGTAGACGTCAGCAGGCTGTGCTGAAGCTGATCAGCTTGGGGGACAGACAGCACACTGCCTCCGAGGTGAGGGATGCCCTCCTCGATGAGACGGCAATATGGTTTGAGCCGCTGCACCTGGGCCCAGGCATGGTCGTTTGTGATAATGGCCGGAACCTGGTAGCAGCTCTGGAGCTTGCCGGACTCCAACATGTTCCATGCCTGGCCCACGTCTTCAACCTAGTGGTGCAACGTTTCCTAAAGAGCTACCCCAATGTTCCAGAGCTACTGGTGAAAGTGCGGCGCATGTGCGCCCACTTTCGCAAGTCGACAGTAGCCGCTGCTAGCTTAAAATCTCTCCAGCAACGCCTGCATGTGCCACAACACCGGCTTTTGTGCGACGTCCCCACACGCTGGAACTCAACGTTTCAGATGTTGAATAGAGTGGTTGAGCAGCAGAGACCTTTGATGGAATACCAGCTACAAAACCCTAGGGTGCCACAAAGTCAGCTGCCTCAGTTTCACATCCATGAGTGGCCATGGATGAGAGACCTTTGTGACATCCTACGGGTCTTTGAGGAGTCCACAAGGAGGGTGAGCTCTGAGGATGCGATGGTGAGCCTTACAATCCCGCTCTTGTGTGTTCTGAGAGAATCCCTGATTGACATCAGGGATAACTCAGATCACACAGAGGAGTTAGGGATAGCATCCGATCCGTCACAGCTGGAGAGTAGGTCCACACATCTGTCCGCTTCACTGCGTTTAATGGAGGAGGAGGAGGAGGAGGAGGAGGAGGAGGAAGAAGAGTTGTCCGATGATGTGATGGTGATACAGGAGGCTTCCGGGCAACTTCGAATCGTCCCATTGTTGCAGCGCGGATGGGTAGACATGGAGGATGAGGAGGAAATGGAGATTGAACTTTCCGGTGGGGCCAGAGGAGTCATGCCAACTAACACTGTGGCAGACATGGCTGAGTTCATGTTGGGGTGCTTTACAACCGACAAGCGTATTGTCAAAATCATGGAGGACAACCAGTACTGGATCTTTGCTATCCTTGACCCCCGGTATAAAAACAACATCTCGTCTTTTATTCCGGTAGAGGGGAGGGCCAATCGCATCAATGCTTGCCACAGGCAATTGGTGCAGAATATGATGGAGATGTTTCCAGCATGTGACGTTGGCGGCAGGGAGGGCAGTTCCTCCAGTAGGCAACCAAGTTCTCACCGGTCCACACAAACGAGGGGCACACTGTCTAAGGTCTGGGACACCTTGATGGCACCCCCTCGCCAAAGTGCCGCCACGGAGGGTCCTAGTGTCACCAGGCGTGAGAAGTATAGGCGCATGTTGCGGGAATACCTTTCCGACCACAGCCCTGTCCTCTCCGACCCCTCTGCGCCCTACACGTATTGGGTGTCGAAGTTGGACCTGTGGCTTGAACTTGCCCTATATGCCTTGGAGGTGCTGTCCTGTCCTGCCGCCAGCGTCCTATCTGAGAGGGTGTTCAGTGCAGCCGGTGGCATCATCACTGACAAGCGCACCCGTCTGTCAGCTGAGAGTGCAGACCGGCTCACTTTGATAAAAATGAACCACCACTGGATAGAGCCTTCATTTTTGTGCCCACCTGTGTAAAGCACCCCAACATGAAACTCCATGTCTGTACTCAACCTCTCCAATTCCTCCGCATCCTCATACTCATCCACCATAAGCGTTGCACAATTCTGCTAATACTAGGCTCCCTCCACCCTGATTTCCCCCAACTCTGCTGGTTAGAGGCTTCCTCCACCCTGATTTCCACCAACTCTGCTGGTTAGAGGCTCCCTCCACCCTGATTTCCCACAACTCTGCTGGTTAGAGGCTCCCTCCACCCTGCTTTCCCACAACTCTGCTGGTTAGAGGCTCCCTCCACCCTGATTTCCACCAACTCTGCTGGTTAGAGGCTCCCTCCACCCTGCTTTCCCACAACTCTGCTGGTTAGAGGCTCCCTCCACCCTGATTTCCACCAACTCTGCTGGTTAGAGGCTCCCTCCACCCTGCTTTCCCACAACTCTGCTGGTTAGAGGCTCCCTCCACCCAGATTTCCACCAACTCTGCTGGTTAGAGGCTCCCTCCACCATGAATTTGCCCAAACTGGCCTGTTTAGAGACTCCCTCCACCATGAATTGGTCCAAACTGGGGTTTTTAGAGGCTCTCTCCACCATGAATTGGTCCAAACTGGGCTGTTTAGAGGCTCCCTCCATCATGAATTGGTCCAAACTGGGGTTTTTAGAGGCTCCCTCCACCATGAATTGGTCCAAACTGGGCTGGTTAGAGGCTCCCTCCACCATGAATTTGCCCAAACTGGACTGTTTAGAGGCTCCCTCCACCATGAATTGGTCCAAACTGGGGTTTTTAGAGGCTCCCTCCACCATGAATTGGTCCAAACTGGGGTTTTTAGAGGCTCCCTCCACCATGAATTGGTCCAAACTGGGGTTTTTAGAGGCTCCCTCCACCATGAATTGGTCCAAACTGGGGTTTTTAGAGGCTCCCTCCACCATGAATTTGCCCAAACTGGGCTGTTTAGAGGCTCCCTCCACCATAAATTTGCCCAAACTGAGCTGTTTAGAGGCTCCCTCCATCATGAATTGGTCCAAACTGGGGTTTTTAGAGGCTCCCTCCACCATGAATTGGTCCAAACTGGGGGTTTTTAGAGGCTCCCTCCACCATGAATTTGCCCAAACTGGGCTGTTTAGAGGCTCCCTCCACCATGAATTTGCCCAAACTGGGCTGTTTAGAGGCTCCCTCCACCATGAATTCGTCCAAACTGGGGTTTTTAGAGGCTCCCTCCACCATGAATTGGTCCAAACTGGGGGTTTTTAGAGGCTCCCTCCACCATGAATTTGCCCAAACTGGGCTGTTTAGAGGCTCCCTTCACCATGAACTGGTCCAAACTGGGGTTTTTAGAGGCTCCCTCCACCATGAATTGGTCCAAACTGGGCTGTTTAGCGGCTCCCTCCACCATGAATTGGTCCAAACTGGGGTTTTTAGAGGCTCCCTCCACCATGAATTGGTCCAAACTGGGCTGCTTAGAGGCTCCCTCCATCATGAATTGGTCCAAACTGGGGTTTTTAGAGGCTCCCTCCACCATGAATTGGTCCAAACTGGGCTGGTTAGAGGCTCCCTCCACCATGAATTTGCCCAAACTGGACTGTTTAGAGGCTCCCTCCACCATGAATTGGTCCAAACTGGGGTTTTTAGAGGCTCCCTCCACCATGAATTGGTCCAAACTGGGGTTTTTAGAGGCTCCCTCCACCATGAATTGGTCCAAACTGGGGTTTTTAGAGGCTCCCTCCACCATGAATTGGTCCAAACTGGGGGTTTTTAGAGGCTCCCTCCACCATGAATTTGCCCAAACTGGGCTGTTTAGAGGCTCCCTCCACCATGAATTCGTCCAAACTGGGGTTTTTAGAGGCTCCCTCCACCATGAATTGGTCCAAACTGGGGGTTTTTAGAGGCTCCCTCCACCATGAATTTGCCCAAACTGGGCTGTTTAGAGGCTCCCTCCACCATGAACTGGTCCAAACTGGGGTTTTTAGAGGCTCCCTCCACCATGAATTGGTCCAAACTGGGCTGTTTAGCGGCTCCCTCCACCATGAATTGGTCCAAACTGGGGTTTTTAGAGGCTCCCTCCACCATGAATTGGTCCAAACTGGGCTGTTTAGAGGCTCCCTCCACCATGAATTGGTCCAAACTGCGGTTTTTAGAGGCTCCCTCCACCATGAATTGGTCCAAACTGGGCTGTTTAGCGGCTCCCTCCACCATGAATTGGTCCAAACTGGGGTTTTTAGAGGCTCCCTCCACCATGAATTGGTCCAAACTGGGCTGTTTAGAGGCTCCCTCCACCATGAATTGGTCCAAACTGGGGTTTTTAGAGGCTCCCTCCACCATGAATTGGTCCAAACTGGGCTGTTTAGAGGCTCCCTCCACCATGAATTGGTCCAAACTGGGGTTTTTAGAGGCTCCCTCCACCATGAATTGGTCCAAACTGGGGGTTTTTAGAGGCTCCCTCCACCATGAATTTGCCCAAACTGGGCTGTTTAGAGGCTCCCTCCACCATGAATTGGTCCAAACTGGGGTTTTTAGAGGCTCCCTCCACCATGAATTTGCCCAAACTGAGCTGTTTAGAGGCTCCCTCCACCATGAATTGGTCCAAACTGGGCTGTTTAGCGGCTCCCTCCACCATGAATTGGTCCAAACTGGGGTTTTTAGAGGCTCCCTCCACCATGAATTGGTCCAAACTGGGCTGTTTAGAGGCTCCCTCCACCATGAATTGGTCCAAACTGGGGTTTTTAGAGGCTCCCTCCACCATGAATTGGTCCAAACTGGGCTGGTTAAAGGCCCCCTCCACCATGAATTTGCCCAAACTGGGCTGTTTAGAGGCTCCCTCCACCATGAATTTGCCCAAACTGGCCTGTTTAGAGACTCCCTCCACCATGAATTGGTCCAAACTGGGGTTTTTAGAGGCTCTCTCCACCATGAATTGGTCCAAACTGGGGTTTTTTAGAGGCTCTCTCCACCATGAATTGGTCCAAACTGGGCTGTTTAGAGGCTCCCTCCATCATGCATTGGTCCAAACTGGGCTGTTTAGAGGCTCCCTCCACCATGAATTGGTCCAAACTGGGGTTTTTAGAGGCTCCCTCCACCATGAATTGGTCCAAACTGGGCTGTTTAGAGGCTCCCTCCACCATGAATTGGTCCAAACTGGGGTTTTTAGAGGCTCCCTCCACCATGAATTGGTCCAAACTGGGGTTTTTAGAGGCTCCCTCCACCATGAATTTGCCCAAATTGGGCTGTTTAGAGGCTCCCTCCACCATGAATTGGTCCAAACTGGGGTTTTTAGAGGCTCCCTCCACCATGAATTTGCCCAAACTGGGCTGTTTAGAGGCTCCCTCCACCATGAATTTGCCCAAACTGGGCTGTTTAGAGGCTCCCTCCACCATGAATTGGTCCAAACTGGGGTTTTTAGAGGCTCCCTCCACCATGAATTGGTCCAAACTGGGGGTTTTTAGAGGCTCCCTCCACCATGAATTTGCCCAAACTGGGCTGTTTAGAGGCTCCCTCCACCATGAATTGGTCCAAACTGGGGTTTTTAGAGGCTCCCTCCACCATGAGTTTGCCCAAACCGGGCTGTTTAGAGGCTCCCTCCACCATGAATTTGCCCAAACTAAGCTGTTTAGAGGCTCCCTCCACCATGCATTGGTCCAAACTGGGGTTTTTAGAGGCTCCCTCCACCATGAATTTGCCCAAACCGGGCTGTTTAGAGGCTCCCTCCACCATGAATTTGCCCAAACTGAGCTGTTTAGAGGCTCCCTCCACCATGAATTGGTTCAAACTGGGGTTTTTAGAGGCTTCCTCCACCATGAATTGGTCCAAACTGGGGGTTTTTAGAGGCTCCCTCCACCATGAATTTGCCCAAACTGGGCTGTTTAGAGGCTCCCTCCATCATGAATTGGTCCAAACTGGGGTTTTTAGAGGCTCCCTCCACCATGAATTGGTCCAAACTGGGGTTTTTAGAGGCTCCCTCCACCATGAATTGGTCCAAACTGGGGTTTTTAGAGGCTCCCTCCACCATGAATTTGCCCAAACTGGGCTGTTTAGAGTCTCCCTCCACCATGAATTTGCCCAAACTGGGCTGTTTAGAGACTCCCTCCACCATGAATTGGTCCAAACTGGGCTGTTTAGAGGCTCCCTCCACCATGAATTGGTCCAAACTGGGGTTTTTAGAGGCTCCCTCCACCATGAATTAGTCCAAACTGGGGTTTTTAGAGGCTCCCTCCACCATGAATTTGCCCAAACTGGGCTGTTTAGAGGCTCCCTCCACCATGAATTGGTCCAAACTGGGCTGTTTAGAGGCTCCCTCCACCATGAATTGGTCCAAACTGGGGTTTTTAGAGGCTCCCTCCACCATGAATTGGTCCAAACTGGGGGTTTTTAGAGGCTCCCTCCACCATGAATTTGCCCAAACTGGGCTGTTTAGAGTCTCCCTCCACCATGAATTTGCCCAAACTGGGCTGTTTAGAGGCTCCCTCCACCATGAATTGGTCCAAACTGGGCTGTTTAGAGGCTCCCTCCACCATGAATTGGTCCAAACTGGGGTTTTTAGAGGCTCCCTCCACCATGAATTGGTCCAAACTGGGGTTTTTAGAGGCTCCCTCCACCATGAATTTGCCCAAACTGGGCTGTTTAGAGGCTCCCTCCACCATGAATTTGCCCAAACTGGGCTGTTTAGAGGCTTCCTCCACCATGAATTGGTCCAAACTGGGGTTTTTAGAGGCTCCCTCCACCATGAATTGGTCCAAACTGGGGGTTTTTAGAGGCTCCCTCCACCATGAATTGGTCCAAACTGGGGTTTTTAGAGGCTCCCTCCACCAAGAATTGGTCCAAACTGGGCTGTTTAGAGGCTCCCTCCACCATGAATTGGTCCAAACTGGGGTTTTTAGAGGCTCCCTCCACCATGAATTGGTCCAAACTGGGGTTTTTAGAGGCTCCCTCCACCATGAATTTGCCCAAACTGGGCTGTTTAGAGGCTCCCTCCACCATGAATTTGCCCAAACTGAGCTTTTTAGAGGCTCCCTCCACCATGAATTGGTCCAAACTGGGGTTTTTAGAGGCTCCCTCCACCATGAATTTGCCCAAACTGGGCTGTTTAGAGGCTCCTTCCACCATGAGTTTGCCCAAACTGGGCTGTTTAGAGGCTCCCTCCACCATGAATTGGTCCAAACTGGGGTTTTTAGAGGCTCCCTCCACCATGAATTGGTCCAAACTGGGGGTTTTTAGAGGCTCCCTCCACCATGAATTTGCCCAAACTGGGCTGTTTAGAGGCTCCCTCCATCATGAATTGGTCCAAACTGGGGTTTTTAGAGGCTCCCTCCACCATGAATTGGTCCAAACTGGGGTTTTTAGAGGCTCCCTCCACCATGAATTGGTCCAAACTGGGGTTTTTAGAGGCTCCCTCCACCATGAATTTGCCCAAACTCTGCTGGTTAGAGGCTCAATCCACCCTGATTTTCAAAACAAATGTTGGTGCCAACCTCAACTTACTACAAGGGCCAAATTCACTGCTGGTGACAAGGTCTCCTCACTGCAAGTGCCAAATACACATGTTTCAAGGTGTTTTCCTACTGTCAGAGAGGTGGTATTGAGTGTGTAAAGTGTGTAGTTGTTAGGCTGTGATGTTGGGGTAATAGAGGGTCTTTGGTGTGTTAGATGCCCCCAGACATGCTTCCCCTGCTGTCCCAGTGTCATTCCAGAGGTGTTGGCATCATTTCCTGGGGTGTCATAGTGGACTTGGTGACCCTCCAGACACGGATTTGGGTTTCCCCCTTAACGAGTATCTGTTCCCCATAGACTATAATGGGGTTCGAAACCCGTTCGAACACACGAACATTGAGCGGCTGTTCGAATCGAATTTCGAACCTCGAACATTTTAGTGTTGGCTCATCTCTAGTTATCTTGTAAACACAAAGATAACACTAAGTTTATTGCAAGTCCAATGTCAGACCTGGCAGCATGTAAATGTTTTTTTTTTTCTCTCCAAACCCATATAATTTAATATATATTTACTGTGAACATTATTTTACTTGCATCATAAATTTCTAGTAATCATAAAATGGTTGCTAAAATGGGTTAATCTCTCAAGATTTATTTTGTCTCAGGTTCAAGGGGCTCGGGTCCAAGATTTGTTTCAGGTTGAACAAATTTTCTACAAACCACACATTAAAATTGCTTAACACACTGTATAACACTCTCAGAGCTCATACCTATACAATCTATCCAATGGAATGTTATACTGTGCAAGGGACACTGTGGGGCATATTAGGGCTAGTTCACACGTGAGTATAAGGGGAGGTTTTTGACAGCGGATTTCGCGTCCAAAACCTCCCCTTATAATGGTGGTCTATGGAGACCGCCGGGCTTCTGTTCTCCGCTAGCGGCGAACTGCTGCTAGCGGAGAAAAGAAAGGACATGTCCTTTCTTCAGGCGGAAGCCGCGCTGTCTCAGTCGCGCGGCTTCCGCCCCCGGCAGCTCCCTCCTATGTCGGCTCATTCATTTGAGCCGACAGCAGGGGGTTAAGCCGCGACAGCGATGGTCGCGGCGGGCGGGTTTTGACAAGAGAGAGACGCGGCTCGCCGCGTCTCTCTCTGTGTCAAAACCCGCGCGGGCAGTTCACGTGTGAACTAGCCCTTATTCTGTGCAGATGACACTGAATATTATGCCGTACAGGGGCTACTGCGGAGCATATTATACTGTGCAGGAGCCAATGTGGAGCATCATACTGTGCGGGGTCCAATGTGTCAGAATTATACTGTGTAGGGGCCACTTTGGTGTTTATTATATTGCACAAGGACCACCGTGGAGCATATTATACTGTGCAGGGGCCACTGTAGATCATATTAGACTGATTATGGGCTACTGTGGAGCATATTATAGTGAATAGAGGCCACTATGGAGCATATTATACTGTGCAGGAGCCACTGTGGAACATATTATACTGTGAATGGGGCCACTATGGAGAATTATACTGTGTGGGGCCACAGTGATGCATTATTCTCTGTGAGTGCCACTGTGGAGCATTATACTGTGTGGGACCACCGTGGAGTATATTATACTAAGCAATCCTTGATCTTCAGAGAGGACAAACATGCTACTTAGTCTATGTTTGATTTGTGAAAATAGACATCTCAATTCATTTTGGTTTTTTTAAGGCTAGATCCACACCTGCTTCTGATCTACGTTTGGGGTTTCCATTCCTGAATCTGCTTAAAAAATGCAGAGAGAAAAGTCCTGCAAGGAATATTTTTCAGCAAACCCCATTATAGTCTGTTAGTCTGCGGGTAACCACTTTTTAAGCAGATTAGGCTTCTGAGGGGACCCAAAGAACAAAGTCGAACACTAGTGTAAACCTAGCGTAAGATCTTTGTGTTTCCTAGTGGCTGATCAGGAGGAATATATGTTCCTTGTGCCATGACATGGGAAAATTTTAATAGTTTCTATATTATAATGCACAACATTTAAAATAATATACATTGTCAAATGAATGTACAGTAATATTCATTTTTCACTTTGCTTCAGCATTATTTTTTTCATGATTTTATGCATATAATATGTTCTTGTTGCAGCTAGATAGAACAGTACGACTTAAAAGCTTAGCCTTGTCTTTGAGAAATCTTGCACAGTGGGAGTGGGATCTACAGTTTGTTTCCCTTAGTTTCTAAAGCATAAGCCAGGAGTTTATGGCCGGGGGACATGATGACATCATTAATGTTTAAATCTGCTTTGAAACATAGTGAGACTCACCTGTTAAAGTGTAACTAAACTTTTGGACAACTTTCTATTTCCTAGCAGTATTTGTGTCATTAAAACATGTTGTAATGTACTTTATTAGCATATTTTGGCTCCTTTCTGTGAAATCCTGTCACTCTTTATTCTTTTTCTTGCTTTTCTATTATTCTGTTCCCGGCTTCTGACTATGTATGGAGTACAGCTTGTGTAAAGTATAACAGAAAATGAGGGGCGTCGAGGGTCGTTTCAAACAGTTATGTCGCAGGGATTATTACAGATAGACACTTGCTTTTGTTTTGTAAGAAGAGAGACTCATCGTTCATATGTACCTTCATTATTTCCAGAGATTTTGCTGGTTGAAAACACAGTCGGGATTAGGATATTTATATGCATCTGCTGAGTGAGACGCAGGGAACAGTTTCTAATAGAGAAGCAAGGGAATGAATAAAGAGATGCTGGATTTCACAAAAATAAGCCAAAATTTGTATCATATATATACAAAAATGTATTAAAGACAAATATTGACAGAAAATCAGCCTTTTTTTTGTATATATTTATGAAGATAGATACACAGATACAAACATATAAATTGATATACACTATATGATCAAAAGTATCCGGACACCTGGCTGAAAATGACTTACAAGTTCGTGGCGCCCTCCTTCGGTAATGCTGGAATTAAATTTGGTGTTGGCCCACCCTTAGCCTTGATGGCAGCTTCCACTCTCGCAGGCATACGTTCAATCAGGTGCTGGAAGTTGTCGTGTAACCACTCCGCCACAGGCCGTGCAGTATGAACAGGTGCTCGATCGTGTTGAAAGATGCAATCGCCATCCCCAAATTGCTCTTCAATAGTGGGAAGCAAGAAGGTGTTTAAAATATCAATGTAGTCCTGTGCAGTGATAGTGCCACGCAAAACAACAAGGGGTGCAAGCTCCCTCCATGAAAAACACGACCACACCATAACACCACCGCCTCTGAATTTTACTGTTGGCACTACACATGCTGGCAGATGACGTTCACCGGGCATTCACCATACCCACATCCTGCCATCAGATTGCCACATTGTGTACCCTGGTTCGTCACTTCGTCACACGTTTTTCCACTGTTCAATCGTCCAATGTTTACGCTCCTTACACCAAGCGAGGCGTCGTTTGGCATTGACCTGCGTGATGTGTGGCACCCAATCACCTGACCATGTTCGAAGTCCGTGAGTTCCACGTAGCGCCCCATTCTGCTCTCTCACGATGTCCAATGTCTACTGAGATCACTGATATGGTGGAGTACCTGGCAGTAGGTGGCAGCACAATACACCTAATATAAAAAACGTGTGTTTTTGTGGGTGACTGGATACTTTTGATCACATAGTGTTTATGTATTATATATGTATATATTTATATAGTACTGTGCAAAAGTTTTAAGTAGGTGTGAAAAAATGCTGCAAAGTAAAAATGTTTTCAAAAACAGAAGTGTTAATAATAGTAATGGTTTATTTCTCTTAATTAAGGAAATTGAGTGAATGAACAAAAGAAAAATTCAAAAAGTCAAATCAATATTTGGTGTGGCTATCCTTTTAGGAGTCTTGGAAGTGATGATATGGCTCCCACAGATCCTTGATCTCAATCTCTGAGATGTCTGAGAATATATGAAGAGACAGGACATGAGCAAGTATACCCGTCCGAGTTCCTTCAAAAACTGTGTGCAAGTGTGCTTAGAATAATTGAATCTTTTTTTGAATACAAATTGTGAGAACACAAAATATTGATTTGATATAGATTTCTATTTTGTTCATTCATTTAATTCTGTTATTTAACTGTGTGTGCCAGTGACATACTTCCACAACAAACTTATCCAACCATTTATGGACCTTACTTTGTCCATTGGGGCACAGTCATGCTGGAACAGAAAAGGACCTTCTCAAAACTGTACCCATGACTGTTCCTTTACTGGCATTATAGGGCATAGGCCAACTCTTTAGAACCAATCTTTCAGCATTATCCTTTTCCCACCAATCTTTACATTTGGTACTAAGCAGTCATGAAGATAATGTTCTTTTTGCATTCTCCAAACCCAGATTCCTCAATCAGACCAACAGTTAGAGACAAGTGATTTGCAGATGTGCACTTAGCCTTATCTGTTATTCTGATTCATTGGAAAATTTAAAAAAATGGGAAAATGTGTCCCAAAATAACTGATACAAACAGAAGAATTTTAAAAGTGCTATGCTGTTTTTACAATAAAAAGCAGAGACCTAACTAATACTCCTTTAGTGCTGCACACAATGTAATTCCCAATTAGTGCCCCCTACAAATACACCTATGTTCCCCTACAAAGTTAAATGACACCTTAGTTTCCCCTTACTGTACATAGTGCCCTTACATAATATAATGCCACCTTAGCTATTCCACACAAAACCTCTCCGTCTTGAAACCATTTTTTTTTTTTTGGACGGACACAAAATCCTCCATGTCCGACTTTGTGTCCGGCCAAAAAAAAAACAAAACAGTGGAATGACACAGGGCGCACAGGAGCTTAAATGTGAATGCCCCCTAACTAGCAGTACAAACTGTAGCAGTGAGTGTAGGTACAACAGCGCTGCCCTATAGACTTCAATGGGACAGTGCTGCAGTACCTACTCCCACCACCACAATTTGTATGGCAAGTGAGCAGAATGAATCACAGTATGTAAGCGTTACTTTGTACAGATGATTTGTACTGGCTATCAATAGTGAAAAATGGATAAACCTTTTAACATGTAAGGCTGTTGTTTCACACATAAATGAATAAATCAGGAAATATTATTATTATTATTATTATTATTATTAGAGATGAGCGAACACCGTTCGATCGAATAGGTATTCGATCGAATATCAGGCTGTTCGATGTATTCGTTCCCAATCGAATAACACGCGGCATACGCAGTAAAAATTTGTATCCCCTCCCACTTCCCTGGTGCGTTTTTTGCACCAATAACTGCGCAGGGGAGGTGGGACACGAACTACGACAACGGAGGCAGTGAAAAAAACCATTGGCTGCCGAAAACATGTGACATCCCATTTATAAGAACGGCCTAGATAGGCATTAGCTTGAGATAGGCAGGGAAAACCGAAGAACAACAACAGCTCTTCTCAGAGCTATACACTGCAGGGACAGGAGTCCAGCTTTACATGGACGGTGGAAAACAGGGATACAGAACAGTTACTTGTTGCTATATACGTGCACCCACACTTTTATAAGGGGTGTCCCCCACAAAATAGCAGGAATCCACAGCAGTTACTTCTTGCTATATGCGTGCAAACCAGCTTTTCTTTGGGGTGTTGTCCCCCCCCCCCCCCCCCACACACACACAAATTTGCTGGAATACAGAGTAGTTACCTCCTGCTATATATGTGCAAACCAGCTTTTATTATGGGGTGTCCCGCACAAAATAGCAGGGATCTGCAACAGTTACTTCTTGCTATATAGGTGCAAACCAGCTTTTCACACAGTGTGTAACCCCAAAACATCGATACTGAGCAATTAGGTCCGGCTATGTACGCTCATTCCAGATATCCAGGGTGTGTACCCCCAAAACCTAGGTGGGAGACACCGAAATTCAGTCAGGCTATGTACTCTTAATCCAGTTTTTCATGGTATGTACCCCCAAAACCTAGGTGGGGGAGACAGAAATTCAGTCAGGCTATGTACACTCAATCCAGTTTTTCATGGTGTGTAACCCCAAAACCTACCTGGGAGACACAGAAATTCAGTCAGGATATGTACGCTCAATCCAATTTTTAAGGGTCTACCCCCCAAAACTTAGTGGGAGACACAACAATTCAATCAGGCTATATCAGCTCAATCCAATTTTTAAATGTCTACCCCCCAAAGCTAAGTGGGAGACAGCCGTTCATTCAGTCAGGCCATGTATGGTCAATCCAATTTTTAAGGGTCTACCCCCCGAAGCTAAGTGGGAGACAGCCGTTCATTCAGTCAGGTCAATGCAATTATTTTATTTTATTTTTTTTAATGTAGATTGTGAGCCCGACATAGGGTTCACAATGTACATTTTTTTCCCTATCAATATGTCTTTTTGGAATATGGGATGGAAATCCATGCAAACACAGGGAGAACATACAAACTCCTAGCAGATGGTTTTTTGCCCTTGGCGGGATTTGAATACCAGGACCCAGCGCTGCAAGGCTGCAGTGCTAACCACTGAGTCACCGTGTGGCCCCATGGTCAATCCAATTTTTAATGGTCTACCCCCTGAAGCTAAGTGGGAGACACAGCAATTCAATCAGGCTATATCAGCTCAATCCAATTTTTTGTTCAATCCAGTATTGTTTGCTCTCCATGATGTGAACTATGCCTTTGTCTCTTGAAAAGCAACCCAACATGAAGTCAGCCATGTGTGCCAGTGAATTACTTGGCATGACTTCACTGCCCACAACTGTAAGGGTCTCCATTTCCTCCATTTTCGACTCCCCTTTACACCATCCGTGCTGAAGCAATGGGATGCACTGAACTTCACCCTCAAGCCTCGTGTGGGACAGTGACATGAAATGCCACTTCATCCCCCTCGTCTTCCTCTGCCAGCCAACAGTGCGAGGATGACCGGAGTGGGCTCTGAATGTTTGCAGCCTAGCACAGGCTACTTTTCACTTACGAAAATGGCCGCACTTTGATCAGTATATCAGGCACAATGATGTAGTTTTCAAAGAACCTTTGCACCAACAAGTTGAAAACGTGGGCCATGTGTGGACCGTGTATGAGTCTGGCAAGCTCCAGATCTGCTACCAGGTTCCACATCTGCACCATTATCACATATGCAAACATGCCTGGGCCCAGGTGCAGCGGGGAAAACCATATTGCCATATCATCCTGGATGGTGTTAGGATCACATCCTCCATCTTGTATTCTGTCAGCCATCTTGTAACCTTTTTCTTATATAAACTTTATAAGAATGTCTGTTTAGAGTCTAAGAGACTCTAAAGAGATATAAGGCGTGTGGAATGTTAATGGATGGGTTATAACTCCTTATCTGTTTGTGGTAAGGGTCTCATTTTTGAAGGTGTGTGTAGAAACAGGTTCTATAACCTGTTGATCGTTAGCCCAAGACCGGAGTGGTCTGAGCAGCATGTGATCATTATCTCTCTTGCTGTGATATATACATCTAGAATTAGTGTAAGATGTTGGTTTACACATAAATATTTTAAATTCTTCTTTATTTCATGAGAAAGGTCATCCCAGTTTGGAAAGTAATAATGAGATGCAGATTACATTAGGCCTTATCCAATAGTCATGTGCCACACCTTATGTGGTAACTCTATAACCAATCATGTCATTAGAATAGTCCAACCTGCTTTTGTCTGTATTGTATTTAAACTACCTTTTTGCACCATTAAAATCAGAATCCATTTTGATACACCACCATCTGTGTCTTTGTGATTCTCCAGGCTAAAGGATGGGTCTAGCTTATCCAGGCCTGTTATTTAATTTGAAACTACAACAACATAAGCTCTGGGGGTCTTGTGCCCCTAACAATGGCATCCCTCACCTTGGAGGCAGTGTGCTGTCTGTCCCCCAAACTGATGAGCTTCAGCACGGCCTGCTGACATCTCCCCAAGCCAGTAGTACAGCGTTTCTAGCTCGTTGTTGGGGTCGAGGTTGCAGCAACGAAGTAGTCTGTCAGAGAACCCCTGCCATGAATTTTGGGCTGCTAGAGGAAATAAGCCACCCCAGTTTACACCCTGGGCCAAGACTCCACTACATTCACCCGGCCTGTCATTAAAGATAAGCAGCATCCCTGACCGCAGACGCTTGTCAATGTCTTGGTGGTCAAGTGGACCTTGCAGCAACGTGCGGAACTCTGGGCCCGACTGATGTTACGGGACATGTGCAGGCGCAAGGCGGGGACAGCCCACCAAGAGGAGTAGTAATGGCTAGGCCCAGCATAGGGAGGTGCCCCAGCTGCCATCTGGTGACGGAAGGCCTGGGTATCCAGAAGCATAAATGCCAACATCTCCAGGGCCAGCAGTTTTTAGATGAGGCTGTTAAAGGCTTGGGCATGTGGGTGGCTTGGCTGTACTTCTGCCTGCAATGAAACACCTGGGAGATGGGGAGTGGCTGGGAAGAGGTGCATGATGGTGCAGGTCAAAAGGCCGGATGAGGGTGAACTCCCCAATGTGTCAGAGACAGATGTGTAGGTGTCCAGGCTGGTGGTCTGGACTGCAGAACCAGCACTGTAAACAGTGGAAGAGGCAGTGTCGGCAACGCCGGTCGACGATTGTCCTGCATTTGCTCTCTCCCACTGAGCCCAGGGCTTGCCTTCCAAATGACAGCGCATGCAAAAGGTGGTAAGGTTGCTCTTTTCAGAGCCCCTACTTAGTTTGGACTTGAACTAAATTTGTCATGTAACTGGTGACACTAGGCACCTCAGTGACGGTAGTTTGGCCAGGGGGTGCCGCTAGCCTCCTGTGTGACAATGAAATCATCTGCCACTTTGTTATCCTCCTCTTCCTCCATCAATATATGCTGTGAAGCGGACAGGAGTGTGCATTGACTATCTTGCTGGGATGGTTCTGCTCCTATGCCCGACTCCTCAGCGTACAATGCTTTATCCTTGATGGTGATGAGGGATTCTTGCATCACACACAGGAGCGGGATTGTTAAAATCAGTAATGCATTGTCAAAGCTGACCCTCTTGGTGGACTCCTCAAAGACACAGAGAGATCTCGCATAAGTCTGGCAACATGGGCGAGTTTTGCATGAGTGGCTAGTACATGGAAAATGTTTGGCCTTGCTGCCTCTGGACATGCCTCTGCCTCTAGCCACCTTTTTTCCTGTTTAGCTCGCCTCCACATCTACACTGCTTTCCCCGCTATACATCACCCCTGTCCATGCCTCTGCCTGTAGCCACCTTTTTTGCTGCTTAGCCTGCCTCCATATTTACATATCATTTGTGCAATTTTTTTTCCTCTCCTGTACCAGAACAAAAGATGAGATTTTTAACTTATACCAGGGGTCTAGGATTGCAAAAATCCATTATTGTTTGCTCTCCATAATGTGAACTATGCCTTTGTCTCTTGAAAAGCAACCTAACATGAAGTCAGCCATGTGTGCCAGTGTGTTACTTGGCATGACTTATAATGAGCTTCTAACCAGCACAGTTGGGGGAATCAGGGTGGATTGAGCCTCTAACCAGAAAAGTTTTGGGGCCTTAGTGTGAATTGAAACCAGTAGGAGCAGAACTGTGCAAATGCTGATAGTGGAGGAGTATAAGGAAGAGGAAGAATTGTAGAGGGTGAGCACACACATCAAACTTCATGTCAGGGTGCTTGACACTGCTGGAAATGAAAATGATGGGTCTATCCAGTGGCTGTTCATTTTGATCAGCATCAGCCGGTCAGCACTGTCAGCTGACAGCTGGCTGTGCTTATCAGTGATGATGCCACTGGCTGTGCTGAAGACATTTTCCGATAGCACGCTGGCGTCAAGGCAGGAAAGGACCTCCAATGAATAGATCGCAAGTTCCAGCCACAAATCCAACTTGGAGACCTACTGAATGTAGGGCGGAGAGGGATCGGAGTGGACAGGGCTGGGGTCAGCCAGGTACTCCAGCAACATGCGCCTATACTTGTCCCTCCTGGTGACACAAGGCCCCTCAGTGGCGGTAGTTTGGCCAGGGGGTGCCATTAACGTGTCCCAGACCTTTGAGAGTGTACCCCTGGTGGGTGTGGACCGGATGGTAGTTGTTAGCCAGTTGGAGTAATTAGTCTGGCAACATGGGCAAGTTTTGGGCGAGTGGCTAGTACACGGAAAATCTTTAGCCTTGCTGCCTCTTGACATGCCTCTGCCTCTAGCCACTTTTTTTGCTGCTGCGCTTGCATTCACATCTACACGGCTTTCACCCCTAGACATCACCCCAGTCCATGCCTCTGCCTGTAGCCACCTTTTCCCTGCTTAGCATTCCTCCGCATATACACTGCTTTCCCCACTATACAACACCCCTGTTCATTTAGGGTCGGTGGTCTCGTCGTCCACCAACTCCTCTTCCAATTGCTCACTCTCCTCTTACTGCAAACCGTACATGACAACAACATGCCCTGATGGCAACTGTGTCTCATCATCATCACTGAGGATGGAAAATGTTGGTTGCGAGTCCACAACCACAAAATCACCAGGTGATGGCGGATGCTTCAGTGTTTGGGCATCAGTACACACAAAGTTGTCTGGTAGCTCCTGGGATTCGGGAAGTGGTTCAACAGAGGGAGAGACAGTAAAAGGACCTGAAAAGAAATCCTGGGAGGGGGCATGGGTGGGTTGACTCTATTGGGAAGATTGGGCATGTTGGGAAGAAGGAGGGGCAGACTCTTGGGTATGAACACGACTGCAGGTAGTGGCTGACTGGCTGCTGGAAAAGCATCTGGAAGCATTATCCTCTAGCCATTGTAACACCTGTTCCTGGTGCTCGGGCCTGGTCTGAGTTGTACCCTGCACCCTGATTAATGCAGCTGTCATATCAGCAATTGTGATGAGTGCATGCTAATGTTTCTTGTCCAGTGGAATGGATGGGATAGGATTTCACATAAGTCTGCTACCCATGGAAACTCATGTTGCAGAAACTGAGGGAGCGGACTTTGATGAACCCTTGGGTTTTTTAGATGGAACTCCATCAAAGGTCTCTGCTGCTCACACACCCTGCTCAACATATGGTATCTAGGGTTTCAGCGTGTGGTAACCTCGCACAACAGCCGATGCTTCAGGCTGATGTAGGTGTTGCTGGAGTGTATTGAGGCTATCACCAGGTACTGTAGACTTGCTAAAGTGGGAACAAAAGCGCCGCACTTTAACCAGTAGCTTGTGTATATTGGGGTAAGTTGTTAGAAACCGTTGCACCAAAAATTTGAAAACGTAGGCCATGTGTGGACCGTGTTTGAGTCTGGTAAGCTCCAGATCTGCTACCAGGTTCCGGCCATTATCACATTCGCCAACCTGCACCTGGGCCTAGGTGCAGCGGGGCAAAAAACATTGCCATCTCATCCAGGATGGCAGCCCTGACTTTGGAGGCATTGTGCTGTCTGTCCCCCAAGCTGATGAGCTTCAGCACAGCCTGCTGACGTCTCCCCACACCAGTGTTGAAACGTTTTCAGCTAGTAGCTGGGGTTGATTTAATGACGGAGGAGGAGGAGGAGGGTAGTGTTTCAGCACTCCTGCCAGGAATATTGGGCGGGAAGACAAGGCAGGCCTCCATAGTTTGAAACCCGGTCCCAGCCTCAACTACATTCAGCCAGTGTGTCACGATTGAGATTCAGCATCCCTGGCTGCATGCACTTGTCCACACGTTGGTGGTCAAGTGAAACTTTGTGCAACTTAGCACAGAACTTAGGGCCCGCCTGATGTTACGGGACATGTGCTCGTGTAAGGCTCAACTCACCCTAAGGGCCAAAAACACTGCTGGTGAATTCTGTTCAGTTCCAAAGGACTCTGTGTTTAGATTTGGCTCAGTCGCAGCTCCAGAACATGCCTTTGAAGGCAAGGTTTCCTTTAGTGGCTGCATCTCAGCAGGATGACGATGGTGAAGCTTGGTTAAATCTGGTGTTGGAAGGGAAAGTGGTTTCTGATCTACATCTAAAGTACTGGAGCATGTTGTTTGGACTATTAACACCTGATCAGAACCCTGTAGAGGAAATATAGAGTCCAATATTAGAGGACCATTACCGGTAGTAGTTGCAGCCAATTCTCCACCTTTGCGGTCTTCTAAATAAAAGTCACCCCCAGGACTTGATGCCAAAATGTTATAAATTTCCCAATCAAAATTAAGGTCGATGTCTGGGTCCTCAGTCCAATCCACTGCATCAATCCAACACAATGAGAGTGATGGTTCTGGAACCACCGTTTTAGGGGCTAAGAATTTTAAAGAGGCTAACACTCTGCTGGTGCAAGGATCAACTCACCCAAAGGGCAAAAAACTCTGCTGGTGCAAGGCTGAACTAAGTTAATGGGCCTAAAACTCTGCTGGTAAGAGGCTGAAGTCACCTCAAAGGCCTCAATCTCTGTTGGTAGCTCAGCTTAAGGGCCTCTAACTTAATTTTGAAGGGCTCACGTTAAGGGCCATAAAAGTTAATTTTGGAAGGTCTTACCACATCACACACACCTCCACAATGACAGTTAAGGGTTGGGGGTTTTGGATTTGCCTATTCCATCTGTGGTTATCACGGGCAACCTGATTTAAAGGGGTGCTTGTTAATGTTTCTTCAGCTTAAATTTGTGTTTCTGTCCATCCATTTGGGGAAGAAAGAAGGTTTCCAGGTATTTTCCCACTTTGATAGAGGTTTTTTTGAGTGTGGAAAGTGTGTAGTTGATAGGCTGTGATGGTGGGGTAAAACTGTGACTTGGGCTTCTTAGATTCCCCCAGGCATGCTTCCCCTGCTGTCCCAGTAGCATTCCAGAGGTGCTGTCATCATTTGCTGAGGTGTCATAGAGGACTTGGTGACCCTCCTGAGTCAAATGGTGGGTTCTCCTGAAACGAAGCATTTTTCCCCATCGAATATTTTACTGTTTGCTCATCTCTAATTATTATCATTATATTAGAGAACATGTTGCTATCTCCTTCCTCCATTTACCATTGGGAGATTCATTCATCTCTATGTGTCAGCGAAGAAAACAAGAATTCTACACAGTAACATAGGCCTCAATTTTGGTTTGTTGTAAAATGGAATCTAAACTGTTTTTAAAGCTGTTGGCTGGTGATGCTATGACCTGCTCCTGGGGTAGGCTATTCCACAGATTCAGTCTTTATGGTAAAATCTTGCTTCTGGAAATTAGATGCTAAGTTTTTCTCCAGGCATTGGGAATACCCCCTTGTCTTTTGGTTTTATAGAACAGCAATTTCCTATATGTTAGTAGAGGCCACCACAGTATTTGTACAGGTTATTCATGTATTCCCTTATTTTATTTTATTTTCATAACGGTGGTCCTCGGTGCCCATTATCGGTTTTGTAGGACTACTTTGTACCTTTTCTAACTCTAGGCAGGGGTGAACCTACCCCGTTCGCCGCCCGAGGCGAACTACAGAAAGGAGGGCGGTGGAGCGAAGGGGGTGTGGCCGAGCGAAAGGGGCGTGACCGAGCGAAGGGGCGGGGCTTAGCGACGTTCGCAGGCAGAGAGCAGGCACGGAGGGGACCTGCTCTCTGCCTGAGCATGAGGGGAGGCTGCTGGAGCAGCGCTGCTCCAGTGGCCTCCCCAAACCACCGCTCGGTGCTAAGCCAGTCCAGGACAGCTTGTCCTGGACTGGCTTAGGTAATCAAAAATGCCGCCCTCCCTGGGGTCCTGACATAGCGCCGCCTGAATATATACCAGGAAGGATTTTATCAAGAATTTACCATTCATGTAGCTTTGCTATAATTTACACTAGAAACTAGTGTGAATTATAGCTTAAATCTTTGCCAGTTTGTAGCTGGTATTACGTTGAGTTTCTGAGGCACAGGCAGTGTAGGAGATGCCTCTGTTATACATCAGCTTTGATAAATCTCCTTCATTATGTATTGATTATCCGTCACACATAAAGCAGCGATTAGTTTTATTTTATGCCTTACAAGCAGCCACATACTGAATTCCCACAAAGTTACTGCAGTTCTCGCTGAATAATTAAAATGACGTCTTCCGTAGACTGATATTTTACAACTTTCATTTTTATGTTGCAGTTATTAGTACATAAAGAAGAGTCATGTTCATGAACACCATAGCAGATAGTAAACATGTTTGGCTAGAATCAAGTTTTCTTTCATTGTGTAAAATTCAATAAAAAGTAGTCAGTATTTGTTTCTTTTGATTATAAAACCTTATATTTTTTTCGACCTTTTAATAAACAACAAATTTTTTTAATTGGTCTATTTTATTCAATGTTACATCTTACTTTTGGAAGTCTTTCTCTCATTGTTACCCAATTGGAATGATGTTTATATGTTTGGGTTCACACTGAGTTTTTTGGTCCAGATTTTGATGTGGCAGCCTCCTCAGTATCCACCTCCAAAAAACACCTCCCGCTGGTAGCACTGGCATCCAGTCACAGCATTCTGCTCCGGATTAGGCCCAAATGAATGGGCCTAGTCAGGATGGAGTGTCGCGCCGCAGACGCTGCGGCAAGTTAGGGAAGCTTGCTTCTTTTTTCAGTGAGCGGGAAAAAAAGGCTAGTGGAAAAAAGAAGTGAATGGCTGCCATTGAAGTCAATGGGAGGCGTGTTTTGGAGCCCGATTCTGTGGAGGATTCCTCATCAAAATCCGGACCAAAAACTCTGTGTGAACTTACCCTTTCTGATATTCAAACCCTGGTCAAAACACCCAGAACTCCAAATTCTCATCTGCTAGCTGCTTAACTTGTGTATAGATATCTGGCACCTTTGCACATCTCCGGAGTCCCGGGACGCAAAGTTTCTGCTTATGTTTCTCCTTAATTTTCTATTCAGCCAGTAAACATTCAACAGTAGGGGAATACAGAAGGGTCAGTCTGATAGATAAAAGTGCTCCACTGCTAATCCTGGCCAGTACGTTTATTCCAGTGAGTGTTGGCCAGGTAACCAATGAGATCTTCCATCGGTAAAGATGGAACTGCTTGTTCCAGAAGCTGGCTTGCTTTTATTTGGTTTTTGTTTTGTTTTTTTTTTGTTTTTTTTTAAAGGGGCAAAATTTATTACTGTCTGTTCCCTGATTTATTTTTGTTGCTCATATATACAGTCTCACAGCCTGCGCTAAACTAAAACAACCTTTGTTATTAAAAGGTTTTTTATGCTCTGCTCACTCAGTACACAGTGTGATGGAGTGTACTAATCTGCAATAATGTTACATTTTATTATTATTATTATTATTATTATTATTATTATTATTATTATTATTATGTTTACACATATATATCTATATAGTCTCACCGCCTGCGCTAACCAAAAAAAACCCAACTAATTTATTTAAGGTTGACTAAGTTCTAGTTTTATAGTCACTGACCAGGTCACCCTATTAGTGTCATTAATGCTTTGGTAATTTTCTTGAAATAGCTGTTAGTTAAAAATAATAAAAAGAAAGTAAACACCGTATCAGAATTGTTTCCTGGTTATTGTTACAATTAAGTAACAGCCCTTTTAAGAGTCCACCAAATCTGTTAGCAGGGACAACTGCAGCATCAGCGATGTGATCCCTTTATGCTATATCTTAAAGGAAACACATACACTCATGCAATGAAGGAAGGAAGAAGTAGAATAGTTTCCATCTCTTAGTTAATGTCATTGCCCTGGGTTGAAAGGGAGGATGGGGATTTGGATCAGGGTCATTATGGTGGAGGAACTGGGACTTTTATACTGGAAGAGGAGAAGGAGGAAGACTCTCCTTTGGATGTTGAGGGGGCCCTTTATTTGTCATAAGCACAGCCAGGGAGGAGGCAGACCCTAAATTCTTTCAAGAGGATGATGATGGTGAAAAATTGGAATATTTTCAGTATAGTCTGTATACCCAGCTTACTACAGTGCAAGTTGCACATGTTCCTTAGTTGGCCTGAGCTGCAGCTACCACCACTCAGCCATACACATCCTGCAGCCTGGTCCATTACATTATTCCATGCTGCATTGCCACTCATGTTGCCACAGTTACCACCACTGCCGCCACTCATGTCCTATGTCCTGGTCCATAATATTCTACTACTGCACACTAGTGGGCCACAGGGTTGGCATCAAAAAACCAAAACCATTTTGATTTCACATCTGTTCCCATAAAGGAACAATTTTTGGTTACTTTTTTTGTTTTTTGAAAAGCCAGTTCATCACTTTTCAAATCTGTCAAATTTGTCTCCCAAACAACAAGCCGGTAGCACTTACAAACCATCAAAACTAGCAATTATTTAAAAAAATTACTTAAACATAGTTTGTATTCACTGTTTACCATGTATTTTTCTATAGACATATATGTAATTTACACTTTAACGTAACTTTGTGTGTTCCTAGAAACTTGTACAATCCAACAGAAATCTTGGACCTGAGCCAACCAAACTGATAACAAATTTTCTCATCTCTATTCATTACATGCTAGTAAAATCCTTGTACGTTACAATTCACAGTTAGTTTTATACTATGTACTGCGGTATTGTTAATACTTTATTTAAGAACTTATTAAAATAACAAAACTACACATATTACTAAACATTTGATACTTGTCTTCAGATGTGCAGAATAGTAGTTATGCTTGAAACATTTTCTTGAAATTATAAAGTCATTTTCTTAAGTCCATTTATTTATTCTGAAATGTTGTTAAAATTCCTTCCTGGTGTTATCCATTTTCATTAAATTGATATTATTAAAGCGAAGTTTTTGCTATCCACTAAGTCTATCAATTGTGCTAGTGTAGGGGACAGATAATCAGGTTATGCAAAGAATGCTGTGGAAATGAATTAGTGAATAAATCAATCATATCAGCTCTGAAATATAATCCAATGTGCACTCATGAAGATATAGTGAATGTAGAATAGTTATGAAGACGTCCATTAAATGTAAAAAAATGCATCAAGAAAAGGCTTTGCAGAAATCCAAGGTGTAGATAAATGCAAACCAATTTTGAACACTGAGATAAGCAAAGTTAATATTTTACAAAAGCCACTGAAATCAGGCAGCGAGTCTTACTAAGTGTCAGTCTGGTAATTGCTCAGATGACAAGTGTTCATTATATTTTGGAATCTAGGACACACCTGATGCATTCCAGATTTAGACAACAAAAATAGGAAAAAAATATTTAACAATATTTAAAACTAAGCAGGCTAAGCAACATGAAGGGTCTATGGGTCCTTTTATGCTATGAATAGCATGTCATCAATACTTCCATCTTGATTTGCTGCTGCTTCTTATGTTCTTCTTAAGTATGAAGACCTGCATGGTGGGAAGAGTTGTAGTTCTCCAAATACATACTGATAGGGAAAATGTAGATTGTGAGCCCTATGTGGGACAGTGACTGACAATGTCTATAAAAGCTCTGCGGAATATGATGGCCCTTTAAGGCGGGTTCACACCTGTACCTGGTCTCCGCTTTAGCCAATCTGATGCGTTTCCATTTTCTGCTCTGATAAACTGGACAGGGGACGGAAACCCATTCACTTGGATTCACGTGTGCGTCTCCTGCCTTCTGTTTTTTTTTTAGCCAGACACAAAGTCGGACATCCAGTTTCTCAGGGCAGAAGATCGAAACGCGCTGGATTGGCTAAAGTAGAGACCAAGCGCAGGTGTGAACCTGCCCATACAAGTAGGATAAATAAATAAATAATAGATCACAAATATTCTTTTCATTGTTAAATTGAATGGTCAGATTTCTTTCCCATCTTGCATTGATTTTAACTGAGGTTCACACCTGCGCTCAGGTTTCTGTTCCTCGGGTCCGCTTTTTCAGATTTAATATACAAAAAAAAGTACAGTATTTAATGTAAAAAGATACAAGTACAAAGAAATAATGCAAACTAAAAAGGGAATAAAATAAAGAACAAACCTCTTTCAGGTCTGGCCTAGCAGGAAATAATGGGCAGATCTACCGCTTGGGCCACATCTTCGGGGCTGGCTAATTATGTATGCCAAATACAAAAAGATATGGTATATTTATAAAATATGTCTTAACTCTGAGCAGGTACCTAATGTATGATACGGCCAGCAAGTGATGTCAAATGTTTTTAACAGCCCAGGCATACCAATCATAAAGGTTAAGTCATCATCCATTCCACTGATACATAGTTTGGAGGTTTGGAAAAGTCTTCTTCCCGTACTTGATGTCATATATATATGTTTGTGTCCCCCGACCATATTTCTGTATGTGGATTGTTATAAAACATGAATCATAAGCTATATGCCTCTGATGTTATCTGTTTATTGTTTTTTTTTAGATTTCCCAGGCTTCAGGTTGATACATTCAGTCTCTCTGGAAGCCACACTGAAACTGTAACGTTTCTGCCTGTTCGGGTCTCTGCGCCACCCTCTTCACGCACGCTGTTGCGCAGGAGGCGGGCTCATTTTGATTCTTTGCTTAGAGTTTTTCATTGCACTGTGTGAATACTGCTCTATTACCTCTCCTCTGCAATTTTTTTGTGAGTTAACATGCCTGTGTGCTTTTCAGGTTTAACCCTAAACAATGTGTGATTTCCAATGATGTGGGCATTGGCATGTGGCCACCTATGAGTTGAATGACACTGCAGCAGTGCTACTGTGACAGCAAGCAAGAACTTTACAATAGTATAATAAATTGGAGTTCTCAACTGTGCTCCGTGTGGATTGGAAAAGTGTTGTGCCCAGCGGCAGGAGCGCTAAACCCAGGGAATAAACAGCTTTAGCATTATTATTAAGCATTGGAGCTCCTCTGGGCTTTACAATCTCCATGGATGATAACTAAACTAGTATGACAACTTAAGGGCTGAATCAACTTCTTACCTATCCACACTCATTACCGTCTGTTCTTCTGGACAGTAACTGAATAATAATGGACAACAGATAAGATGGGAACATGCAGATAATAGGAGACGAGGTTCTGCTCATACTCATCCTCCATCTCCATGCTAAGGATAGAACTGCTTATTTCGCACTGTTCAAGCCCTCGTGAAGTCAGTGAGTGAATAGTTGCATCTCACAATAGTCCCCCTTTTCTGCAACAAACTGAAAACCCCAATTCCAAAAATGTTGGGACACCATCTAAAATATAAATAAAGCAGGGGGCCACACGGTGGCTCAGTGGTTAGCACTGCAGCCTTGCAGCGCTGGGTCCTGGTGTTCAAATCCCACCAAGGGCAAAAAACCATCTGCAAGGAGTTTGTATGTTCTCCCCGTGCTTGCATGGATTTCCATCCCATATTCCAAAAAGACATACTGATAGGGAAAAAAATGTACATTGTGAGCTCTATGTGGGGCTCACAATCTACATTAAAAAATGTATATATATATATATATATATATATATATATATATATAAAGCAAGAATGCAAAGATTTGGAAATTTCATATAACTATATTTTATTCACAGGGGTGGGGGAAGTACAGGGTAGTAAGAACCGGGGTATGTGAACTTTTAAACAGGGTCATTTTGATGTTTTTGGTTTTTGTCATTATGAATAAAAACAGAAAACACAGAAATTTGATAATAAATGGCATCACCCAACCACTAACCATGAGTGGAGAAAATGCTTTTGTGTTATATTTCATATTCTCTGAAAAAAGGCCCAAAAACCCCCATGATACATGGAGTACCAGAAGGCATCCAGATTTCTTAAAAATAATGTTTTATTTATTTTTTATGTTTATATTGTATTGTCTTAGTCAATGTTAATTTTTTAGTTAGAGGTCCAGGCCTACCAGATGACAGGACATTGAGCCTAAAAAGTGTCTATTATGGGGCAGCATCAATTGAGTGATCTAGGATTTCCACCTTTAAAGATACAAAGGTCCCATAAATAGATATATCCCTGTAGTTAATCTAGCTGCACAATTTTTTTTTTTTTTTCAAAAAACGTTATTGCATGTATAGGCACACTAGTCTGTGAACAGATCAGTGGTGCTGGTGCTCTCCTTTAATGTCATTGTAGCTGACCCCAGACTTGGTCAGCCTCATGAACTGTTTGAGATATGTAATTTCTTTATTACAGAGTAAGGGTTCCATAGGATAATTTATTTTGACCTTTAAGGCTATGAACCTATTCACATTATAGGGTTGCTAAAGGTTTTCCTTATTACAAGTGGTTGCAGCTTTTGAGGTATCTATAGTATCCCTCTACTGGCAATAGAATCTATTTATGGTTATATTTATTTTTAAAAAAATCAATCTTTTCAGAAATTATGTTATAATGGCTTGAGTAGTTAATGCTATGTACACACACCTTTACTAAGATGGTGCCACTAGCTTCATAGCAGATATGGCACATGAACAATATGATCTACTGTATATTGCTGCAATACAATGGCTTCTTTAGTCTCCTAATGACTATTGCACATGCACGACTTGTCATGTGATTGGCATGACCTTTTCCATAGCTAGTGATACCCGCACATGCACAGTGGATCTATTGCTAATTTGGGGTTATTTATTGTTCATTGGTCCATAGTGATTGTTGAATGGTGTGACTTTATGTGTATCTTCATCTTTTATTGTACAGCATGCTCAGGGATGTAACTACCGCCATAGCAGCAGAGGCAGCTGCCACAGGGCCCGGGACATTAGGGGGCCCGGTGACAGCTGCTACCGCTGCTATCATTATAATCGGGGGTCTTTGCAGACCCCCGAATATAATGATTGGCGGACCGGGAGAGGTAAGAAACATAAAAAACATTGATACTTACCTCTCCACAATCCTGCAAGGCCTCCTTCCTACTTGTCTGACGTCACATGAACCCGGCCTGCTTCCCGGGTCATGTGACATCTGACATCATAGAAGAAGGACCACAGCGGAGAAGACAGTGTAGGAGCCAGGGACAGGTAAGAAACAGTAGTTTTTTACGTTTTTATTCCGTTTATCATACTCTGGGGTCTGAAAAGACTAAGGGACATAATACTGTGTGCAGGGGCTACTAAGGGACATAATACTGTGTGCAGGGGCCACTAAGGGACATAATACTGTGTGCAGGGGCCACTAAGGGACATAATACTGTGTGCAGGGGCCACTAAGGGACATAATACTGTGTGCAGGGGCCACTAAGGGACATAATACTGTGTGCAGGGGCTACTAAGGGACATAATACTGTGTGCAGGGGCTACTAAGGGACATAATACTGTGTGTAGGGGCCACTAAGCGACATAATACTGTGTGCAGGGGCCACTAAGGGACATATACTGTGTGCAGGGGCCACTAAGGGACATAATACTGTGTGCAGGGGCCACTAATGGACATAATACCGTGTGCAGGGACATAATAGAGTGAGGAGGAGGGGGTCAGTTGAGGTCTTCAGTGTCGGTTGGGGGGGGGGTCCATGTCAAAAGCTCGCCACGGGGCCCCGCCATTACTAGTTACTGAGCACGCTTCATGTTTTAAGAGATTTGCAATAAATTGTGTTTTTGTTGCCTGGTAATCTTTTCTTTTCTACTTTTTATTCATACACTCGAAACGCCACTTGCTAAATTTAATTCCTTGTGAAAACTTCTTAGTTTTGTTAGAATTACTTCCATTTACAGTTTGGCAGCAACAATAGAAGAAAGAGATGAGTTGGAGATGAAAACATTGTTTGATTTACTAGTACAATATGGACATATAGTACAAAACTTTGACTAGAATGTATCAAATAGTGTCACCAAGTGCAAAAACCTAATTGTGAATATTTAGTCCTACTTTGTGCATTAAAAAGGTCCCAAAGCTTCATTGTCTGCTACTTGTGTCGGTTCCTCCATACACCAGTTCCAGCCTCACGTGACTGCTGAGACCTATGAGCGGCCTATGAGTGATGATGTTACTCACGTACATTACCCACTCCCTGCCGTAGTGGTCACTGATTGGTGACATAAGGCTTAAGGACTAGAGATGAGTGAGTAGTACTCGATCGAGTAGGTGTTTGATCGAATACTACGGTATTCAAAATACTCGTACTCGATCAAGTACTACTAGCTGTTCGAAGTTAAGATTCAATGCAGAACCAGCGTTGATTGGCAGAATGCTATACATTCTGCCAACCAACACTGGTTCTTCTCTTACTTTTAGAAGTCTTCTCCATGCGCAGCGTCCCTGTGGCGTCTTCTGGCTCTGAATTCACTCTGCCAGGCATCGGGCCTGGGCAGAGCTGACTGCGCATGTTTGCTTGTAGTGCGGGCATACGCAGTCGGCTCTGCCCAGGCCCGATGCCTAGCAGAGTGAATTCAAGGCCAGAAGAGGACGCGGGGACGCTGCGCAGGGAGAAGAATCCAGCCCGACCCTCACTCATGGACTTGGTAAGTAGAATTTGATCGAATGTTGCCTACCCCTGAAACGAGCATTTCCCCCCATAGACTATAATGGGGTTCGAAACCCGTTCGAACAGTCGAACAGTGTACGGCTGTTCGAATCGGATTTCGAACCCCGACCATTTTAGTGTTCGCTCATCTCTATTACGGACCTTCCGCATCCAAACACTGACTTGAGACCAAACAGACACTGCAAGCGGACATCTCCCCAGAAAACAATTCCATAGATAACCCCTGCTGTAATAAGTACAAAAACAGTTTCCATAAGTTTCCTCTACATTATATGAAATCTATTCTACATAATCAAATATTTTTCCTAAAGTGTATTCACAAATTAGGTCAGAGACAAAATAGCCTAAAAAAGTGATTACTACTTATTTTAGTTAGTGAACAATTGTCACATGACTTCCTTCGCTCTCCCAGGCAGGTCGTATGAAGCAGATTACACAAAAGGCAAAAACAAAGACCTAGGTTAAAAAGAGTTTGACAGATATAGTCCATCCTAAGGCACTTTGAGACTGAAACAGAGTAAAAAAAAAATCAGCAAAGGCTGATTTTTATTTCTTTACCACCCATCTTGAAAAACTTAATGATTGCTCTTCGTGTTTCTTCAAAGAGTAAGTAAAGTGCTGGAGTCATCTGGAATTTCAGTACATTTGACTGCGTGTTCTAGGAGCAGCCAGATGTTTCATTACTTTTTATTACTTTAACACACTACGGGAGACCTATTAAACACTGATTCCACTGCGTTATCTCAAATACCCCTTTTTCTGGAGACCTTTTTTATCTTTAATTTAAGACACCCAGAGGTTATTTATTCCCACCTACTAGTATATTGTGGCATTCATCTTCTCCCCACTGTTCCTTTTCTCCTTTTCTTTCTATTAGTTTCATTTTGCCTTTTTTGTACAACCATTGGGACTGTATTATCAGTTATCAGCGACTCATACCGTACTGCAAATGCACAAAATTTCACCTTTTGGAATAACATATATTCTAAAGGTGTTTTTTTTTTTTTTTTTTTTTTTTTTTTTTTCTTTTGCTTCAGCTCAATACTGTATTTTTTACTTTTTAGTTTGAAGTTTTAATGTGGTGCATAACTAAGAAAACTAGTATGTTTAGCTTTGAGACGAAAAGTAGCAAAATGTTTCAAAACTGCTAATTAAATGAATTCATAATCACTTTATTAAAATAAAAAATCTTTACGACTCAGTATATAAGTACAATGAATCGAAAGGACCCATATTGAATGTAGATTGTCTACTACTTTTAGCTGGAATATGGGACCCGCAAAGAAACGACACAATAGACCAGAATATTTAGCATGATATGATGTTAAAAAAACATGATAAATTTGAAAAACAGACATATCTCTTCTAACAATTTATTTAGTTTATTGCTTCTTTTGTAGTCAGTGATGATCTTTTCAGGAGCAGAAACATGAAACCATGTTCAGTATCATGAAACAAAGACTGCAAACTACATCGCAAACCCTGTGGCTGGACTGTACATGGGTAGTGTAGACAGGCAGACGATAAGGTTGTTGATGGCAGGTAACTTCCACAGAGGTTGCTGGTATCCACATGGTGACTGGCTGGAGTATGGCTCCAGGATTTAGGAGTGGTTGTAGACCCAAGCCTATACTCCAGTCCCGGTTTCGCTGGCTGACCCAAATGGTCAGCTATTAAAGACCTAAGGCTGCCCAAGGGAAGGGGGTATGGTCGTCTCTTGTAGGAGAAACCTGTTGTACACACTGCCCTGTGTGTGTCTGGAGTAGAAAGCTCTAAAAATTACCTTGTGCATTGGTGAGCAAACCTTGAGGACTTACCTGCTTTGTATCCTGAAGTAAGTATTCTGCACCTTGCTGAAGAAAGCTACTTTGAGTTATCCTTATGCTGAAGAAAGCTATTTTGATTTACATACTTTGGACTATGTGAACTGCTTCCAATAAATCTACTACGTTGAGGTGACATCCTTGCCTCCATCTGATTGACCTAACAACCAGCCTACTCTAAAGGTCCTGTATTTACAGTAGACATGGCATATTACTTCATGACACAAGATTATGAAACAATATTGTTATTAAATGCTAGTCATCTTGTGACACACATATATGGACATGGCCAGGTAAGGAAAATATTTTAAAGAACTGCAGTGTGAAATAATCATAAACTGATATTAGTTAGAAAAACACAACTTTAGAAATTTAGTTTTTTTGCTGCTGTTTCTTTTGTATGCCGTTTTACACTCTGAGATTTGATTGGAACATTAGAGGCAAGATTAGCTCAAAATAGTAACATATTTTTTTCTTAACTGAGATTCTGTACTAGCCCTTAAAATTCAGTTTTTAAATATTGCCGGTCTATCCTTAACCCCTTCAGGACTAAGCCAATTTTCCTTTATGCATTTCCGTTTTTCCCTCTCCATATCATTTTTTCATTTTTCAGTTCACAGAGCCACATGATGGCTTATTGTTTGTATAACAAATTGTAATTTGTAATGGAACAATTCAGTATCCTGTGCAATGTACTGGGAAGCTGGAAAATAATTCAGAATGACAATTGGAAAAAAAAAAACGCATTTGCACCAATTTCTTATGAGTTTCATTTTTAAATTTCTAATGTGTAAAATTTGACGTTAGCTATATCCTGTGGGTCAGTAACTTTTTCATATTTACATGTATGGAGCTGGATAAGGCATCTTCTTATACGGGACAAGATGTCATTTTTGTTAATACTATTTTGGGGAAGGTCTGATGGTTTGATCTCTTTGCATTCCATTTTTTATAGGAGACAAAGTGTTGAAAAACAGCCATTTGGCTATTTTTATGTTTTTTTCCTCACTACAATGTTCACCGTGTCAAATAAATATTTTATATTTTATTAGTTTGGGTATTTTTGAGCATGGGGAGGTTATGTTAACTCTTGTTTATTTATTTTTATTTGTGATCCAGGGGAAAGGGGATGATTTGAACTTTTATGTTTGTGTTGTGTTTTATTTTATACTTTTAAAAAATATTTTTTATTCTTATACTTTTATTTTCAGACCCCCTATGGACTTTGACCCCTAGGGGGTCTGATCACTCATACTATACACTGTACACAGTACTAATGTATTGCAGTGTATAGTAAAAATTCATTCTCTTCTATTACACAATTAAAGTAATGACAATCCTGGGATTCTTAAATAAGCCCTCCCCCGGCATCCCATGTTGTGATGGACATTGAGAAAGTACTTGCAGAACTCAAGGTGGAAGGTCTCTGTTGGGCTGGAATCCCACTTTGACTGATCTGGGTAGTTGGCTGGGCCCCAAACCTCACTGCCATAGAGAAGGATCGGAGCGATGACTGCGTCGAATATCTTCAGCCAGACCCTCACCGGTGGTTTGAGGTGGTACAGTTGTCTTCTGATGGCGTAGAAGGTTCTGCAGGCTTTTCCTTTCAGGGTTTCTATTGCTGCTTTGAATCTTCCTGATTAGTAGAGCTCCAGCCCCAGGTAGGTGTAGCTGTTGGTTTTCTCCAGTGTGGAGCCGTTAATTGTGAATTGTGGGTTGGGGCTTTGTTGTGGCCCTTCTTCTGAAATACCATGACTTTGGCCTTTCTTGGAGGTCTTTCTCGGTGGGGAACAGGAGTAGGAAGTCATCGGCGTATAGCAGGAACTTCACCTTACAGTCATTCAGGGTGAGGCCTGGGGTTGGTGAGGCCTCTAGGCCTGTAGTCAGTTCATTGATGTAGATGTTGAAGAGCATTGGGCTCAGGCTGACCCCTCAGGCTTGTTAGAAGTATGCTGTCCTTTTTCCATTCACCTGAACACTGCACTGGTTTCCCGTGTAGGAGCTCTTGATGACATCATACGTTCTTCCTCCTTTTCCACTCTCTAGGAGTTTCAGGAGCAGGTCTGGGTGCCATACTGAGTAAATGCCTTCTTGAAGTCCACGAAGCAGGCGTTATCTTGCCTCTTTTGGTGTTGTGGACGTGGGCCTTGATGAGGCTGTGCAGGGTGTAGATATGGTCTGCGGTGCGGTGGTTTGGCATGAACCCTACTTGGCTCTTGCTGATGATCTCGTGTTGTGTGAGGAAGGTGAGGATTCTGTTATTGATGATGCTGTTGAACAGTTTCCCCAGCGTGCTGCTGCTGCAGATCCCTCTGTAGTTGTTGGGGTCATATTGGTCCCCATTCTTGTAGATGGGGGATATGAGGCCTTTGTTCCAGTCTTGGGGGAAGTGTCCAGTATTGAGGACGAGGGTGAATAGTTTTGCCAGTGTCATATGTCTCCTAGTATATCTTCTCCTCTCAGCTTATGTGTGTCTACGTCTGTAATATATTACTCTGTATTATCCTGTACCTGTATTACTATGCTGCTGTAACATGCTGAAATTTCCCCAATGTGGGACTATTAAAGGATTATCTTATCTTATGTTATGTATGTCTGGAGAGCTGTATTTGATCATCTCTGGTAGAATGCCATCTGGGCCACTGGCCTTTTTGCCTTTCAGCAGGGCAATTCTTTCCTGTATGTCTTTTATGGTGATTGGTGAGTCCAGAGGGTTCTGTAAGTCCTTGATGGCTTTCTCCATATCCATCAGTTTTGTGGTTAACTGTAGCTGCTCTGGGGTTAGGTCTTCTTCAGGGACGTTTTTGTAGAGGTCTCTGAAATAGTTGAGCCAGATGTTGCCGCTTTGGATGTGGAGGGAGTTTTTCTTGGGTTTTGTGCCCATGTGGTGCCAGGTCTCCCAGAATGAGCTGTCTTTGAGGGAGTCCTCAAGTTGCTCCATTTTTCTTCTCTCTGAGGATGCCTTTGTATTGCTTGCGTAGATTGTTGTAGGCTTCCCTCACCTCCTTGTTGTTGGGGCCTCTGTGTTTCTTGTTGGAGGCTGCCCTTAGAGAACGAAGTAGAGCCTTGCAGTCACTGTCAAACCATTTGTGAAACTGTTTGTTAGTCGGTCTCTTGGGCTTTGTCTGTTTCAGGCCTGCTAGTTCTGCTGTGGTGTACAGGATGTTATTGAAGTCCTTCACTGCTCGGGTGACACCTTTTTGGTCTGGCTGGTAGGAGCTCATATAGAAGTTTGTGAGCAGTTCCTTGATTTCGGGTCAGTTGGCCGCATTGGTGTATTCGGTGGCCCAGTGTCTGGCCCATTTAAAGGATGGTGGCAGGTTGTAGAGACCAATCTGGTGGGGCTGCTGTGTGGGTGGCTTGTCAGTGGATCTCATGTACTGCAGGATCTGGTTGTGGTCCGACAGGTGTGTATCAGGGGTGACTATGAAAGTATCTATGTCTGCTGGGTCTGCATCTGTAATGGCATAGTCCACCATGCTGTTGCCCTTGTGGGAGTTTAGTGTGAAGTGTCCTTGAGAGTCCCCTCTGGTACGCCCGTTCATTATGTACAGTCCCAGACTCCGGCACAGGTTCAGCAGCTGTCTACCGCTCTTATTGACAACTCTGTCATAGCTATTTCTTCTTGTCTGTGCAGACTCCAGGTGGTGGACCTCGCCTCCCATGATGTGCAGGTTTCAATCAGAGGACAGGTAGTCTTTCTCTGTGCCCATCCTGGCATTTAGGTCGCCGCAGATCAGCACTCTACCTTGGGACTGGAACTGGGCAGCTTCCCTTTGTAGAACCTCATAGATGTCTGGGTTGTGGTAGGGGGACTCTGATGGGGGGGATATATGCTGCATAGAGGTATATGTCATGTTGGCCATTGAGGATGGAGCTGCTTATTTTTATCCACATGTGGTTGTCTCTGCGTTTAATGGCTTTCACATGTTCTTTAAGCGCCTTCTTGAACCATATTAGTATGCCTCCTGAGTGACGATCTAGTTTGGTGGTCTTGCTTTTCCGGCAGCAACAGAGAATTCCTTGTAGCCCGTGGGTGTTAGGGACTCATCTTCTATCCGGTTCCATGTCTCTAGGAGGATTTGGATGTCAATATTTTTTAGTCTGTCTATAAAGTCTGGATCATTTGGTTTGGATCCAAAGGCTGAGGATATTCAGCCCTTGGATATTCCAGCTATTGATAGTCAGTGGTGTCATCTTTGGTGGGTATACCTTGTAATGGGCTGTCTTGCAGAGGACGGGCTGGATTCCTGACTGGTGGCCATGCTGTGGATGTTGAGTACAGTCGGGATCAGTGTGTTGCACAGGGTGCTGAACATGGTTCTTATCATATTTTCGCCATGTCTGTGCTCTGCCTTGCTCTGTATGGCACAGCTGGCTTCTGCCATGGTTTATGGGAGTATCCATTTCCAGTTTTTAGGGGAGATGTTGCGTTTGAGATATTTTCCAGCCAGGCAACACTCCATGAGTTTTTGTCTTGTATGTTGAGGGGGATATTGTGTCTGGGTCTTTATCCTGGCAGGTGACTTCTCGACAGGTTTTTGTCTGTTGTTGTTTGGGGTATGGGCCGGAGGTTTCTTTTGAGCACTATGTCTGAGGCTAGAAGACTGACTCCCTGTTTGTTGAGGTGTTTGTCATCATATAGATGACGCTTGTCTATGGAGGGGTGTTGTGCCAGAGTGATGTCTGATGTTGATCCGATTTTGGCTGCCAGCTCTGATTTCGTCGTTGCATTTAACCACGGCATCTAAAGTGTTAACTGTTAGGTGTAAACTGTTGGCAACTGGGGCTGGATATGGTATACAGCTATCATCCGTCGTGTATGGAGAGGGCTAAGCTTCTGAGCCCTATGCATACACCCCCTCATGCCTAATCGTGTACATGTATGTGATTAGGCATGAAGGGGTTAAAACAGATACTGTCAGTGACATCACACAACTACCCCTGAAGCCTGCTCGGTGCATAGAAAGGTAAGTAAAACAGTTTATTATGTTCCTTTACCTTTCTGGGGCCTCCGATCATTATACTCGGGGGTCTGAAAAGACCTCCAAGTATAATGATAGTGCTTTTGGGGCGTCACATACCGATCCCGGCCCTTGCCAGGATCAGTAAGTAAAAAGGGCCCGTTACCGGCTGGCATAACTCCAGCTGGTAACGGCCTATTAAAAAAAGCCCCTAATGTCCCGGGCCCCGTGGCCCCTTTTCAGTTAATTTTCAGAAGAATAAAATTTTCATGAAAGTGGCGCTCCAGTGCAGAATAAGAATGGAACCTTTGGAACATATCTAAGCCACTCTACAAGGCACTATCATTAGTTTGATACTGATAGTCTGATCTACCACTCATATCCTACTGATGTGCCCATAACCTAAATTAGTCAAAGTTGATATTGGTCTAAAAAACCCCCCAAAAAAGCAGAAACCTATAGTCTTTAATGGGGTCCACCTGGTTTCCCCCAATCTTATACTGAAATCCTGCTTTGCAGAACTTTTCTCTCCCCCAATAAAAGCAGAATCTCGGGCAGATTCACCCAAATGCTAGTGTGAACCTAGCGTAAGAAAAATAAATATGTTTAACATGGTAGTAGGCATATACAGCATGTGGCTCAGTGGTTTCTGCCATGTTGGAGTATGCACGATCTGTTTGTTTTACTCTCTTCCTTTCCCCATCCACCATTTTGTTGTGTATACTACAGCCAATGTGCATATTATACTCACAATTTGCATTTTCTTTACAGCTTGCTAAAGGGCAATAGTGCTCGATACATTGCTTTGGTATGCACAGATGTGTGTATTTAAGATGGAGCGCTCTCTCATTTATAAGCGGGTGTATTGCAACTTATGAATTAAATATAGCAAAAAGCAAGCAGTAGTTAAACTGTTTGCAGGACTGTCCGACCTTCTTTGTATAAGGTAAGACTAGCACAACCGAATCACTAGTCCACATAAATACAGCACATATGTGTATGAATGTTATTATGTGCATATTTTATAGGAAATTATGCAAATTAGTAAGAAATTATTTGATGCACACGTATAGCACTTTTCAACTTGACTGATAACAAGTTAACAAAACAGTTGCAGCCGTCTTTAACTGGACTTTCTTTGTTTGCTTTGTATGGTGTTTTTATGTACTCTTTGAATGTGAAAATGGTTTAACATACATATTACTAGTTATTTAGCATTAAAAAAAATGTATTACAACAAACCACTGGGTAACTAAGACATCAAGATGAAGCTCTTGTGGTGAAATATATTTGTATCGATCCCTCACTGTTGCTTTTAAGGAGGATATTCACTGTTCCCATTCATTATATCCTGTCAGCTGTATCTGTGCCTATAACTCTTGTTACTTTGATGCTAAATTGCACAAAGTAATTTACCGTATTTTTCGGACTATAAGACGCACTTTTTTCCCCCCAAATTTCGGAGGAAAATGAGGGTGAGTCTTATAGTCTGAATGTGGGTGGAGGAGTGGGTTTGCAGCATAGCCGCGCTACTGCCACCGCTGGTTTTCTTCAGCGGCAGGAGCGTGACAATCTGCAGGACCCGGCAGCTAAGACACTCCCCGGCATCCGCCGGTCTATTACAGCAGATGCCGGGGAGTGTCTTAGCTGCCGGGGCCTGCAGATTGCCACGCTCCTGCCGCTGAAGAAAACCAGCGGTGGCAGTAGCGCGGCCATGCTGCAAATCCGCTCCTCCTCCGCAGGTCCCAGCAGTTTAAAGTTAGCCCCGGGGCCGGTCCCCACTGGCCCCATACCTTTAGTGATGCAGGCCGGCTCCTGCACGGCGAGGCCGCAGGAGCCGACCTGTTCCGATGACAGCCGGGAGCCTAATGAAAGCTCCCAGGCCTGTCATAGATATATATTACTATCGCGGCTGGTCTATGACCCTCCGCGATAGTAATGTATAGAATCTCCCATAGACGGCAATACACTTGTATTGCCGTCTATGGGACTTGCAATCAAATGATTGCAGGTTCAAGCCCCCTAGGCGGGGAATAATAAAATAGTAAAAAAAAAAAAAAAAAAACCACTTAAAAAAAATATAATAAAAAATAAAATAAATAAAAGTTCACCTCCTTTCCCTAGAATACATATAAAAGTATAACATTACTGTGAAACATATACATTAGGTATCCCTGTGTCTGAAAATGCCCAGTCTACTAATACTTTTATGTACAGTGAACGTCAAAATCAAAAGTGCTAAACTGCCGGGTTTTTCTCTCTGTTTTGCCTCTGAATTAAATAAAAGGTGATCTAAGCAATAAACATTTCCCAAAATGGTATATCTAAAAAGTACACCTGGCCCCACAAAAAAAAACGCCCTATACATCCCCGTACAGCTGCAGGGTCACCTGTCAATGTGGCCTTGCAGCTGTTCCAAAACTACAACTCCCATATATTAAATATTTTACCATTTTTTGCATGAAATTTTTTTTTCCCTATTTTTCTCCTCTAAAACCTCTTATAGTCCAGTGCGTCTTATAGTCCGAAAAATACGGTACTCTGGCCAGTTTTATGTTACTGCTTATCAGTTTTACTTTTCATGAAACTAAAGGTGAATATTCTACTTTTCAGAGTATGAAAGAACTTTAAAATGGCAGACACACTGATAGCGTGCCGCAAATTTGTCTTCAAATTCTATAGTTGCAAGTGCCACTCTATTAGCATAATAAGAAAAAAAAAACATACAGTCCCATCATTGCTTCTTCCAATACCATTGGAATCAGAGCATTCTGCTCCCATAAAGGGATAATTTTTGGTGTCTTTTCTTTTGAAAAGTCAATTCTTCATCACTTTTCAACTAGGCTCCCGCAGCCACTTTGCCCCCCAAATAACAAGCCTGTAGCACTTACGTCTGCAGGCGCCTGCTGTTTCAGGATCATTGAATAGCTTTCTTTTCAGTCAGTTGTCAAAAAGCAACCAGAGAAGGCTGGAACACAATACAATGTCTCACAATGTCATACTAAGCAGCACAGAAACGCAACATGAAGCAAAGGCGCCAATCCTACATTATCCATCACATCCTGTACAGTGGTGTAACTATCAGGGTAGCAGCGGTAGAAGTTGCCTCAGGGCCCAGCACATTAGGGGCCCGGCAACAGCTGCTACTGCTGCATTTTTTTTTTTTTTAATAGGCCGTTACCAGCTGGAGTTACTCCAGATGGTAACCGACCTTATTTACTTACCAATCCTGGCAGGAGCTGGGATCAGTAAGTGAGGTAGCAGGCCCCACAAACACTATTATTATACTTGGGGTCTTTTCAGACCCCTGAGTATAATGATTGAATAAAGATCGTATAATGATCGGAGGCCCAGGAGAGGTAAGGGAACATACAAAACACTGTTACTTACCTCTCCGGGCTCCAGACAGGCTTCGGGCCAACTTATGGGATGGCCCTGATGTCACATGACCAGGGCCTGCATACCAGGTCATGTGACGTCCCAAACGTTATTGAAGATGGCCGACACCAACGAGTAGTGCAGCGGAGCCAGGGAGAGGTAAGTAACAGTGTTTTTTATGTTGGTATCCCCCCTTGCTCTCCAATTATTACACTCTGGGGTCTGAAAAGACCCCAGAGTATAATAATTGTTTATGGGTGTCCAGACAACCATGATGCAACTGTTCTGGCTTGATTTAAAAGCACAGGCTGCACATGGGAGCACAGGGGTGTGCCTGTGTGCCATCCATGCAAAGGCTGTATTTCCGCATCTCCTATCATTAGAAGAATATGAACCACAGAAGCACGGGCCACAAAATGAGACAGGAATATTATCTGTCCTGTGTGCGGCCCAGACTATCGGCCCGCACACAGGACTGTGAAAATCACAATCGTGTATATGAGCTCATAGAAAAGAATGGCTCAGTGTGCTCTCTGTGAAATACACGGGTAACATACTCACCCATAGCACGGTTGTCTGCAGCCAACCTTAGACGCAAGAGAAAGAAGCAAAACATGGATCCGCTTGTCAAGCTACATTTTAAAAAAAAATAATAATCAGAATACAGCCACACAGAAAGGATGCCTGTAGCTTAGTGGGGCTGTCAGGAACTGCTTTTCCACCCTTCTCCTTGTACAGTCTCCTTGACTCTGCCATTTTTGCTACTTTTTCCTCTTGATAAAATCTGATTACTCATTTTGAATTTTGAAGATTTTTGGCATTTTTACCCTCATACTTTTTCTGTTCAAACATAATGAAACACAGGTAGCGTTGATGTTTGAGACAATTCTCTTGTCTTACTTTCAAGCTGGATAAGGATAAAATAAAGCACCCACGGATACTGATAATTTAGTTGCTTTGAAGTTTTCTCTCTTCTTCTCTTACAGCATGTTCCTTTATTTCCACCTACCATGTTACTTATATACTCTTCACTTCAAAGACATAAAGGATTTCTCTCCCTGATAATCTGCCTGAAGCTCTCTCTGTAAGTGGAGTTTTAATAATTGTTTTTCTTACCTTCTCAATTAGAAACAATGAGATAGTAATTACATTTTGTTCCTTTACTGAGATGTCTACTAACCAGATTTTTAACACTTAGGCAGTTATCTAACTGCTAAAATCTCTATTTAGTGTTTACAATATTATGCTTTTTTTTACTATGTTAACCTAACACCCCATTTTAACTTGCTATATATACGGTACATTCAGAGAGATTTTTCTGATCTGTGGGCAGGGTAACAAAAGCTTCTAAGGTACCGACCAACCCCAATCCTATGCCTGATGGGTCATACAACAAACACTATTTAATTATACTGGAGCCTGTCAGGCGTTCCTCAAAGTTTCTGTTATTTCAATGTTTAATGTTAATGACATCAGTAGTCTCATAGATTAGAATGGATAGGTTTGTGCTATATTTGCTTCATTCAAACTGTTGTATTTAGGATCCCCTCATTCACATGATCTTTGGTAGTCCGATCCTAATTTACAGAATCTCACTGACATAGCAGTTATTTTCTATTAGTGGATAGGAGATCATTTTATCTTACCAGAGTTGTGTTGGTAGATTTATTGTACAAGTTCAATAAGAGCCTGAACGCCTTTCACAAAAGGAAAAGTATTACAGTGCATGGGTTTTTGGAGTTGGCAAATTAATCCAGGTGTAAGGACTGTCACTTCAGCTGCTACTTCTTTAAGGATGCCATGTTAACCTAGAGAAGCTTTTGTGTTGAGAAGTTTTCTGCTTTGGCCAATTACTAGCTGAGGAGGCCTATGTAAGACTACTGCCTTCTGACTTAGGTGCCGACTAATTGTTTACTGCTCCTAGTTTGACTCCATTACCTGCTGTATTCATTGGTTCATTCTGAGCCCTTGGCTTGTTTTCAGATTTTGTTTGTCTTCTGATTTGGTCCCTGACTTCCTCTCATGATTCTGACTTGTGATTGTATAACTTCTCTCTTGCCGCCACTCCACTGTGTAACTGTGGATTTTCTTCTGGATTCTGCATCAGTACATTTATTATTGGCACATGTATCTGTTTAGTGACAATTAGAGATGAGCGAGTAGTACTACTACTCGTACTCAATCGAGTACCACTCGCTGTACGAATGTAAAAGTTCGATGCAGGACCAGCATTGATTGGCCGAATGCTATAGAGTCGGCCAATCAACGCTGATTCTTCTCCTACCTTTAGAAGTCTTCTCCGTGCAGCTTCCCCGCGGCGTCTTCCGGCTCTTCATGCACTCTGCCAGGCATCGGGCCTGGGCAGAGCCGACTGCGCATGTCCGCTTGTAGTGCGGGCATGCGCAGTCGGCTCCGCCCAGGCCCGATGCCTGGCAGAGTGAATGAAGAGCCGGAAGACGCTGCAGGAATGCTGCAAGGAGAAGACTGCTCGGAGGATCCAGCCTGACCCTCACTCGTGGACTTGGTAAGTATAATTTGATCGAACGTTGCCTACCCCTGAAACGAGCATTTTCCCCCCATAGACTATAATAGGGTTCTATATTCGATTCGAGTAGTCGAATATTGAGGGGCTACTCGAAACGAATATCGAACCTCGAACATTTTACTGTTCGCTCATCTCTAGTGACAATTAAGACTCTCAGATTCAGTACAAGTCCAACCCACCTTGAGTGAGCTCTGGTGAAAAGGTCTGGGGGTTTGTCTTGGCTCGCTAGTTTTAAAGGGGTTCTCCCATCTCAAGGATCCTATCTGTACTGGTGGCTTATGTAAATTGAGCCTTTTTCTAAATATATTACTTTAGAAATTCTGCTTTATTTGCCTGCTATGTGAATTTATTCCTTCCATTGTTTACACTGCGTTGCTATAACCACGGGCCTGGGAGATAGGACAAGTGATGTCACTTACTGAGTGCCCGCAGGGCAATCAGACAATTGCACTTTACTGACCCTTCAGCAGGAGGGAGGGGGAGGGAGAGAAACACAGAAAGTGAGAAGCAGATACTGCATATAGCCTGGCTGAAAGGCTGAGATGGGAGAACCCCTTTAAGTAGCTGTTTTTACTGCTCGCAGTTATCAGCCAATATCCTGCTACTGCTTTTGTGAGGCTTTGCTATAAAAGCATAACACCAGGGATTTGGAGATAGAAAGGATTTTTTCCCCTGAACTGAGGCAATTGATATCAGCCTCATGGGATTTTTTTACCTTCCTCTGAATCAACACTAGAATTCTAGACTGGACCTGACATCTCCTTCCGGCCTAATCTACTATGCTACTATGTATCAACCCTAAAAGGCATATAACCAGGTGGATTACTAAACTTGTTACACAAATAAGCAAAACATTTTGCATAATGACTTATTATTTTAAGAAATGCTCTTTGTAATTTTTTTTATTCAATGTTGAACAGTCTAATTAAAATACTCATTAGTAATTCATAATAAATTATTGCTGTCATAACCTGGGCTTGATTAATAACTAACTTTGACTTTTAATTGTCCATTACATTTGCTCTCTAAAGATATTTTATGAAGGTCAAAGATGATGAATGACAAGAAAAGAGAATTAATTTGCAGGTGCAACAAGTTTATGTAAATGAAAATGAAGTCATGTAAGCCCTGTCACCCAAGGACAAGGAGAATATATTATTACAGTTTCTGTCACAGTCTCATCATTTGTGCTGCCATCTAACATTTTGTATGTCCATGTAAATGAATGCAGATTTAAGTTCTTCTAAGGTAGAATAGTGAAATATTGTTAACTTTCCACTGGTCTCAATGTTAAACATTAGACATGAGAAGAAATGTCACTTGTGCATAGAGCAATACAACAGCTTTTGGAATTGAGAATAGTTCACAGTTTAGAATTACAGTATACAATCTTGGAACAACAAGTTCACATATATGCATGATTTACAATTCAAGAAATAAAGTCTTAAAGGGGTTGTCTAGTGGGAATTTTTTTTAAGAAATGGTTCATAGTTATTAAAAACATAAATAAAGAGGCTTTAATGACAGCCGTAATCTGGGATTATAGTCAAAACAGAATATCCACTCCAAAAGTAACAGAGACCTATCCATAGGCAGCTGTTTTTGGGTTATTGCTCCTCATAGTTTTAATCCTAGATCATGCCACTAGGTTCAAAGAAACCAGGCATAGATAGCCACCTTCCTAAAGGTGTTTCTAGAGAAAGTTTCCCCTTTTTAAACAAAACAGGACACCGCAACTGACCCACAACAATGACCTCTCACTTAGATAGACAGTAGCTTGTTTCACACTTATAAGGGGCTATAATCTCAAATCATCTATTTATAGATGAAAATTTTTGGAGGAGATATTTAGGCTTAAAAAGGACCTTTCAAGTCCTTATACAGATGTGGATTTATATACCGCTAGAAAGCCAACTTTACGCTGGATTCAGCACACTGTCAATTTTCCCGCTATATGCCTGGGAAATTCATTAATTATGGCAACAATATCTACCTACTGTCAGTAGGCGTTCCTCACAGCCTAGCGTCAATGCTGAGCTGTGAGGTACCTCCCCCCATTAGTACTCATCCATAGCCCTGTACTGTCAAAGGGATGTTCCTTATCGCCCAACGATGACGCTGATCTCTGAGGAACGCTCCCACAGTATAAGTCTATGGATGAGTACTATGGGGGTGAGGGGGGGGGGGCATACCTCACAGCCCAGTGATGATGCTATGAGGAACACCTATCTGACAGTGGGGAGATATTGGTGCCAAAATTAATGGCACTTATATCTCCAGCCCTGAAGCACATACCAAGAGAGCTAAATTCAGCGCACTGTCGGCTTTCTAGCAGCATATAAAACCGCATTTGCATGAGGACATGAAAGTTCTTCTTTAAATCTCAGATTACGTTACCAGGTTTCTGGGAGAGCAGGTATTAATCTATTGGAAACCATTTTCCAAAAGCTGGTGTTAGAGAAAGTTCTGCCATTTCCACCTATGGTCTTTAAGACCTTGCATATTCCGGGGTTGCCTGAAAAGGCAGTTACTTTAAAGAGACACCATACCTCTTCTGACATTTTGGATTTAAGTGATTTTTTTTTATTAAATGGGATATTTAAGATGCTTCATACACTTAGTGCTGCATAAGATGCTTCTGGCTGTCTCCTAGCAATACAATCAGGTCTGCTGCTCCTAACGTTTCAAGCTATAGAGCTTGGTGATATGAAACGCCCATAGAGCATATTGGACCAGGCGTCTTCAGGCCAAAAAACAACATCCTCAAAAATATATCTAGGGACCCCAAAGTATTGAGACAACCACAAACTAGCTCCCATACTGAGGATCAGAAACCAAAAGAAAGAAATGATGGAGATACCCACATCATAGATGAAATAACATATATCTGTATTTAATAAATACAAAGCGCGCTCTGCCTCTCCTATGGTGTATTATTGGCGTTCTCTTCTGTAGTTATTGATAGTGGTATGTGATTTAATATTTATTGTGACCGTTGTGGGCATTTGAGAAGATTGTGTTTGCGGTGTACTATAGTCAATATCCATACATTGACTGGCTATGGTAATATGTCTATATAATTAGCATTACTAATGCTCATTTATCCCGTTTAACCAGCATTGAGGAGTATTTGTCAGGAGAGGGGGTTGCGTGTCCAAGGTGTTTTTGCATCATCAACCATATTGTATATCTTTAATATGAATTATATTTGCATTTATTCAATAAGATATATGTTCTTTTATCTCTGATGTGGATATCTCCATATTTTCTATTTTTTGGTTTGCAGTCCTCAGTATGGGAGCCAGTTTTTTAGCTTCTGTCATAAGTATTGTAGTAGCACTTCTGCCCTTCTTACAGAAATTAACCCATTGACAATGCTTCCTGCTATACTTTTCCCTCAGTATTTGGTACTATGACAAGTTCCCAGAGGAGCACACACATTATGATTAAAAACATGTCATGCTGGGATGGTGAAAGTGGGTTAAATTTGGAAAACAGGAACTTATACCACCTGGCCGACCACTGCAGCTATGTAGCAGGGATGGTCTGCAATCTAGGAAACAATCTGTTAATGCTGAAGACGCATCATGACCAGTGTCTGGCAAACAGAGCAAGATAGACAAAGTGATGTATTAGGAATGCATGGGTTGGCTCAAGCTACAAGTTTAAAGAGGATCTTTCACATCCTCAGAGTTATGTCCTCAGTGCACTGTCAGCTCTCCTGGTATATGCCAGGGTACTGGAGATCATTGGCCTGTGAGGAATGCCCTCCGTGATAGTACAACCCAATGGAACAATACTGTCAGGGGGAGCGGTCTTCACAGACCAGCAATAACTCTAGGCTATAAGGCCTGCCTTTCTTACAGTGGAGAGATATCAATGCCAAAACTAACAGCACCAATATCTCAGGTAACAGGGCGCATACTGGGAAAGCCGACAGTGCACTAAATTCTATCTAGTAGTATGTGTTACCACATATCTCTGAGAACATGAAAGGTGCTATTTAAATATGATACTAGAGATGGGAATACCTCTTTAATGACAGCATGATATCTTTCTAAGTATGGACTAATCATGTGGTTTTTCACATTCAGCCAATGACATTTTTCGGTTAAATGTTTCTGTATGGGTACTTTACGAGTTACATTTGCTTATGATCATAAAAAGTTTTATTAACCAAAGTTCTTTTATAGATTAATGGAAAAAAAATGTATGGTAACTGCAACTGATATATTACTATGATATATAACTAACAATATATTACTCATGCCGAACTATAATACACTTGTGTGTATGAACCCTAGCCCTTGCCCTTTCCAATCATGGGCAAACTCTGAAGACTCATATTGCCTCGTGCTTGCTGGCTTCTCGTGCTGTTAATTTACTTGTACTTTTACTCTTATCCTTGACCTTTGGCTTTCCCTACTGACTTTTCTTTTGGACTTCAATTTGGCACAGCATTGCTCGACTGTTACCGTACCCTGGCTAGCTGACCTCCCTTTGTTGTTGTCCGTCTTTTCTGCGTTTTGTGTGTCACATATACAGGAAGGGACCGTCTTCGTGGTTGCCGCCTATTACGAAGGATAGGGCCTGGCAGTAGGAAGGGACTGTTGGGGGCTTCAGCTTAGGGCTCACTGTCTCTTGTGCCCCTTCCTCCAGGGTTCTCCAGCAGCTTCTGGGGAATTATCATCTAGCAATTCCCTAACATATAGTTAAAATTTTCTACATTAATCAAAAGTATGGAAAATGAGTGCATTAGTGATAATATAGGTAACATTGTAAAGAAGACATAAGTTATTTGCTAGGACTTCGAAAAGACAGGTTTGTTTCCATATAAAACTTTATCCAGAAATATAATTAGAAGAAAAATACAATAGATATAGAAGATGTTGTAAATGAGATACAGTAGATAATAGCAGCATGTTGCATCTCATCTTCTAAACAATTTTCAGTGAATACTGTGTTCCTGAATGTGGGTGGTAAAGGCCATATGTAAACGCGTATAAGAGTACCCCACCCTTTGATTACAAATGTCTTTGGTGTAAAGGTGGATTTTAGAGCGATGATACGTTTTAATAGCCTCCTACACAGTATACGGGTAGATAGTCAGTTTTGAAAGCCGTCTATTAATCCATACACAAAACACAGACACAAACACTACATTCCCATTCTTTTGCTCCACACACACAAAATAAAGCATTGAACACACAAAAGATTTTATTTCAGCTGTTGCGACAATTGTATACATAATATTCTACAGAATAAGAAGAATTATATTATAATAAGCAGTGAAATTATTATAATGGGAATTAAATGCTTAAATAAAGAAGATATCTAGCCAAAAGTAGGGACTTGAAACCCTTATTCCTCTGTATCATTCAGAAAGGAAGAGTAAAGGGGAGGCCAAGTAACACCAGTCATGTCTAATTGTACAGGTCAGTATGTCCAGTCATTTGTCTATATTTCCTTATGATAAAGTGTGTTCCTTTATTAGATCTTTTAAAAAATTGATAAGAAAGCATTAAACTGGACTCCTACAGACATAGGAAAGAAATGTGTCACAGAATCACCAGGAACTCATATATGTCTATAGCACTCAATTAATTGAAAATGCAGCATATGCACATGGACAAAATTGTTGGTACCCATTGTTTAATAAAAGAAATACCCACAATGGTCACAAATAACTTGAATCTGACAAAAGTAATAATTAGAGATGAGCGAACACTAAAATGTTCGAGGTTCGAAATTCGATTCGAACAGCCGCTCAATGTTCGTGTGTTCGAACGGGTTTCGAACCCCATTATAGTCTATGGGGAACAGATACTCGTTAAGGGGGAAACCCAAATCCGTGTCTGGAGGGTCACCAAGTCCACTATGACACCCCAGGAAATGATGCCAACACCTCTGGAATGACACTGGGACAGCAGGGGAAGCATGTCTGGGGGCATCTAACACACCAAAGACCCTCTATTACCCCAACATCACAGCCTAACAACTACACACTTTACACACTCAATACCACCTCTCTGACAGTAGGAAAACACCTTGAAACATGTGTATTTGGCACTTGCAGTGAGGAGAGCTTGTCACCAGCAGTGAATTTGGCCCTTGTAGTAAGTTGAGGTTGGCACCAACATTTGTTTTGAAAATCAGGGTGGATTGAGCCTCTAACCAGCAGAGTTTGGGCAAATTCATGGTGGAGGGAGCCTCTAAACACCCCAGTTTGGGCAAATTCATGGTGGAGGGAGCCTCTAAAAACCCCAGTTTGGACCAATTCATGGTGGAGGGAGCCTCTAACCAGCCCAGTTTGGGCAAATTCATGGTGGAGGGAGCCTCTAAAAAACCCAGTTTGGACCAATTCATGGTGGAGGGAGCCTCTAACCAGCCCAGTTTGGGCAAATTCATGGTGGAGGGAGCCTCTAACCAGCCCAGTTTGGACCAATTAATGGTGGAGGGAGCCTCTAACCAGCCCAGTTTGGACCAATTAATGGTGGAGGGAGCCTCTAACCAGCCCAGTTTGGACCAATTCATGGTGGAGGGAGCCTCTAAACAGCCCAGTTTGGGCAAATTCATGGTGGAGGGAGCCTCTAAAAAACCCAGTTTGGACCAATTCATGGTGGAGGGAGCCTCTAACCAGCCCAGTTTGGACCAATTAATGGTGGAGGGAGCCTCTAACCAGCCCAGTTTGGACCAATTCATGGTGGAGGGAGCCTCTAAACAGCCAAGTTTTGGGAAATTCATGGTGGAGGGAGCCTCTAACCAGCCCAGTTTGGACCAATTCATGGTGGAGGGAGCCTCTAAACAGCCAAGTTTTGGGAAATTCATGGTGGAGGGAGCCTCTAACCAGCCCAGTTTGGACCAATTCATGGTGGAGGGAGCCTCTAAAAAACCCAGTTTGGACCAATTCATGGTGGAGGGAGCCTCTAAACAGCCCAGTTTGGGCAAATTCATGGTGGAGGGAGCCTCTAACCAGCCCAGTTTGGACCAATTAATGGTGGAGGGAGCCTCTAAACAGCCCAGTTTGGGCAAATTCATAGTGGAGGGAGCCTCTAACCAGCCCAGTTTGGACCAATTCATGGTGGAGGGAGCCTCTAACCAGCCCAGTTTGGACCAATTAATGGTGGAGGGAGCCTCTAAAAAACCCAGTTTGGACCAATTCATGGTGGAGGGAGCCTCTAAACAGCCCAGTTTGGGCAAATTCATGGTGGAGGGAGCCTCTAACCAGCCCAGTTTGGACCAATTAATGGTGGAGGGAGCCTCTAAACAGCCCAGTTTGGGCAAATTCATGGTGGAGGGAGCCTCTAACCAGCCCAGTTTGGACCAATTCATGGTGGAGGGAGCCTCTAACCAGCCCAGTTTGAACCAATTAATGGTGGAGGGAGCCTCTAACCAGCCCAGTTTGGACCAATTCATGGTGGAGGGAGCCTCTAAACAGCCCAGTTTGGGCAAATTCATGGTGGAGGGAGCCTCTAAAAAACCCAGTTTGGACCAATTCATGGTGGAGGGAGCCTCTAACCAGCCCAGTTTGGACCAATTAATGGTAGAGGGAGCCTCTAACCAGCCCAGTTTGGACCAATTCATGGTGGAGGGAGCCTCTAACCAGCCCAGTTTGGACCAATTCATGGTGGAGGGAGCCTCTAAACAGCCCAGTTTGGGCAAATTCATGGTGGAGGGAGCCTCTAAAAAACCCAGTTTGGACCAATTCATGGTGGAGGGAGCCTCTAAACAGCCCAGTTTGGGCAAATTCATGGTGGAGGGAGCCTCTAAAAAACCCAGTTTGGACCAATTCATGGTGGAGGGAGCCTCTAAACAGCCCAGTTTGGGCAAATTCATGGTGGAGGGAGCCTCTAACCAGCCCAGTTTGGACCAATTAATGGTGGAGGGAGCCTCTAAACAGCCCAGTTTGGACCAATTAATGGTGGAGGGAGCCTCTAACCAGCCCAGTTTGGACCAATTCATGGTGGAGGGAGCCTCTAAACAGCCAAGTTTTGGGAAATTCATGGTGGAGGGAGCCTCTAACCAGCCCAGTTTGGACCAATTCATGGTGGAGGGAGCCTCTAAACAGCCAAGTTTTGGGAAATTCATGGTGGAGGGAGCCTCTAACCAGCCCAGTTTGGACCAATTCATGGTGGAGGGAGCCTCTAAAAAACCCAGTTTGGACCAATTCATGGTGGAGGGAGCCTCTAAACAGCCCAGTTTGGGCAAATTCATGGTGGAGGGAGCCTCTAACCAGCCCAGTTTGGACCAATTAATGGTGGAGGGAGCCTCTAAACAGCCCAGTTTGGGCAAATTCATAGTGGAGGGAGCCTCTAACCAGCCCAGTTTGGACCAATTCATGGTGGAGGGAGCCTCTAACCAGCCCAGTTTGGACCAATTAATGGTGGAGGGAGCCTCTAAAAAACCCAGTTTGGACCAATTCATGGTGGAGGGAGCCTCTAAACAGCCCAGTTTGGGCAAATTCATGGTGGAGGGAGCCTCTAACCAGCCCAGTTTGGACCAATTAATGGTAAAGGGAGCCTCTAAACAGCCCAGTTTGGGCAAATTCATGGTGGAGGGAGCCTCTAACCAGCCCAGTTTGGACCAATTCATGGTGGAGGGAGCCTCTAACCAGCCCAGTTTGAACCAATTAATGGTGGAGGGAGCCTCTAACCAGCCCAGTTTGGACCAATTCATGGTGGAGGGAGCCTCTAAACAGCCCAGTTTGGGCAAATTCATGGTGGAGGGAGCCTCTAAAAAACCCAGTTTGGACCAATTCATGGTGGAGGGAGCCTCTAACCAGCCCAGTTTGGACCAATTAATGGTGGAGGGAGCCTCTAACCAGCCCAGTTTGGACCAATTCATGGTGGAGGGAGCCTCTAACCAGCCCAGTTTGGACCAATTCATGGTGGAGGGAGCCTCTAAACAGCCCAGTTTGGGCAAATTCATGGTGGAGGGAGCCTCTAAAAAACCCAGTTTGGACCAATTCATGGTGGAGGGAGCCTCTAAACAGCCCAGTTTGGGCAAATTCATGGTGGAGGGAGCCTCTAAAAAACCCAGTTTGGACCAATTCATGGTGGAGGGAGCCTCTAAACAGCCCAGTTTGGGCAAATTCATGGTGGAGGGAGCCTCTAACCAGCCCAGTTTGGACCAATTAATGGTGGAGGGAGCCTCTAAACAGCCCAGTTTGGACCAATTAATGGTGGAGGGAGCCTCTAACCAGCCCAGTTTGGACCAATTAATGGTGGAGGGAGCCTCTAACCAGCCCAGTTTGGACCAATTAATGGTGGAGGGAGCCTCTAACCACCCCAGTTTGGACCAATTAATGGTGGAGGGAGCCTCTAACCAGCCCAGTTTGGACCAATTCATGGTGGAGGGAGCCTCTAAAAAACCCAGTTTGGACCAATTCATGGTGGAGGGAGCCTCTAAACAGCCCAGTTTGGGCAAATTCATGGTGGAGGGAGCCTCTAAACAGCCCAGTTTGGGCAAATTCATGGTGGAGGGAGCCTCTAAAAAACCCAGTTTGGACCAATTCATGGTGGAGGGAGCCTCTAACCAGCCCAGTTTGGACCAATTAATGGTGGAGGGAGCCTCTAACCAGCCCAGTTTGGACCAATTCATGGTGGAGGGAGCCTCTAACCAGCCCAGTTTGGACCAATTCATGGTGGAGGGAGCCTCTAAACAGCCCAGTTTGGGCAAATTCATGGTGGAGGGAGCCTCTAAACAGCCCAGTTTGGGCAAATTCATGGTGGAGGGAGCCTCTAACCAGCCCAGTTTGGACCAATTAATGGTGGAGGGAGCCTCTAAACAGCCCAGTTTGGACCAATTAATGGTGGAGGGAGCCTCTAACCAGCCCAGTTTGGACCAATTAATGGTGGAGGGAGCCTCTAACCAGCCCAGTTTGGACCAATTAATGGTGGAGGGAGCCTCTAACCACCCCAGTTTGGACCAATTAATGGTGGAGGGAGCCTCTAACCAGCCCAGTTTGGACCAATTCATGGTGGAGGGAGCCTCTAAACAGCCAAGTTTGGACCAATTCATGGTGGAGGGAGCCTCTAAAAAACCCAGTTTGGACCAATTCATGGTGGAGGGAGCCTCTAACCAGCCCAGTTTGGACCAATTAATGGTGGAGGGAGCCTCTAACCAGCCCAGTTTGGACCAATTAATGGTGGAGGGAGCCTCTAACCAGCCCAGTTTGGACCAATTCATGGTGGAGGGAGCCTCCAAACAGCCCAGTTTGGGCAAATTCATGGTGGAGGGAGCCTCTAACCAGCCCAGTTTGGACCAATTCATGGTGGAGGGAGCCTCTAAAAAACCCAGTTTGGACCAATTCATGGTGGAGGGAGCCTCTAAACAGCCCAGTTTGGGCAAATTCATGGTGGAGGGAGCCTCTAAACAGCCCAGTTTGGGCAAATTCATGGTGGAGGGAGCCTCTAACCAGCAGAGTTGGTGGAAATCAGGGTGGAGGGAGCCTCTAACCAGCAGAGTTGGGGGAAATCAGGGTGGAGGGAGCCTAGTATTAGCAGAATTGTGCAACGCTTATGGTGGATGAGTATGAGGATGCGGAGGAATTGGAGAGGTTGAGTACAGACATGGAGTTTCATGTTGGGGTGCTTTACACAGGTGGGCACAAAAATGACGGCTCTACCCAGTGGTGGTTCATTTTTATCAAAGTGAGCCGGTCGGCACTCTCAGCTGACAGACGGGTGCGCTTGTCAGTGATGATGCCACCGGCTGCACTGAACACCCTCTCAGATAGGACGCTGGCGGCAGGACAGGACAGCACCTCCAAGGCATATAGGGCAAGTTCAAGCCACAGGTCCAACTTCGACACCCAATACGTGTAGGGCGCAGAGGGGTCGGAGAGGACAGGGCTGTGGTCGGAAAGGTATTCCCGCAACATGCGCCTATACTTCTCACGCCTGGTGACACTAGGACCCTCCGTGGCGGCACTTTGGCGAGGGGGTGCCATCAAGGTGTCCCAGACCTTAGACAGTGTGCCCCTCGTTTGTGTGGACCGGTGAGAACTTGGTTGCCTACTGGAGGAACTGCCCTCCCTGCCGCCAACGTCACATGCTGGAAACATCTCCATCATATTCTGCACCAATTGCCTGTGGCAAGCATTGATGCGATTGGCCCTCCCCTCTACCGGAATAAAAGACGAGATGTTGTTTTTATACCGGGGGTCAAGGATAGCAAAGATCCAGTACTGGTTGTCCTCCATGATTTTGACAATACGCTTGTCGGTTGTAAAGCACCCCAACATGAACTCAGCCATGTCTGCCACAGTGTTAGTTGGCATGACTCCTCTGGCCCCACCGGAAAGTTCAATCTCCATTTCCTCCTCATCCTCCATGTCTACCCATCTGCGCTGCAACAATGGGACGATTCGAAGTTGCCCGGAAGCCTCCTGTATCACCATCACATCATCGGACAACTCTTCTTCCTCCTCCTCCTCCTCCTCCTCCTCCATTAAACGCAGTGAAGCGGACAGATGTGTGGACCTACTCTCCAGCTGTGACGGATCGGATGCTATCCCTAACTCCTCTGTGTGATCTGAGTTATCCCTGATGTCAATCAGGGATTCTCTCAGAACACACAAGAGCGGGATTGTAAGGCTCACCATCGCATCCTCAGAGCTCACCCTCCTTGTGGACTCCTCAAAGACCCGTAGGATGTCACAAAGGTCTCTCATCCATGGCCACTCATGGATGTGAAACTGAGGCAGCTGACTTTGTGGCACCCTAGGGTTTTGTAGCTGGTATTCCATCAAAGGTCTCTGCTGCTCAACCACTCTATTCAACATCTGAAACGTTGAGTTCCAGCGTGTGGGGACGTCGCACAAAAGCCGGTGTTGTGGCACATGCAGGCGTTGCTGGAGAGATTTTAAGCTAGCAGCGGCTACTGTCGACTTGCGAAAGTGGGCGCACATGCGCCGCACTTTCACCAGTAGCTCTGGAACATTGGGGTAGCTCTTTAGGAAACGTTGCACCACTAGGTTGAAGACGTGGGCCAGGCATGGAACATGTTGGAGTCCGGCAAGCTCCAGAGCTGCTACCAGGTTCCGGCCGTTATCACAAACGACCATGCCTGGGCCCAGGTGCAGCGGCTCAAACCATATTGCCGTCTCATCGAGGAGGGCATCCCTCACCTCGGAGGCAGTGTGCTGTCTGTCCCCCAAGCTGATCAGCTTCAGCACAGCCTGCTGACGTCTACCAACGCCAGTGCTGCAACGTTTCCAACTCGTAGCTGGGGTCAATCTAACAGCGGAGGAGGAGGCGGTGGCGGAGGAGGAGGCGGTGGCGGAGGAGGAGGCGGTAGAGGAGGAGGAGGAGGGGGGTGTTCTTCTCGTGTCCCTGCCAGGAATGTTAGGCGAAATAAAAAACAAAAGAGACACCGAGCACACTATATAGTGTAGAATGTCTGATAAATTTTGGTGGAAATAACCAGAAGATTTAAAAGGACCAAATGGCCTCTCACCTGATGAGGTTGTGACAAGGAATGTTAGGCGGGGAGACGAGGTACACCGGGCCAGTTTGGGAAGCAGTCCCAGCCTCAACTACATTCACCCAGTGTGCCGTCAGTGAAATGTAGCGTCCCTGTCCGCATGCACTTGTCCACGCGTCGGTGGTCAAGTGGACCTTTGTGCAAAGCGCGGAACTAAGGGCCCGCCTGATGTTGAGTGACACGTGCTGGTGCAAGGCGGGGACGGCACACCGGGAGAAGTAGTGACGGCTAGGGACGGCATAGCGAGGTGCCGCAGTTGCCATCAGGTCCAGGAAGGCGGGAGTTTCAACAAGCCGGAACGCCAACATCTCCTGGGCCAGCAGTTTAGCGATGTTGGCGTTCAAGGCTTGCGCGTGTGGGTGGTTAGCAGTGTATTTCTGCCGCCGCTCCAATGTCTGAGAGATGGTGGGTTGTTGTAAAGAAACGCCTGATGGTGCCTTTGATGGTGCAGGAGAAGGAGATAAGACAGGACCAGGGGAGGATGAGGTAGAAGTCAACAAAGTGGCGGAGGCAGATGAAGTGGTGTCCTGGCTCGTCCTCTGGAGTGCATCGCCAGCACAGTCAGCAGTGGCAGTGGCAGAGGCAGTGGCAGAGGCAGTGGCAGTGGCGTGAACGGCAGGCGGCCTTTGTCCTGCCGTTGCTGCCTGCCACTGATTCCAGTGCTTGGATTCCAAATGACGGCGCATTGAAGTGGTGGACAGGTTGCTCTTCTCAGAGCCCCTAATCAATTTCGAGAGGCAAATTGTGCAGACAACACTATATCTGTCCTCGGCGCATTCCTTGAAAAAACTCCACACCTTCGAGAAACGTGCCCTCGAGGTGGGAGTTTTTCGGGGCTGGGTACGAACTGGAACATCTTGGGAGATTCCAGGTGTGGCCTGGCTTCGCCTAAGCTGCTGACCTCTGCCTCTGCCTCTAGCTACCCTTTTTGGTGCTGCACCTGCCTCAACATCCACACTACTTTCCCCGCTTGACATCCCCCCTGTCCAGGTCGGGTCAGTGTCCTCATCATCCACCACTTCCTCTTCCAACTCCTGTCTCATCTCCTCCTCCCGCACAATGCGCCGGTCAACTGGATGCCCTGACGGCAACTGCGTCACATCATCGTCGATGAGGGTGGGTTGCTGGTCATCCACCACCAAATCGAACGGAGATGGACGAGACTCTAGTGTTTGAGCATCTGGACACAGATGCTCCTCTGTTAGGTTCGTGGAATCGTGACGTGGAGAGGCAGGTTGAGGGACAATGAAAGGAGCGGAGAACAGCTCTGGGGAGCAGGGACAGTTTGGGTTATTGTTCTGTAAAGCTTCGGAATTTTGGGAGAAAGGAAGACAAGACTGTTGGGTAATAGGAGGAGAGGAGGCAGAGTCTGACTGGCTGCTGGACAATGTGCTGTAAGCGTTCTCTGACAGCCATTGCAAGACCTGTTCCTGGTTCTCGGGCCTACTAAGGTTTGTACCCTGCAGTTTAGTTAATGTGGCAAGCAACCCTGGCACTGTGGAGTGGCGCAATGCTTGCTGCCCCACAGGAGTAGGCACGGGACGCCCTGTGGCTTCACTGCTACCTTGCTCCCCAGAACCATTCCCCCGACCTCGCCCACGGCCTCGTCCATGTCCCTTTCCGGGAGCCTTGCGCATTTTGAATTCCTAGTTAGAAATTGGCACTGTATACCAGTAGTAAAAATTGTGGGTGCACGTAACCCCAATATATTCTTTGAATTCCCAGTCAGACACTGGCACTATATGGCAGTAGCAAGAAATGAGGGTATTTGTATTCCCAATATACTCTTTGAATTCCCAGTCAGACAATGGCACTGTATACCAGTAGTAAAAATTGTGGGTGCACGTAACCCCAATATATTCTTTGAATTCCCAGTCAGAAACTGGCACTATATGGCAGTAGCAAGAAATGAGGGTATTTGTATTCCCAATATACTCTTTGAATTCCCAGTCAGACAATGGCACTGTATACCAGTAGTAAAAATTGTGGGTGCACGTAACCCCAATATATTCTTTGAATTACCAGTCAGAAACTGGCACTATATGGCAGTAGCAAGAAATGAGGGTATTTATAACCCCAATATATTCTTTGAATTCCCAGTCAGACAATGGCACTGTATACCAGTAGTAAAAATTGTGGGTGCACGTAACCCCAATATATTCTTTGAATTACCAGTCAGAAACTGGCACTATATGGCAGTAGCAAGAAATGAGGGTATTTATAACCCCAATATATTCTTTGAATTCCCAGTCAGACAATGGCACTGTATACCAGTAGTAAAAATTGTGGGTGCACGTAACCCCAATATATTCTTTGAATTACCAGTCAGAAACTGGCACTATATGGCAGTAGCAAGAAATGAGGGTATTTGTATTCCCAATATACTCTTTGAATTCCCAGTCAGACAATGGCACTGTATACCAGTAGTAAAAATTGTGGGTGCACGTAACCCCAATATATTCTTTGAATTACCAGTCAGAAACTGGCACTATATGGCAGTAGCAAGAAATGAGGGTATTTATAACCCCAATATATTCTTTGAATTCCCAGTCAGACAATGGCACTGTATACCAGTAGTAAAAATTGTGGGTGCACGTAACCCCAATATATTCTTTGAATTACCAGTCAGACACTGGCACTATATGGCAGTAGCAAGAAATGAGGGTATTTGTATTCCCAATATACTCTTTGAATTCCCAGTCAGACAATGGCACTGTATACCAGTAGTAAAAATTGTGGGTGCACGTAACCCCAATATATTCTTTGAATTCCCAGTCAGACAATGGCACTGTATACCAGTAGTAAAAATTGTGGGTGCACGTAACCCCAATATATTCTTTGAATTCCCAGTCAGAAACTGGCACTATATGGCAGTAGCAAGAAATGAGGGTATTTGTATTCCCAATATACTCTTTGAATTCCCAGTCAGACAATGGCACTGTATACCAGTAGTAAAAATTGTGGGTGCACGTAACCCCAATATATTCTTTGAATTACCAGTCAGAAACTGGCACTATATGGCAGTAGCAAGAAATGAGGGTATTTATAACCCCAATATATTCTTTGAATTCCCAGTCAGACAATGGCACTGTATACCAGTAGTAAAAATTGTGGGTGCACGTAACCCCAATATATTCTTTGAATTCCCAGTCAGAAACTGGCACTATATGGCAGTAGCAAGAAATGAGGGTATTTGTATTCCCAATATACTCTTTGAATTCCCAGTCAGACAATGGCACTGTATACCAGTAGTAAAAATTGTGGGTGCACGTAACCCCAATATATTCTTTGAATTACCAGTCAGAAACTGGCACTATATGGCAGTAGCAAGAAATGAGGGTATTTATAACCCCAATATATTCTTTGAATTCCCAGTCAGACAATGGCACTGTATACCAGTAGTAAAAATTGTGGGTGCACGTAACCCCAATATATTCTTTGAATTACCAGTCAGAAACTGGCACTATATGGCAGTAGCAAGAAATGAGGGTATTTATAACCCCAATATATTCTTTGAATTCCCAGTCAGACAATGGCACTGTATACCAGTAGTAAAAATTGTGGGTGCACGTAACCCCAATATATTCTTTGAATTACCAGTCAGAAACTGGCACTATATGGCAGTAGTAAGAAATGAGGGTATTTGTATTCCCAATATATTCTTTGAATTCCCAGTCAGACAATGGCACTGTATACCAGTAGTAAAAATTGTGGGTGCACGTAACCCCAATATATTCTTTGAATTCCCAGTCAGACACTGGCACTATATGGCAGTAGCAAGAAATGAGGGTATTTGTATTCCCAATATATTCTTTGAATTCCCAGTCAGACAATGGCACTGTATACCAGTAGTAAAAATTGTGGGTGCACGTAACCCCAATATATTCTTTGAATTCCCAGTCAGACACTGGCACTATATGGCAGTAGCAAGAAATGAGGGTATTTGTATTCCCAATATATTCTTTGAATTCCCAGTCAGACAATGGCACTGTATACCAGTAGTAAAAATTGTGGGTGTATATAGCCCCAATTCTATTGCTAGGGGACTTGCAGGGTATTTCTGGGGTGAAGGTGGGGGGGCACACCGTTGGAACGGGTATCGGGGTATATATCGGGTATACGGGAATACACTGACAGTGTATTCCATTCAGGATCCTGGGAAAGCTGGGTTGCGGCGATTGAGCCCGTCAGTGCCACGTTACACTGACAAGCTTCTCCCTGGAATTTAGCTCTTACAAGAGCTGTTGTGGTTGTCTTCTCCTTCCTATCCTAGCCTGTCCCTGCCTACCCAGAATCTAAGCCCTAGCTAGCTGGACGGAAACCTCCGTCCTCGGTGAATTGCAAGCTCAGAATGACGCGAAGCTGGGCGTCGCTGTTCTTTTAAATTAGAGGTCACATGTTTTCGGCAGCCAATGGGTTTTGCCTACTTTTTTCAACGTCACCGGTGTCGTAGTTCCTGTCCCACCTACCCTGCGCTGTTATTGGAGCAAAAAAGGCGCCAGGGAAGGTGGGAGGGGAATCGAGTAATGGCGCACTTTACCACGCGGTGTTCGATTCGATTCGAACATGCCGAACAGCCTAATATCCGATCGAACATGAGTTCGATAGAACACTGTTCGCTCATCTCTAGTAATAATAATTAAACTACATGTTGACAAGCCACAAAGCTACTGGAAGAATGTCTTATGGACAGATGAGACAAAAATATAACTGATAGAGATGAGCGAACAGTGTTCTATCGAACACATGTTCGATCGGATATCAGGGTGTTCGCCATGTTCGAATCGAATCGAACACCGCGTGGTAAAGTGCGCCAAAATTCGATTCCCCTCCCACCTTCCCTGGCGCCTTTTTTGCACCAATAACAGCGCAGGGGAGGTGGGACAGGAACTACGACACCGGGGGCATTGAAAAAAATTGGAAAAAGTCATTGGCTGCCGAAATCAGGTGACCTCCATTTTAGACGAATAGTGGATTTCAAATCCGGGTCATATGAGAATGTGAACTTTGTGACTATGACACAGGGATAGCTGTACAGGCAGGGATAGCTAGGGATAACTTTTATTTAGGGGGGAATGTTATTAAAAATAACTTTTTGGGGCTCTATCGGGTGTGTAATTGTGATTTTTGTGAGATAAACTTTTTCCCATAGGGATGCATTGGCCAGCGCTGATTGGCCGAATTCCGTACTCTGGCCAATCAGTGCTGGCCAATGCATTCTATTAGCTTGATGAAGCAGAGTGTGCACAAGGGTTCAAGCGCACCCTCGGCTCTGATGTAGCAGAGCCGAGGCTGCACAAGGGTTCAAGCGCACCCTCGGCTCTGATGTAGGATAGCCGAGGGTGCACTTGAACCCTTGTGCACCCTCGGCTCTGCTACATCAGAGCCGAGGGTGCGCTTGAACCCTTGTGCACACTCTGCTTCATCAAGCTAATAGAATGCATTGGCCAGCGCTGATTGGCCAATGCATTCTATTAGCCCGATGAAGTAGAGCTGAATGTGTGTGCTAAGCACACACATTCAGCTCTACTTCATCGGGCTAATAGAATGCATTGGCCAGCGCTGATTGGCCAGATTACGGAATTCGGCCAATCAGCGCTGGCTCTGCTGGAGGAGGCGGAGTCTAAGATCGCTCCACACCAGTCTCCATTCAGGTCCGACCTTAGACTCCGCCTCCTCCAGCAGAGCCAGCGCTGATTGGCCGAATTCCGTACTCTGGCCAATCAGCACTGGCTAATGCATTGTATTGGTGTGATGAAGCAGTGCTGAATGTGTATGCTTAGCACACACATTCAGCTCTACTTCATCGGGCTAATAGAATGCATTGGCCAGCGCTGATTGGCCAGAGTACGGAATTTGGCCAATCAGCGCTGGCTCTGCTGGAGGAGGCGGAGTCTAAGATCGCTCCACACCAGTCTCCATTCAGGTCCGACCTTAGACTCCGCCTCCTCCAGCAGAGCCAGCGCTGATTGGCCGAATTCCGTACTCTGGCCAATCAGCACTGGCTAATGCATTGCATTGGCGTGATGAAGCAGTGCTGAATGTGTGTGCTTAGCACACACATTCAGCTCTACTTCATCGGGCTAATAGAATGCATTGGCCAATCAGCGCTGGCCAATGCATTCTATTAGCGTGAACTGAGTTTGCACAGGGGTTCTAGTGCACCCTCGGCTCTGCTACATCAGATTGCTACATCTGATGTAGCAGTGCCGAGTGTGCATCAGATGTGTAGTTGAGCAAAACTGACTCAGCACTGCTAAGTCTGCATTCGCATAGGAATGCATTGGCCAGCCTTCGGCCAATCAGCGCTGGCTCTGCCGGAGGAGGCGGAGTCTAAGGTCGGACCTGAATGGAGACTGGTGTGGAGCGATCTTAGACTCCGCCTCCTCCAGCAGAGCCAGCGCTGATTGGTCGAGTTCCGTACTCTGGCCAATCAGCACTGGCCAATGCATTTCTATGGGGAAAAGTTAGCTTGCGAAAATCGCAAACTGACAGGGATTTCCATGAAATAAAGTGACTTTTATGCCCCCAGACATGCTTCCCCTGCTGTCCCAGTGTCATTCCAGGGTGTTGGTATCATTTCCTGGGGTGTCATAGTGGATTTGGTGACCCTCCAGACACGAATTTGGGTTTCCCCCTTAACGAGTTTATGTTCCCCATAGACTATAATGGGGTTCGAAACCCATTCGAACACTCGAACAGTGAGCGGCTGTTCGAATCGAATTTCGAACCTCGAACATTTTAGTGTTCGCTCATCTCTAATAACTGACCTAAATCCTATTGAGCATCTTTGGAAGGAGCTGAAACATGCCGTCTGGAAAAGGCACCCTTCAAACCCAAGACAGTTTGCTCATAAGGAATGGCCAAAATACCTGTTAGGAGGTGCAGAGTATCATCCCATAGCAGTAACCCCTGTCCAACCTAAAGGGCTCCTACTAGATAAAGAAATCCAATCTGCCAGCAACTTGTGTAGATGGAAAAAGTATTTTTATTGGAAAAGCAGTATACCACATATCAATTCTCACAGGCACTTGAGAAAGGTTCCTGTGAGAACCGATATGTGGTGTACTGCTTTAAAGGACACTTTCTGTCTATTATAAATAATGTAAGTATGATTCACAAACCCATATTGCAGTGATAAAAGGGATGACATCCTTCTTCACCATGCATTGGCTATGAGTCTTTATCTGTGTGTGTAACTTCTCGCATCTTGAAAGGAAAAGAATATTACAGGTAGAGATTTAAAAAAAAAAAAAAAAAAAAAAGTGAAAATATAGTAAAAAAAAGTGTAAGGGTAAAACAATATATAAATATTCCCGTCTCTCTCTCAGATGATGACAGATGAAATAAAATATACAACAACTAAAAGCACATAGTTAAAAGCATGAAAAACAAAGCTTCCTATTAGCAATCAAAGGAATAATGCAGTCAAGTCTCATTGTCTCATTGACATTGATTAGTTGCATTGTGCCTGGTTAAAAATCCCTTTACATTCCAACTGTCCTCGACAGTTTAAATCCAACTTGTTTTTTTTTTCTCAGCAAGTTCATATCACAACTACTGTATGGTAAGTTTGAGGCTGATGCCCATGTTGCGGAAACTCAGCTTTTTTGTTGTTGCAGATTGCTGTATTTTTTTGAGCCAAAGCCAAGAATGGCTACAAAAGTAAAAGGAAATACATTGTAAGTTCTTAAACTATTTGTACCTTCGTTTTGTGCACATGAAAAATTTATTGGGGCGACTGTAGCCTGTCTTCCTAGGGAAATATAAAACCATATTTCCTGTGTAGTTTGGGTTTATGATACACATAGTCCCAGGGATCTCCTGCTGTGATAGCGATCTAGGGAACTAGGGAGAGGACAACAAAAGGGTTTTGATACAACAGATGGGGCTTATTTACAGAGCAGAAATGCCACATTCCTACCCAAGAGGGAAACTATAATAGACCTAATTTGGTGTGTTTATCAAAGTATTAAGTCATTGGCCTCAACAAAACTTACTTCACCAAAAGTTCATATTCAGATTAGCTTCCACAGAATTTTCCTTGAAAGAGCAATTCAAGATGCAGAACAAGGTCCTGGCCTTCAGTTTATATGTCTACCAATCAGGATTGCGCTAGCATCACATATGGTGATGGTGACCTCAGTATTTATTGTCTACTCAGTAAACCAGTGATATCTTTGTAGTTACATATCATATCAATATCATACCTGACCACAGTAACAGATGAAACTTTCGGGGATCATCAATGCTCATCAGATGAATGACAGACTGTCATCTACTCAGCAGAATCCAGGCGACATGTTTTGTTTAGCTGAAGGTCCAAGGCTCACTAACTTTCTTGATAGATACAGATCCATAAGTAAAAACCCATATCAGGAACTGAAATTACACTACTAAATCAGGACAGGAATCCAAGCTCTGTACACAGGTGGATTTTTTTTTTCTTTTAATAACAAAAGACCTCAAGTACTGGCAGTCATTATGTTTGGCCAAGGACAAATCTCTGATCCAACAATAAGTGTTTCTTATTACAGAAACACTAGACTTAGGCTAGTGTGCCTACTATGGAAAAAACTGGGTTCAGAATAGAGATTCAACAATCAAGGCCGGGGGGCTTTGACTTCATGAGTCTTTGATGAAGAAGAATCATGATGACAATGCCCCTACAAGACCGCTGAGACAAATGGTGACCAGTGTTGTTAATATCAAAGAAAGAGCAGGAAGGGCGACATTTCCATTGCTGAGGCATCCTTTCTCGAGCCCACTGTGTACTGTGGAAAGGACATGTGCAGTGGTGGAACCACAATTACAAGGGATGACATCTGTAGTGGGGAACTCCAACTATGGAGATTTGTCCTGCTAAAGCAGCGGTTGACCCCATTGACTATAATGGAGTCCGCCTGGTTTGTTCCATTTTCTTTTTTTTTTAAATGTAGATTGTGAGCCCCACATAGAGCTCACAATGTACATTTTTCCCTATCAGTATGTCTTTTTTGGAATATGGGATGGAAATCCATGCAAACACGGGGAAAACATACAAACTCCTTGCAGATGATTTTATGCCCTTGGCGGGATTTGAACACCAGGACTCCAGCGCTGCAAGGCTGCAGTGCTAACCACTGAGCCACCGTGTGGCCCCTGGTTTGTGCCATTTTCAAACTAAAAGCAGCAGAGAGAAAAGTCTCCGTGCAGGACTTTTCTCTTTGCCAATTTTCAACAGCTTCCGCAACTGGGACTCGGACACAGATATGAACTTGGCCTTAAACTGTCAAATACAAGAGGGTTACATCTACTGTACTTGGCAGAGTGATTGGCCTTTTTACAACATAGCTTGAAAAAGCTGTGTTTTCATAATCCCGTCCTGCTCATTGAATTTCAAATCCCATCTATGCTGGATATAGACACTGGGAAATCAAATTTTCAAGCAAGCAAATTTTCTTCCTTTTCTTCCATAGTTTGAAGCAATCTAATTTTCCTTTCTCCAGGGTGCCGAGGATGTATAAATTCCTAGTGATTACTATGAAAAAACCGTAAATGATGTGACAAATAACAATTTTTCCAATGATGATATTCTGCAAGACTTAGACTGTTAGATTGGCATCCATTTTAATTATTATTTATGTAATGTATTCTTAATTAATTATTTATTCATTATGACACTTCATAGCTTAATCAAACAAAAAGTCAAAGTCCAAGGCAAATAAGCACATATAAATTATTATATTAAATGCTGTTAAGGCTGTATTATTTCCAATAAAATGTGGACGTGCAATGCTCTTACAAAATTTTAACCTGTTTCATATCTGTTGAGAAATATAGAAAATTAAATAAGATGTTTTTCTGATAGAGAATGCAAAATAAATTCTTGGGAGTGCTCCCAGAGACACAGTACAGCTATAAATTGAGATGTTTTAGCAGAAGTGTATCCTATTTTATGTGGCGATACAGTAGTAGAATATTTTGAAAAATATCTCATGTTCAGAGATACGGACATGGTTAATATGTTAAATATGACAGTTCCCTCAGATTCCCTGACAGTACATGGACATTTTACATCATTATTTGGCTTCAGAATGTACATTGTTTCCTCTACCACTTGAGAATGACCAGTATATGACTACACTATCACCTTACAGTGCAATTTTATGAATTATTATTTGTGATTTTTTTTTTAAATAGTTTTTTTTATTGGTCCTAAGTATCTGAAAGAAAACAAACCTGGCAGCTTTGCAAATAAAGTGGTTCCTCAACTTACAATATTAATTGGGTTTAGATGTTCTGAAGCCCCCAAAATGTTAAAGGAAATCTGTCAACAGTTTTGACTCATATGTGTGAGAAGGTGACAGGCAGGGTGCTGGGATGTCACTATATCTCTCCCAGGTTTTTAACTTATGTGTGGTCCAGGAAGGATCTGGAGTAGGCCCCAGCCCAGGTGTAGATCCTTGGCAGATCCTTGGCTGATTACTGGCCCAGAAAAGCCTGCAGCTCCTGCATTCCAATGCAGATCCATGGAGTGAAAGGAGATGTATGGTTCTGTTCTGTAACCCTGAGTCCGGTGAGACAATATTGCGATTGTAATGTTCGTGTGGTTAGTAGTAAGCCACATGTATAGTTAGGTTATCAGTTCTATTTAGTTAGTTGCTCAGACAAGCAGAATCTTATTTTGTTTTTGCCTGAAGTTAAGGCTGTATTTTGTTTTGTTTATTTTGTGCCTGAAGTCAAGGTTTATTTATTTTCCAGTTTTTTTCTAAATAAACCAGTTTGCTGCATATTTGTGTCCCTGTCTTGACAGTTTGGGGCCACACCACTGCTTTTACTGAGCTACATTCACCACAAGTACTAGAGAGGTGCCCTGGAGAGAAGTATAAAGTATTCTCCGGGAATACGATCAACATAAATAACTTATTATCATGACATTATAAAGAAAATCCTGAATGCCTTTAATTATCACATGAAGCTTGTTTCTCTAAGGGATAATCATTCGGTTAATTAATATGGCCGCAGCACTTTGTGTACTGTGTTCCAGAATGTTGGGCCATGTAAGTGGATGGGCTGCATAATAAGACAGAAGGAGTGAGGTAAGTGCTACTTTCTGTGCAGGCCCCACATACTATCATAGCAGCATACTATCTCAGCTGTGGGACTAAGCATCAAACACATCTGAAGAATTGAGCTGGGACGCATAGCGTTGTTCTCATACCAGTGTTGCCATTCATATACCATCATATCCAGCATTCCATCCCTGCTCATCTTCCCAGCTATTTTAGTGTACAATAATGATTTCCCCCTAAAGAAACAAGCCTATTTCACCAATAAAAGGCATTTAGGAATTTTTATAATGACATTATATTTATTTATGTGGATCCTATTCCTCGAGAATCCCTTTTAACATACTTTTGTGCATGCTGTTCGTAGCGGCACAACTGTGAAAAACAAGCTTTTAATCTCGGGCTGATGATCTTGGAAGTGCACTTAGGTTGGCCATTCACAATAAGACGCTTACTGTTCTGTGTATCGAACTACTCCACAGTCCCTTCCTCTGTTCTGCGTGAAAGCTTCAGCAGGCTACTGGTTGGATGCTACAATTTTCACTCAGTGCAGAAAGCACATTACAGTCAAGTGCTGCATTACGGTGTAGCACTGTCCTACTTGCAAGACCTTGGATTAAACATTTGTTTTCCATTGTTATTCTGCCACTAACAAAATACACAAAGGTGTAAGCAGTTTTGTATGGTCTACACAGTATACAATTTCTATGGTAAGTGTACAGGGACCATTTTTATTTTTTTACTTGGTGTTGCAGTACTGTGCTCACTATATTACAGTTATCCAGTTATATACGAGTGTCAATGTTCAGCTATGTAACCAGCATTCACTCTTAGGGGGAGTTCACATGGTGTAAAGTGGCGCGCAATCTGGCACGTATACGCGTGTCAGCAGTTTGCGCACTCAAAAAGATCCCATTGATTTCAATGGAAGTTACGATCGTATACGGCGCGTAATTTTGCACCCGTAATTTTGCGCCAGCTGAGATAGATCGCTGCTAGCCAGGGAGAATGACTAGATGATGCAACAATCAAAATCAAATAACCCATGAGATGCCATTGTGGGTTGATTTTATCAAAACATACTTACATTAAGACGATATGCATTATGCATAAAATTATTCTTATTATTTAAAGAGGTTATACATCGGAAATAAATCTTATTAGTGCATTCCCTGCACTGGATAGGCTTTCTTATATATGCAGTTCCCCTAATGATTATTATACTTACAGAATGCAGTATTGGAGGTCAGAAGTCTCATTCTCTATGCATCTCTCTCAATCACATGACCTACTCTGATTTACTGTAAGGACATGCAGCAGGAGTAGAGCTGAGTCAATGACATCACAAAGACCTGGAGAAATAACAGGGTAGGCTGAATGGAGATAAAGTCCCCTAACTGAACTCTGATATCAATAACATACAAATAAGAGAAAATCCTAATAAGAAGAAATCATACTAATATTTATACTCTCTTCTGGATGGTGGCAACTCCAATGAGCACTTTGGACATGTCTTCAAAAGATAAGAAAAATAAGATAGTCAGTTAAGATAGTCAGTTCCACCATGGGGAAAATCAGCGTGTTACAGCAGAATAGATAATACAATAATAATATAAAATACAAAATACAAATACAAAAAAACTCCAAAGTGGAAACATTACAGTGAGAGTAGGTACAGATAAGAAGATAAAGGTAAAAAAGGCATATCACAACTTAAGGATTTTTCAGTTCTATGTATGGAGTGAAATACGCTTAGCCTGATGTTAATTGTACAGCCTAACCACAGCAGAGAGGAAAGACCTCCGATAGCGCTCCTTCTCACACTTGGGGTGAAGCAGTTGGTCACTGGCAGTACTTTCCAGTGCTTTCACAGTCTTATACATGGGATTGGAGTTGTTCTCCAGCATGGAGCTCACCACGGACAGTATCTTTCTGTCACCCACCACCTGCACTGGTTACAGGGGACTCTCTAGGAAAGAGCTGCCCCTTGTAGTCAGCTTGTGGAGTCTATTCCTATCCCTAGTTGATATGCCACTTCCCCAGCAGGCCACTCCAAAGAAGGTGGCTGATGCCAATACAGAGCTGAAAAAGGCCCTAAGAAGTGGCCCCTGGACTCCAAAAGCCCTAAGCCTCCTGAGCAAGTAGAGCCTGTTGCGACCCTTTCTGTGCAGCGCATCCAGGTGATCAGCCCAGTCCACCTTATTAATAAGGAGCACACTTAGGTACTTATTGGTGGTGACTATCTCAATGCCCGTCCTCTGGATGTCCACTGATTTTGGAGCATATCTCCATTTGCGAAAGTCCACCACCATCTCCTTGGTTTTCCCAGCATTAATCCGGAGGTGGTTCCACTGGACCAATCCACAAAATCCCAGTTCAATTCTCTGTACTCCTTGTCATCTCCGTCTGTGATGAGGCCTGTAGGTAATGACATAATTCTTGTGAGGACTCCTTTTTACCTTGCCCTCTGCCAATCCAGAGCATCCTCTACGTTTCAAAAAAGTGAAAAACATACAAGTGAAAAAGTGTGACCACTATCCACATTCAGCAAACCCACATCACTGAGAACCCAAAGGTGTGACAATATAACCACACAATAATTCTCAGAATGAATATGCGTGAATGTATGTGGTTATCTCAAGCTTACTACTTGTGTTATCTTTCAAGTGAATGCACAGCATCATATATCATATATGTCCTTGTAACTATGTAACAAGAATGGTGTGATCATCATCAATAATTAGTAATAGAAGTTTGTGCCCCCTTTCAAAATTGATGAGCATGATAAAGAGGTTGAGTATGAGAATTTTGTGCTCTGAAAATCAATAAGATGAGAACAAGTGGAAAGAGATAAAGGAAACAGAAAAGATGAAGAGAGTAATTGGGAAGACACTTTAAACAGTAGGGGATCATTGTAAAAGCACTGCACAGCTATACAAGTAATAAGCTACATGCCTTACAATATATCATCAACCTACCAAACCATATAAGTATCGGATGTTGGCTTCAAACTTGCATATTATGCCGTAGTCGTGCTTGACAGTTTGAGGATCCTTTAAAATTTTCTATATTTCTGCATATATATATATATATATATATATATATATAGACATTAATTATATATACAGTATATATATATATATATATATATATATATATATATAATAAATTATACATACAGTCCTATGAAAAAGTTTGGGCACCCCTATTAATCTTAATCATTTTTAGTTCTAAATATTTTGGTGTTTGCAACAGCCATTTCAGTTTGATATATCTAATAACTGATGGATACAGTAATATTTCAGGATTGAAATGAGGTTTATTGTACTAACAGAAAATGCGCAATATGCATTAAACCAAAATTTGACCGGTGCAAAAGTATGGGCACCCTTATCATTTTATTGATTTGAATACTCCCAACTACTTTTTACTGACTTACTGAAGCACAAAATTGGTTTTGTAACCTCAGTGAGCTTTGAACTTCATAGCCAGGTGTATCCAATCATGAGAAAAGGTATTTAAGGTGGCCAATTGCAAGTTGTTCTACTATTTGAATCTCCTCTGAAGAGTGGCATCATGGGCTACTCAAAACAACTCTCAAATGATCTGAAAAGAAAGATTGTTCAACATAGTTGTTCAGCGGAAGGATACAAAAAGCTGTCTCAGAGATTTAACCTGTCAGTTTCCACTGTGAGGAACATAGTAAGGAAATGGAAGACCACAGGGACAGTTCTTGTTAAGCCCAGAAGTGGCAGGCCAAGAAAAATATCAGAAAGGCAGAGAAGAAGAATGGTGAGAACAGTCAAGGACAATCCACAGACCACCTCCAAAGAGCTGCAGCATCATCTTGCTGCAGATGGTGTCACTGTGCATCGGTCAACTATACAGCGCACTTTGCACAAATAGAAGCTGTATGGGAGAGTGATGAGAAAGAAGCCGTTTCTGCACGTACGCCACAAATAGAGTTGCCTGAGGTATGAAAAAGCACATTTGGACAAGGTAGCTTCATTTTGGAAACAAAAATTGAGTTGTTTGGTTATAAAAAAAGGCGTTATGCATGGCGTCCAAAAAGAAACAGCATTCCAAGAAAAACACATGCTACCCACTGTAAAATTTGGTGGAGGTTCCATCATGCTTTGGGGCTGTGTGGCCAATGCCGGCATCGGGAATCTTGTTAAAGTTGAGGGTCGCATGGATTCCACTCAGTATCAGCAGATTCTTGAGAATAATGTTCAAGAATCAGTGACGAAGTTGAAGTTACGCCGGGGATGGATATTTCAGCAAGACAATGATCCAAAACACCGCTCCAAATCCTCAGGCATTCATGCAGCGGAACAATTACAATGTTCTGGAATGGCCATCCCAGTCCCCAGACCTGAATATCATTGAACATCTGTGGGATGATTTGAAGCGGGCTGTCCATGCTCGGCGACCATCAAACTTAACTGAACTTGAATTGTTTGTCCAAAATACCTTTATCCGGGATCCAGGAACTGATTAAAAGCTACAGGAAGCGACTAGAGGCTGTTATCTTTGCAAAAGGAGGATGTACTAAATATTAATGTCACTTTTCTGTTGTGGTGCCCATACTTTTGCACCGGTCAAATTTTGGTTTAATGCATATTGCGCATTTTTTGTTAGTACAATAAACCTCATTTCAATCCTGAAATATTACTGTGTCCATCAGTTATTAGATATATCAAACTGAAATGGCTGTTGCAAATACCAAAATATTTAGAACTAAAAATGATTAAGATTAATAGGGGTGCCCAAACTTTTTCATAGGACTGTATATATATACAGTATATATAGTAATGTCATATTGACCTACAGCCCAATCCTTCATATTAAACCCTGACGCACTGCAACACATATTGCCGCAGCTGCCTACCACCACTGCCACCACTCAGCCTGAAGTCCTGTAGTACAGTCCATATTATGCCCTACCATATTGCCACAACTGCCTACCACCACTGATACTACTCAGTCAGACATGTCTCCTTTTTATCATGTTCCATTTACTGTATTCTTGAGATACAGCCCATTAACAAATGTCTTGACATGTTCATGTAGAATTTGCTGGTATTATTCAAAATTAGGGTTGAGCGATCGGGATCGCAAAAGATCAGATTTTGATCAGCGATCAAGTAAATTTCATGATTGCGATCAGAATTCCGACACGATTGAGACTCTAACCAGCATAGTTGGGGGGAATCAGGGTGGATTGAGACTCTAACCAGCAGAGTTTGGGGGGTATCAGGGTGGATTGAGCCTAGTAGGAGCAGAATTGTGCAATGCTAATGGTGCAGGAGGAGGAGGAGGAATTGTAGAGGTTGAACACATACATGAAACTTCATGTCGGGGGGTTTGACACAAGTGGACATGAAAATGATGAGTCTATCTAGTGGCTGTTAATTTTGATCAGTGTCAGCCGATCAGCTGACAGCCAGCTGCACTTATCCTTAATTATGCCACCGTCTGCGCTAAAGACCCTTTCCGAACGCACGCTGGCGGCAGGGCGGGAACTGACCTCCAATCCATACATCGCAAGTTCCATTCACAAATTCCTGCTATTTTTTAGGGACACACACCTAATAATAGCTGGTTTTCACTAGAGATGAGTGAACACCATTCGATCGAATAGATATTCGATCCAATATCAGGCCATTCGAGGTATTCGATTACAATTGAATACCACAAGGCAAACGCAGTAAAAATTCGTATCCCCTCCCACCTTCCCTGGCACGTTTTTTGCACCAATAACTGTGCAGGAGAGGTGGGACAGGAACTAAGACAATGGAGGCATCGAAAAAAAATCGGAAAAAGGAATTGGCTGGCTAATTCAGGTGACCTCCAATTTAGACAAATGGTGAATTTAATATTCAATTAATCTGAGACTGTGAACTATGTGACTGTGAGACAGGGACAGATCTACAGGCAGGGTTAGCTAGGGATTACCTTTATTTAGGGAGGAATGTTACTCACCCAGCTCTTTGGGGCTCTATCTGGTCAGGATCCCAGCGTTGATTGGCCAAATGCTGTACACTGGGCAATCTACGCTGGTCAATGCATTCCTATGCTGAGATGTAGCAGAGCTGACCACGCGCTCAGCTAGACTACTCCGAAGATGCTACATTGGAGATGAAGCAGTGCTGGCCGCGCGTTCAGCCCAGATACTCCGAAGATGCAGACGAGCTGAGCGTACGGCCAGCACTACTACACCTCCGCAGTGCTGAGTGTGCGCTGAACCATGCTGCACACTCAGCTCTGCTGCATCTCTGTGTGTGCTGAGCTCTGCCGCTTCTCCGTGTAGCAGTGCTGTGTCAGCACTGCTACATATGAGATCGGACCACAATGGAAACTGCTGTGGATGGATCTTAGACTCCGCCTCCTCTGGCAGAACCAGCGTTGATTGGCCGAATACTGTACACTGGCCAATCAATGCTGGTCAATGCATTCCTATGCCGAGATGTAGCAGAATTGCCGCACACTCAGCTCGACTACTCCGAAGATGCAGACAAGCTGAGCGCACAGCCAGCACTACTACATCTCCGCAGTGCTGAGTGTGCATTGAACCATGCTGCACACGCAGCTCTGCTGCATCTGATGTAGCAGTGCTGAGTGTGCGTTGAACCATGCTGCACACTCAGCTCTGCTGCATCTCTGTGTGTGCTGAGCTCTGCCGCTTCTCCGTGTAGCAGTGCAGTGTCAGCACTGCTACATCTGAGATCGGACCACAATGGAAACTGCTGTGGACGGATATTAGACTCCGCCTCCTCCGGCAGAACCAGCGTTGATTGGCCGAATGCTGTACACTGGCCAATCAACGCTGGTCAATGCATTCCTATAGGAAAAAGTCAGCTTGCGCATATTGCAAACTGACAGGGATCGCAAAGTAATACAGTGACTTGGGCATGTTAGATGCCCCCAGACATGCTTCCCCTGCTATCCCAGTTGCATTCCAGGGTGTTGGCATCATTTTCTGGGGTATCATAGTGGACTTGGTGACTCTCCTGAGTCAAATGGTGGGATCCCCTGAAACAAAGCATTTTTCCCCATAGACTATAATGGGGTTCGATATTCATTCGAATAGTCGAATATTGAGGGGCTATTCGAGACGAATATCGAATATTTTACTGTTCACTCATCTCTAGTTTTCACGTATATAGCAATAAGTAACTGCTGTGGATTTCTGCTTTTTTTTGGGGGGGCACCCCTAATAAAAGCTGGTTGGAGCGTATACAGCAAGAAGTAACTGCTGTGGATTTCTGCAATTTTTTTTTTTTGGGGGGGCACCCCTAACAAAAACTGGTGTGCACATATATAGCAACAAGTAACTGTTCTGTATCCCTGTTTTCCACCGTCCATGGAAAGCTGGACTCCTGTCCCTGCAGTGTATAGCTCTGAGAAGAGCTGTTGTTGTTCTTTGGTTTTTCCCTGCCTATCTAAAGCTAATGCCTATCTAGCCCTCAGCAGATATGTTTCTCTCCCTATCTCTGACTGCAAATCTGGCGAATATGGCGGCAGCCATTCTTATAAATGGGAGGTCACATGTTTTTGGCAGCCAATGGGTTTTTTCAATTTTTTTTTCACTGCCTCCGTTGTCATAGTTCCTGTCCCACCTCCCCTGCACAGTTATTGGTGCAAAAAACGCGGCAGGGAAGGTGGGACAGGATACGAATTTTTACTGCGTATGTCGCGCGGTATTCGATTGGGAATGAATACCTCGAACAGCCTGATATGATGAATACCTATTCGATCGAACGGTGTTCGCTAATCTCTAATCACCAACTCTTCTTCTGAGGTCCTCAGAAATCCTTTTTTTCATGTAATAGGACATGTTTGTTTCACACAATTGAAATGTCTTATTGATGTGGTAGGATGTGAATGAATTCTGTTACTGTAAATATTCCTGGCTGTCCTTATATGGTCAGTTGGCATACATTCCTTCATCCAGAGGTAGTATAAAGATCTATGCTATTACATCCTATTAGACGCATTAGGATCATGAAGAGGTGCCCAGCAACCTTGGGTTGTCTTGGAAGAAAATGAGTGTATGTTAGTGAATGATATACACTGGAATAAACATTTCATTGTGAGAAAGATTACTCATCTTATCATCTGTAATTATATCTAAGTATTATCTCATTTCATTTATTAAGCCCTTTTATTGTATTATATGCTGGTGTGATTATAGTCATTCTTTGACCCTAATAAAATTAGACTGTTGTAAAATCCCATTTGACTACAGTCAGTGCTATGATATACTTCCAGAAACATGTGTTGTGTAGATCAGACTTTGATAGATTAAAACCACCTGACTCTAATTTAATATTTGACCCTTACATGGTGCAGATATTTTTCATTTTTGTTTTCGTTTTTTACTCCCTGCATCCAAAAGCCATAAATGCCTCGTTATTCTGTTTTCGTACTCATATTAGGGCTTGATTTTTGAATGACAAGTTGTGCTTCAAAATGGTACCATTTACTGGGAAGCCTCGAAAAAATGTAGTTTTTAATGGTACCATGAAGGGGACTGGTTTAACTTTTTGATCACTCTTTATTCCATTTTTTCATTTTTTAGGCAGGCAAAGCCGTGAAAAAAACAATTCAGCCATTTTGATTCTTTTTCTTGCTACGGTGTTTTTCGTATGGGACAAATGATTTTATAAGATAAGATAATCCTTTAATACTTCCACCATAGGGAAATTTCAGAGTGTTACAGCAACATGACAATACAGATACAGGATAACAAGTAATATATTACAGAAGAAGACACACATAACCTCAGAATATTTTATTTTATTTAGGTATTCGTTCCCAATCGAATACCACGCAGCATACGCAGTAAAAATTTGTATCCTCTCCCACCTTCCCTGGCGCATTTTGTACCAATAACTGTGCAGGGGAGGTGGGACAGGAACTACGACAACGGAGGCAGTGAAAAAAATTGAAAGAACCCATTGGCCGCCAAAAACATGTGACCTCTAGAGATGAGCGAACACTAAAATGTTCGAGGTTCGAAATTCGATTCGAACAGCTCACTGTTCGAGTGTTCGAACGGGTTTCGAACCCCATTATAATCTATGGGGAACATATACTCGTTAAGGGGGAAACCCAAATCCGTGTCTGGAGGGTCACCAAGTCCACTATGACACCCCAGGAAATGATACCAACACCCTGGAATGACACTGAGACAGCAGGGGAAGCATGTCTGGGGGCATAAAAGTTACTTTATTTCATGGAAATCCCTGTCAGCTTGCAATTTTCGCAAGCTAACTTTTTCCCATAGGAATGCATTGGACAGCGCTGATTGGCCAGAGTACGGAATTCGACCAATCAACACTGGCTCTGCTGGAGGAGGCGGAGTCTAAGATTGCTCCACACCAGTCTCCATTCAGGTCCGACCTTAGACTCCGCCTCCTCCGGCAGAGCCAGCGCTGATTGGCCGAAGGCTGGCCAATGCATTCCTATGGGAATGCAGAGACTTAGCAGTGTTGAGCCAGTTCTGCTCAACTACACCGTGTGCCAGTCAGCCCATCAGATGTAGCAGAGCCGAGGGTGCACTAGAACCCTTATGCACACTCGGCTCTGCTACATCAGATGTAGCAGAGCCGAGTGTGCATAAGGGTTCTAGTGCACCCTCGGCTCTGCTACATCTGATGGGCTGACCGGCACACGGTGTAGTTGAGCAGAACTGGCTCAACACTGCTAAGTCTCTGCATACCCATAGGAATGCATTGGCCAGCCTTTGGCCAATCAGCGCTGGCTCTGCCGGAAGAGGCGGAGTCTAAGGTAGGACCTGAATGGAGACTGGTGTGGAGTGATCTTAGACTCCGCCTCCTCCAGCAGAGCCAGCGCTGATTGGTCAAATTCCGTACTCTGGCCAATCAGCGCTGTCCAATGCATTCCTATGGGAAAAAGTTTATCTCAAAAATCACAATTACACACCCGATAGAGCCCCAAAAAGTTATTTTTAATAACATTCCTACCTAAATAAAGGTTATCCCTAGCTATCCCTGCCTGTACAGCTATCCCTGTCTCATAGTCACAAAGTTCACATTCTCATATGACCCGGATTTGGAATCCACTATTCGTCTAAAATGGAGGTCACCTGATTTCGGCAGCCAATGACTTTTTCCGATTTTTTTCAATGCCTCCGGTGTCGTAGTTCCTGTCCCACCTCCCCTGCGCTGTTATTGGTGCAAAAAAAGCGCCAGGGAAGGTGGGAGGGGAATCACATTTTTTTGGAGTTTGCCACGTGATGTTCGATTCGAAACGAACACATCGAACAGCCTGATATCCGATCGAACGTGTGTTCGATAGAACACTGTTCGCTCATCTCTAGTGACCTCCCATTTATAAGAGATAGGGAGAGAAACATATCTGCTGAGGGCTAGATAGGCATTAGCTTCAGATAGGCAGGGAAAAACCAAAGAACAAAAACAGCTCTTCTCAGAGCTATACACTGCAGGAAGAGGAGTGGAGCTTTCCACGGATGGTGGAAAACAGGGATAGTGAACAGTTACTTGTTGCTCTATACGTTCACACCAGCTTTTGTTAGGGGTGTCCCCACACAAAATAGCAGGAATCCACAGCAGTTACTTCTTGCTATATACGTGACAAACAGCTTTTACCACTGACGCACTGACAAGTGCATGCGGCCAGGGCTGCTGCATCTCAATCACGGCACACTGGCTGAATGGAGTTGAGGCTAGGAGCGGGTCACAAACTGTGCGGCCTGCCTTGTCTCCCCGCCCAATATTCCTGGCTGGAGTGCTGAAACACCACCCTCCTCCTCTGCCATTAAATCGACCCCAGCTACGAGCTGGAAACGCTGCAACACTGGTGTGGGGAGATGTCAGCAGGTAGTGCTGAAGCTCATCAGCTTGGGGGACAGACAACACGCTGCCTCCGAGGTTATGGATGCCATCCTGGATGATATGGCAATGTTTTTTTCCCCACTGCACCTGGGGCCAGGCATTTTTGTCGTGTGTGATAATGGACGGAACCTGGTAGCGGCTCTGGATTGACCAAAAATTGGATTGAGCTTATATAGCGCAACTGAATTGCTGTGTATCACACTTAGCTTTTTGGGGGTAGACCCCTAAAAATTGGATTGAGCTTATGTAGCGTGACTGAATTGCTGTGTATACCACTTAGCTTCGGGGGGTACAGCATTAAAAACAGGATTGACCATACATGGCCTGACTGAATGAGTGGCTGTCTCCCACTTAGCTTTGGCAGGTGCAGCATGTGGAAAGCTGTATATAGACTGACTGAATTGCTGTGTATCCCACTTAGCTTGGGGGGTACAGCATTAAAAACAGGTTTGACCATACATGGCCTGACTGAATGAGTGGCTGTCTCCCACTTAGCTTCGGGGGGGGGGGGGGGGTAAACCCTTAAAAATTGGATTGAGCTGATATAGCCTGATTGAATTGCTGTGTCTCCCACTTAGCTTTGGGGGGTAGACCCTTAAAAATTGGATTGAGTTGATATAGCCTGATTGAATTGCTGTGTCACCCACTTAGCTTTGGGGGGTAGACCCTTAAAAATTGGATTGAGCGTACATAGCCTGACTGAATTTCTGTTTCTCCCACCTAGGTTTGGGGGGTTCACACCGTGAAAAACTGGATTGAGTGTACATAGCCTGACTGAATTTCTGTGTATACCCCCTAGGTTTTGGGGGTACACACCGTGGATATCTGGATTGAGCTTACATAGCCTGACTGAATTTCGGTGTCTCACACCTAAGGTTTTGGGGTTACACACCTTGGATATCTGGATTGAGCGTACATAGCCTGACTGAATCTCGGTGTCTCTCACCTAGGTTTTGGGGGTACACACCTTGGATATCTGGATTGAGTGTACATAGCCGGACCTACTTGCTCTGTATCCCTGTTTGGGGGGGACACTGCCTGCAAAGCTGAGTTGAGCGTATATAACTGGACTGAATTGCTGTAAACCCGCCTGTAAAGCTGGGTTGAGCATATATAGCTGGACTGAATATTTCTGTATCCCTGTTTTGGGGTTACACTGCCTGAAAAGCACTGAATTTTTCTGTATCCCTGTTTTGGGGTTACACACTGCCTGCAAAGCTGGGTTGAGCGTATATAGCTGGACTGAATTTTTCTGTATCTCTGTTTTGGGGTTACACTGCCTGAAAAGCACAGAATTTTTCTGTATTCCTGTTTTGGGGTTACACACTGCCTGCAAAACTGGGTTGAGCGTATGTATATAGCTGGACTGAATTTTTCTGTATCCCTGTTTTGGGGTTACACACTGCCTACAAAGCTGTGTTGAGCGTTACATATAGCTGGACTGAATTTTTCTGTATCCCTGTTTTGGGGTTACACACTGCCGGAAAAGCACAGAATTTTTCTGTATCCCTGTTTTGGGGTTACACACTGCCTGCAAAGCTGGGTTGAGCGTATATAGCTGGACTGAATTTTTCTGTATCCCTGTTTTGGGGTTACACACTGCCTGCAAAGCTGGGTTGAGCGTACGTATATAGCTGGACTGAATTTTTCTGTATCCCTGTTTTGGGGTTACACACTGCCTGAATAGCACAGAATTTTTCTGTATCCCTGTTTTGGGGTTACACTGCCTGAAAAGCACAGAATTTTTCTGTATTCCTGTTTTGGGGTTACACACTGCCTGCAAAGCTGGGTTGAGCGTACGTATATAGATGAACTGAATTTTTCTGTATCCCTGTTTTGGGGTTACACACTGACTGAATAGCACAGAATTTTTCTGTATCCCTGTTTTGGGGTTACCCACTGCCTGAAAAGCACTGAATTTTTCTGTATCCCTGTTTTGGGGTTACACACTGCCTGCAAAGCTGTGTTGAGCGTATATAGCTGGACTGAATTTTTCTGTATCCCTGTTTTGGGGTTACACACTGCCTGAAAAGCACAAAATTTTTCTGCATCCCTGTTTTGGGGTTACACACTGCCTGCAAAGCTGGGTTGAGTGCACGTATATAGCTGGACTGAATTTTTCTGTATCCCTGTTTTGGGGTTACACACTGCCTGCAAAGCTGGGTTGAGCGTATATAGCTGGACTGAATTTTTCTGTATCCCTGTTTTGGGGTTACACTGCCTGAAAAGCACAGAATTTTTCTGTATTCCTGTTTTGGGGTTACACACTGCCTGAATAGCACAGAATTTTTCTGTATCCCTGTTTTGAGGTTACACTGCCTGAAAAGCACAGAATTTTTCTGTATTCCTGTTTTGGGGTTACACACTGCCTGCAAAGCTGGGTTGAGCGTACGTATATAGATGAACTGAATTTTTCTGTATCCCTGTTTTGGGGTTACACACTGCCTGCAAAGCTGGGTTGAGTGTATATAGCTGGACTGAATTTTTCTGTATCTCTGTTTTGGGGTTACACTGCCTGAAAAGCACAGAATTTTTCTGTATTCCTGTTTTGGGGTTACACACTGCCTGCAAAACTGGGTTGAGCGTATGTATATAGCTGGACTGAATTTTTCTGTATCCCTGTTTTGGGGTTACACACTGCCTGAATAGCACAGAATTTTTCTGTATCCCTGTTTTGGGGTTACACACTGCCTGCAAAGCTGTGTTGAGCGTTACATATAGCTGGACTGAATTTTTCTGTATTCCTGTTTTGGGGTTACACACTGCCTACAAAGCTGTGTTGAGCGTTACATATAGCTGGACTGAATTTTTCTGTATCCCTGTTTTGGGGTTACACACTGCCAGAAAAGCACAGAATTTTTCTGTATCCCTGTTTTGGGGTTACACACTGCCTGCAAAGCTGGGTTGAGCGTATATAGCTGGACTGAATTTTTCTGTATCCCTGTTTTGGGGTTACACTGCCTGAAAAGCACAGAATTTTTCTGTATTCCTGTTTTGGGGTTACACACTGCCTGAATAGCACAGAATTTTTCTGTATCCCTGTTTTGGGGTTACACTGCCTGAAAAGCACAGAATTTTTCTGTATTCCTGTTTTGGGGTTACACACTGCCTGCAAAGCTGGGTTGAGCGTACGTATATAGATGAACTGAATTTTTCTGTATCCCTGTTTTGGGGTTACACACTGCCTGCAAAGCTGGGTTGAGTGTATATAGCTGGACTGAATTTTTCTGTATCTCTGTTTTGGGGTTACACTGCCTGAAAAGCACAGAATTTTTCTGTATTCCTGTTTTGGGGTTACACACTGCCTGCAAAACTGGGTTGAGCGTATGTATATAGCTGGACTGAATTTTTCTGTATCCCTGTTTTGGGGTTACACACTGCCTGAATAGCACAGAATTTTTCTGTATCCCTGTTTTGGGGTTACACACTGCCTGCAAAGCTGTGTTGAGCGTTACATATAGCTGGACTGAATTTTTCTGTATTCCTGTTTTGGGGTTACACACTGCCTACAAAGCTGTGTTGAGCGTTACATATAGCTGGACTGAATTTTTCTGTATCCCTGTTTTGGGGTTACACACTGCCAGAAAAGCACAGAATTTTTCTGTATCCCTGTTTTGGGGTTACACACTGCCTGCAAAGCTGGGTTGAGCGTATATAGCTGGACTGAATTTTTCTGTATCCCTGTTTTGGGGTTACACTGCCTGAAAAGCACAGAATTTTTCTGTATTCCTGTTTTGGGGTTACACACTGCCTGAAAAGCTGGGTTGAGCGTACGTATATAGCTGGACTGAATTTTTCTGTATCCCTGTTTTGGGGTTACACACTGCCTGAATAGCACAGAATTTTTCTGTATCCCTGTTTTGGGGTTACACTGCCTGAAAAGCACAGAATTTTTCTGTATTCCTGTTTTGGGGTTACACACTGCCTGCAAAGCTGGGTTGAGCGTACGTATATAGATGAACTGAATTTTTCTGTATCCCTGTTTTGGGGTTACACACTGCCTGAATAGCACAGAATTTTTCTGTATCCCTGTTTTGGGGTTACCCACTGCCTGAAAAGCACTGAATTTTTCTGTATCCCTGTTTTGGGGTTACACACTGCCTGCAAAGCTGTGTTGAGCGTATATAGCTGGACTGAATTTTTCTGTATCCCTGTTTTGGGGTTACACACTGCCTGAAAAGCACAGAATTTTTCTGTATCCCTGTTTTGGGGTTACACACTGCCTGCAAAGCTGGGTTGAGCGCACGTATATAGCTGGACTGAATTTTTCTGTATCCCTGTTTTGGGGTTACACACTGCCTGAAAAGCTGGGTTGAGCGTATATCGCTGGACTGAATTGCTCTGTATCTCTGATTTGGTGAGACACCCCGTTGAAAGCTCGACTCCTCTCCCTGCAGTATATACAGTGGGGCAAAAAAGTATTTAATCAGTCACCAATAGTGCAAGTCCCACCACTTAAAAAGATGAGAGGCGTCTGTAATTTACATCATAGGTAGACCTCAACTATGAGAGACAAAATGAGAAAACAAATCCAGTAAATCACATTGTCTGATTTTGTAAGAATTTATTTGCAAATTATGGTGGAAAATAAGTATTTGGTCAGTAAAAAATTTCATCTCAATACTTTGTTATATATCCTTTGCTGGCAATGACAGAGGTCAAACGTTTTCTGTAAGTCTTCACAAGGTTGGCACACACTGTTGTTGGTATGTTGGCCCATTCCTCCATGCAGATCTCCTCTAGAGCAGTGATGTTTTGGGGCTGTCTCTTGGCAACACGGACTTTCAACACCCTCCAAAGGTTTTCTATAGGGTTGAGATCTGGAGACTGGCTAGGCCACTCCAGGACCTTGAAATGCTTCTTACAAAGCCACTCCTTCGTTGCCCTGGCGGTGTGTTTTGGATCATTGTCATGTTGAAAGACCCAGCCACGTTTCATCTTCAATGCCCTTGCTGATGGAAGGAGGTTTGCACTCAAAATCTCACGATACATGGCCCCATTCATTCTTTCATGTACCCGGATCAGTCGTCCTGGCCCCTTTGCAGAGAAACAGCCCCAAAGCATGATGTTTCAACCCCCATGCTTTACAGTAGGTATGGTGTTTGATGGATGCAACTCAGTATTCTTTTTCCTCCAAACATGAAAAGTTGTGTTTCTGCCAAACAGTTCCAGTTTGGTTTCATCAGACCATAGGACATTCTCCCAATACTCTTCTGGATCATCCAAATGCTCTCTAGCAAACTTCAGACAGGCCCGGACATGTACTGGCTTAAGCAGTGGGACACGTCTGGCACTGCAGGATCTGAGTCCCTGGCAGCGTAGTGTGTTACTGATGGTAGGCTTTGTTACATTGGTCCCAGCTCTCTGCAGTTCATTCACTAGGTCCCCCCGCGTGGTTCTGGGATTTTTGCTCACCGTTTTTGTGATCATTTTGACCCCACGGGGTGAGATTTTGCGTGGAGCCCCAGATCGAGGGAGATTATCAGTGGTCTTGTATGTCTTCCATTTTCTAATTATTGCTCCCACAGTTGATTTCTTCAATCCAAGCTTGTTGCCTATTGCAGATTCAGTCTTCCCAGCCTGGTGCAGGGCTACAATTTTGTTTCTGGTGTCCTTTGACAGCTCTTTGGTCTTCACCATAGTGGAGTTTGAAGTCTGACTGTTTGAGGGTGTGCACAGGTGTCTTTTTATATTGATAACAAGTTTAAACAGGTGCCATTACTACAGGTAATGAGTGGAGGAAAGAGCAGACTCTTAAAGAAGAAGTTACAGGTCTGTGAGAGCCAGAAATCTTGATTGTTTGTAGGTGACCAAATACTTATTTTCCACCATAATTTGCAAATAAATTTTTACAAAATCAGACAATGTGATTTTCTGGATTTGTTTTCTCATTTTGTCTCTCATAGTTGAGGTCTACCTATGATGTAAATTACAGACGCCTCTCATCTTTTTAAGTGGTGGAACTTGCACTATTGGTGACTGACTAAATACTTTTTTGCCCCACTGTAGCTCTGAAAAGAGCTGTTGTTCTTCTTCTTGAGTTTTTCCCTGCCTATCTGAAGCTAATCCCTATCTAACCCTCAGCAGCACATCTGTCCCTATGTCTGAAAGCCGGAAAATGAATTGAAGATGGCGGCCGATGTTCTTATAAATCAGAGGTCACATGTTTTCGGCAGCAAATGGATTTTTTAATTTTTTTTTCCGTTATCGTAGTTCCTGTCCTACCTCCTCTGCACAGTTATTGGTGCAAAAAATGCACCAGGGAAGGTCGGAGGGGATACAAATTTTTACTGCGTATGCCGCATGGTATTCGATTAGTAACAAATACCTCGAACGGCCTGATATTCGATATTCGAATACCTATTCGATCGAACGGTGTTTGCTCATCTCTACTTGAGAGTAGATTATATGGGATAATCTGTAGTTTACTTCTCAGAACAGGAGGTAACATATATCAGCATGACTATACAGCAGCACAAGGAACACACTGGAAATGACAAACAATAGATAGTGCAGCACGGTGAGATACAGACAAGTCTCCATAGCATATCATTACACTGTATTCAGCACATAACAATAATAACATCACCATATAATGTCCAGAAGCTATAAGTTCCTTCAACACAGTATAACACAATAAGTCTATATATGTTGCATATATGTATATACCAACACCCTTTCTCAACAATAGACCTATTCAGTCAAACTTAATTTCTTCATCTGATGTTTCTGATGTCTTTCAGCATTCAATGCCTTAGTAAGAATATCGGCTGTCATATTTTCAGTTGGACAGTATTCTAACTTCAGCATTCCTTGCTCCTGGTAATCCCTCAAAAAATGAAACTTTATATCAATGTGTTTTGTTCTTGGATTAACTCTTTCCATCTGAGCAAGAACAATACAACCTTGATTGTCTTCATACAACTTCGTTGGTTCCAACAGTTGTTGTCCTAAGTCTTTCAGTAGTTGTCTCATAAAACTTCTTGAGCTGCTTGTGTTGCGGCAACATACTCTGCTTCTGTTGTCGACAGTGTCACTATTGATTGTTTTTTACTAGCCCAACTAATTGGTCCACCTCAGAGTAAGAAAAGATAACCACTGGTAGATTTTCTGTCAAGTGTATCTCCAGCCCAGTCTGCATCCACGTATCCAGTTAAAATGCATTTTTAACTTGCAGGTAGTTTTAGTTTAACATTAATAGTTCCTTTCAAGTAATGTATTACTCTCTTCACGGCACTCCAGTCCATTTTATTTGATTTTGACACCTTTCTGCTCAAAATTCCTACTGCTGCTGCAATATCTGGTCTTGTAGCAGTCACAAATTACAGTAATTTTCCCATTGACTTTCTGTACTTTTTGTTGTCTGGCAACATATTTTGTTCACTGTTTATCTCCTTCAGATAGTTGATATCCATTGGAGACTTTACTGGTTTCGCATCTCTCAATCCAAATGTTTCAATAATGTCCTGAATCATATGACTTTGGTTAAAAAGATAACTTCCATTTTCTTCTCTTTCTATCTGTATCCCTAGGTACTGCCTCACATTTCCCAGATCTTTGATCTCAAAGTGTTGATCCAGAATTTTTAGTATTTCCATTACATCCCTTTCTTTTTCAAAACAAACTAAAATATCATCAACATATATCAGTACATAGATCCATCTGTCTCTCAGTTTCTTTCTGTATAGACATATACGCCTTTGAAAATGTTCATTTGTGAGCACTTCTGTGACTTTATCATTCCAGGTTTAGCGGCTTGCTTTAAACCATAAATACTTTTCTGTAGCTTACAAACAATGTTTGGTTTTCTTTTATCTTTGTATCCTGGAGGTTGTTCCATGTAGATATCTTCTGCCAGATCTCCATTTAGGAACGCTGTCTTTAAGTCCAGATGTCTCAATTGCATTTGTTTTGTTGCTGCAACTGCAAACAAGGTTGTAATTGTAATATGTTTAACGACTGGTGCAAAAACTTCATCATAGTCTCCATATTTTTGAGTATAACCTTTAGCTACGAGTCTCGCTCGATATCGTTCAGCTGTGCCATCTGTTTGATATTTTACCTTAAAAACCCATTTACATCCTATAGTTTTTCTTCCTTCTGGTAATTCTGTCAGTGTCCAGGCCTTATTATCGTGCATGGATTTAATTTCCGTTGCTTTTATCCATTTGTTTTATATATATATATATATATATATATATATATATATATATATATATATGTGGCTGTTTACGTGAAAAGGGCCCAGATCGTCGATACTAATTATAGAGAAAATAGTCCAAAACATATTTGGGTAAAAAAATCACAATTTTGTTTTATGCAAAAATTTTATTTAAAAATATGTCAATTGTGCTTTCAATAAAAATTTTTTTGCTGTTTCGGACAATGTTACACCATAACCGTTACAATGATACCAAGAACTCCATATCGACAATGTGGGCCCTTTTCACATAAACAGCCACATATATATATATATATATATATATATATATATATATATATATATATATATATATTTATTATATTTTATGTCTGTTTATTAATGTTTCTATACAAATCATGTTGACCATTTATATTTATATATGTAAATTTACAATGTGAACCCCCATATAATTTTATTTATTTATTATTTGTACAGTTTTATAATGTAGAGCCTTATGGTTCATTACTGAAGTCTTCTTGAACAATTTCCATATATAATTATTGTACACTATGCCCCTTTAATATGAGCATGACTGATTCTTCTATATTTAATCAATCCAGGAAATCTCTGATAAGTTCAAGTGTCTATAGTCATAGCATACCAAACAAGCCTGGATCGGACGATAGTCTGAGACGCATGTGCACATAAACATAGCCTGCCGGCTCAGACGGGCGAACATGTGTAATGACACTGGACCTCGCGGTGAGTACGAGGCTGAAACAGCACACGCGCCATGCGCGCGCTTTTCCATTATATATCGGAGCACAACGCCACTAAGGTAATACACAACATTGACATCAACTTTGTATTGAACGTAAGAGAGAAATTATATATCAAACAATCCAAAAGATATCGGAATCTTGTGGCATTTGGTTTGCTCATTTATGCATATATTTTCGGTCTGCTTTTCTATGCATATATATTGAGTATGCTTATCTATACATATATACTTGGCCCATATAAATTTGGGCTAAATAGCCCTAGACTCACATTAACAGAAAATAGAAAAATACTTATATGTAGCAGTATCCTATGAGCACAGTGTGTTAAGAATAATGTGGTAAAAATGCCCTGAAAATATGGCGGATTCTGCTTCCAAATCAGTGCCCAAAAACTCTTTGTGCACTAACGCTTAGGTTCAGTGCACACTGAGTTTTTTGGCACTGATTTTGATTTTGAACCCTGGCGCTGATTTTGGAGGCCTCAAAATCAGCCTCCAAAAAAAGCCTCCCAATAGAACTCTATTGGGAGCCTTTTTTGGAGGCTGATTTTCAGGCAGATTCAGCATCAAAATCAGTGCCAAAAAACTCAGTGTGCACTGACCCTTACACCAGAACTAAGCATAGCACTCCAGTCATGCAGACAGGTAAGTTAGGGTTACCTGAACCAGAGGTTTCCTGCTTCCATTTTACCTATAGGGAAGATATAAGTGTAGATATAATTGACATGTTGCAATTTCCAAAAACATAATGGATTTGGAAATCGTAACATTTCCGTGGTGTATATTTTTCTGCAACGTGTGGATGGGATTTGCAGTATGCAGTGATTGTAAAACACCACGTGGGGTCCCGGACATTCTTTAATCACATTGTTAAAACTCTTGTCACATTTGTAATATTATTTACATATAATACATATAATCTTTTCCATTTATTTTATAAAATACCATCTCTATATAATACTTTTATAGAATCCACTTAGCAAACTACCCATTTTAATTTTATGCAGGCATAAATGAAGAATAATGGGGGATTCTGATTTTATACCATTAGTCCTTTATGTCTGTTTAAATGGAAATATAATCACGTTCATTAACACTCTATGGATTATTGCAGAACATTTCTATAGAAGCTATTGCTAAAGTATTCTTTATTCAACAGCCATTACACACGTGTGCAGGATTTCCACCAATAATGATTAATAATGGTGTATATATCCATCTTCATACAAGAGTATGCTGGTTATATGAATATGTAGATGTACAATTTCAAGTACCAATAACTCTGTATTGTGTTTGGAGAAAGGGTTCAATAATTGTAGCAAGGATGTGCTCAGTGGCATAAATACGAATAATGGGACCCTTTGGCGAAACTTTGACATGCCCCCCCCCCTCAACCGACCGACCTCCCCGCCTGCTTTCCTTCACAGACTATTATTGTCCCATAAAGGTACCTGCATGCACTATTATCACCCATAGTGGCCCCTGAACACAGTATTATGCCCCATAGTGGCCCCTGCACACAGTATTGCGCCCCATAGTGCCCCCTCAGCACACTATTATTGCCCCATAGTGGCCCCTGCACATAGAATTATTGCCCCATAGTGGTCCCTGCACACAGTAATATTTCCCCTTGTGGCCCCTACACAGTATTACACCCCATAGTGGCCCCTGCACACAGTATTATGCCCCATAGTGGCCCCTGCACACAGTATTATGCCCCATTGTGGACATTCATGTACAATTATTATACTCTGGGGTATTTTCAGACCCCAGAGTATAATAATCGGAGACCCAGGGGAGGATACAAACATGAAAAACATGGCTACTTAACCTCGCCCTGACTCCAATGCAGTCCCTGCTGATGTTAGTTTTGGCCAAAATCTCTGCCGTGTCAGAGGGGTTGGCCTCACATCTTAGCGTCATCACTGAATGGTGAGGAATGCCCCCCTGGCAGTACAAGACTATAGAAGGGCACCGTCAAGGAGGCATTCATCTCCGTCCAGCAATGATGCTGAGGTACAGGGCCAACCCCTTTGACAGTGCAGGTATATCTCTGTAATTGAGGTAGATGCCAGTAAAATTGACAGTGAGCTGAATTCAGGTCAATGTCAGCTTTGCAGTGGTATATAACACCGCCAATGTTAGAGGAAATGAAAGGTCTTTTTTAAAAGGGATGTCTGGAATTTTTTTAAAAAAGGTATGCAGCTAGGAGGGAAGTGTAAGATGGCCTTGCATTTATACTTGCCTTTATCCACGCCTCCACTGCTATACTGAGCCGCCTCCTCCGCTGCTTTATTTGTATACAGAGCAGATGTAATGGTGACATAAAGCAAAAGATATGGCAGGTCCAGAATGGAACAGAGGAGAGGATGCAGGCAAGTAGAAAAGCTTTTTCATTCTTTGCACATCCTCTGCTGCCTGCATACATTTTCCCTTAAATCCAGACAAACCATTTAAGATAAGGGGGCATGAAGGAGCCGTATGTATGCATAGGGGCATCAGGGATAAAATATAGGCGGGCATTGAGGGGTACTAACCACTGGGAAATTGAGGGCAGTATTAATTTTATTGCACTATTAATTTAAAGAGGTACAAAGGCTTTATTATTTTAAGGGGACACACAGGAGGTATTTTAAATTAAGGGGGCGCACAGGCAGTATTATTAATCTAAAGATTCACGCGGGGGGGAAGAGATGTGAAATGTGATTAGTCAGAGATCTTACCTGTAAGCAACTACATTTTTCCTGAATTCGCTCCGATGGTCTGCTGATATTTGCCTCTACATGGTCACTGTATGGTGGTAATGGGGTGAATTTATTAAGATTGATGTTTCCTATGCCAGTCTTAATTCCTCCACAAGTGGAGGAAGATATACGAAGATAAGATATAAGGAGAAGCAGGAGATAAGATGTATGATGTACCATCATGCTCCAAAAAATGCATCAATTTTAGACACTTTTCTGCTGCAATGGTAAATATAAATTTAAGCCTATGTATAATAATTGATGCTCTTTTTTCTTTTTCTTTTTTTTACTGGAATGTCCCTTCATTCTGAAGTATGAAAATGCTGCAGGTCAACATTTGTTCTCACTGTTGCTTTCCAAGGACAGGTGAAATTGTGCAAATGAAGAATGGAATTTGTAATAAGAGGCTGAATGCCTAACATTTTTTCTTCTTCTTATTTTTGATTTACTATCTATAGGGAGATCAGGACTCAGCAATCTCTAAAAAGGCCTTGGGCACGGCGGATTTGTGAAGAGGCAGAATGGAGAGCTACATAAGTTAGCAACTGGTATAAATTTACATTACAATTCATGCCCAAAAACTATTGTGAATATATTGAGCTGAGGTGTTCTTGGCACAATGTGGCAGATGAAACACAGAACTTGGGTTGTGGTACATGTTTGAGTTAGAAAGGGCCTCGCACCTCAATATATCAAAGATTTCTAATTTTCTCCCATTCTTTTTAAAAAGGTTGTCCAGTTAAAAATGGACAACCATTTTAACGTTTAAATCAGCTCAGGACCATTAAAAAAAAAAAAAAGAAAAGAATACTTACTTGTACCCGATGCTTCAGTGTTCTCCTGTGTATCCCGTTCTGCTGCGGTGCCATCTCCCAGGTTTCTTCCAGAGGTCAGCAAAAGGCCTGCAATGTGACATCATGGGTCCTCTTCCCAAGGCCTGCTGAGGCTTCTGATTGGCCTCAGCAGTCACGTGACCACTGAGGACAATCAGCGGCTTCTGCACTACTCTGGAAGAGGCCTAGGAGACACCGCTAGAACAGAAGAATGGGACGCACGGGAGGACACCCCAAGGCAACGAGGACTGGTAAGTATACATGTTTTTTTTTTGTTTGTTTTTTTTCACTTCCCCCAGGTAATTTAGATGTTAAAAGGTTCATCCATTTTTGCCTGGACAACCTCTTTAAGAATTACATCTTGTTCTTCATATCTTTACTTGTTTTGCTTCAATTACTTCGCTTCCCAGTTGTATCCACACCATGATGTGATTAACATACTGTAGATATGCTTAGACTGCAGCTCTTTGATGACATCTATTGATTTCTCTGGGGCTTCTGCTGTGACATGTCATAGATTTATATTCCTGTCATGTCCTTCTACTACTGGTCATGGCCTTTATTAGATTGGATGCCTTTCTGTCTATCTTTCGTGAGCTCATCTTTCATGCCAATCTGTTGGATTTGGCTACTGCATGTTATGTTTTATGCTTGCTACATAAAATTTGTTTTCCTTGAGCTTTCAAGTCTTTGAAGCATGGCTTATTTCACAGTCTTGGCAATTTAGGATTCTGAATCATTTTAAGGAATACTGAACATATTTTTTCCTCATCTAGTATTACTAACCTGGTATAATATAGTTCTGTATTCAGTGTAAGACAACTGGGTTCTAAATGTTTTAGTAATATTGTAGGTTGTTAGGTCTCATGAGCAAAGGGGCTGTTACTTTTCCATATTTAAAATAAACTCATGATATTGGGTATTCTGCCTGATCTATGGGCAGTGGGCTACAGAGTAAGCTTATGCATGGATTAGAGATGAGCGAGTAGTATTCGATCGAGTAGGTATTCGATCGAATACTACGGTATTCAAAATACTCGTACTCGATCGAGTACCACTCGCTATTCGAATGGAAAAGTTTGATGCAGAACCAGCATTGATTGGCCGAATGCTATTCAGTCGGCCAATCAACGCTGGTTCTTCTCATACCTTTAGAAGTCTTCTCCGCGCAGCGTCCCCATGGCGTCTTCCGGCTCTTAATTCACTCTGCCAGGCATCGGGCCTGGGCAGAGCCGACTGCGCATGTCCGCTTGTAGTACGGACATGCGCAGTTGGCTCTGCCCAGGCCCGATGCCTGGCAGAGTGAATTCAGAGCCGGAAGATGCCGCGGGGACGCTGCAAGGAGAAGACTTCTCGGAGGATCCAGCCTGACCCTCACTCGTGGACTTGGTAAGTATAATTTGATCAAATGTTGCCTACCCCTGAAACGAGCATTTTCCCCCCTATAGACTATAATAGGGTTCGATATTCGATTCGAGTAGTCGAATATTGAGGGGCTACTCGAAACGAATATCGAACCTCAAACATTTTACTGTTCGCTCATCTCTAGCATAGATGTTATGGGCAAAAAGGACAGTTTCCATAAATTTGCTCCATGCATGTGTCCAGTGGCTGATACATAATAACTGTGTACTTCTGAAACCTACAACTATATAAGTTAGAAGTTTAAATCATCTCATTTCAGAAATCTAGATCTTATACATATTTTTAGTAAATCACTAATGCAGTACATAATTTATCTACTTTACTAAGCATACAATGAACATGCCTTTTGGACATTAGAACAGTGTCGTTTCTTACCTACAAACTACTGTTGGGCAAACCTGGCAAGATTCACAAAGTTTTTCCATTAACCAGAACTGCTATTATTATATGGTAGATTTTCCTTAAACCCTAGAGTATAATAAGTGGAGTCTCAGGGAGTTGTGTAAATGTAATAAAACATCCATACTCACCTCTCCAGGTCTCCATCACAGTGAGCATCCCCATCCTCCTTTTGCCTCTTCTGGACTTCTCAATGGTGTCAGTGGACCTCAGGGTTAGGCCTGGGATTAGACTTCCATAGTCATTTGGGGCACGTTGATATTATGACGTTTTTCACTGTCATGACATGGGCGCACACAACAGTTGACTTCTGAGGTTCAATGATGAGATCTGCACTATTTTGATGTCCTTTTTCTAGACCTGGAAACCTGTAATATCTTGCTTTCCAACACTCTTTTTCTCCACCATCTTCATGACCTCATTTGACTTCCTCATCAGGCTTGCGATTGGTCATTATAGTCACATGGGAGACAATGCATGTAATTGGAGTGCAATGATGTGACCACCGAGGCAAATAACAGGTCTCAGCAGCATTGATGTAGAGGACAGCACGACTAGCAGCTGCTGAGCCTTGGACATGTGAATAATCTTTTATTATCTCTATGTTCCTTCCCTGGCTCTGGTTGTTACACTTTGTTACACTTTGAGGTCTGGAAGTAAACACTTATTCAGGTCACATTTTATTCAGACTAAATTGATGTAGTCTGCCCAAATTGAGAACATCTCTACAAAATGAACCTCATGAGATTCCCTCAACTGTAGTTAGTTATGATCAAGATATTTTCTTTTCTATACGCTATACATACATTAGATTGTACCTGAGATATGTAAAACTAAAAATGTCCTTTTTTTTTTTTGAAGGCACATTATATCCATTTTATGAAGCATAAAGCATGGCTCATTGTGTCCATTATATTTTGCTATCAGGAACAAATAGGAAAGCAGAACAAAAAGCAGTGGTCCACAAGATTTAACATTTCAGGCAAGTGAGGAATTAATGGTTTGTTCAAGAAGACCTGGCATGGAGATTAGTTTCATGATTCATGAAGAAGTCACTGGTGGATAGCAATTCTTTCTGTATTGTCATGACATTTAGACTCTCAAACACAAATCTTTCTTGTTAGGGGTGTTTTTTTGCACATAACATATGCATGACTTTGCAGGTCACAGGGATTTTTGCTAAACTAATACAATATCATAAATGATATAAAAAATAAAGAATACATTGTCCATAATCTCAAAACAAATATGATTTAACAATGTTATTTTTTGAAAAAAAAAAAAAAAAAAAAAAAAGCAAAAAAAAACCTCCAGTTATTGAATAACAAATGAAAAGTGCATCTGGCCCCATAAATGCAAATATACAAATGTTACAGGGCGACTCCAAGAATTTTACATTTTTTTTTTTTGCAAAGTTCTAGAATTCTTAAGGGGTTAAAACATATAAAAAGTTATAGGTTTAGTATTCACATAATCATAGCAACTAAGCCAAATACATTTTGGCAGCACAGTGAATGCCTTTAAAAGGATTCTATCATTGGGAAGTCATTTTTAGCTAAGCACATACTTGCATAGCCTTTAGAAAGTCTATTCCACACCTACCTTTTGTATGCAAATGGACTCAGTGGTTTTTTAATAAGTCCATTTTTATTCATATGCTAATGACATTCCAGCCAGCACAGGAAGTTGTCAGCCAGCACTCCTCTCTGCTATTCTCTCCTATCTGTGTGTGCAAGCAGGAAGCTGAGGCAGCAGCAGCCTGTGCTGTACAGACACATAGGAGAGAATAGCACAGAGGGTGCACAATGAGACTTCTGGGGTGCACCGAGAGGCTAATTAGCATATGAATAAAAACAGGCTCATTCAAAAACCACTGAGGCAATTTACATACAAAAGGTGGGTGTGGACTAGCCTTTCTAAACGCTATGCAAGGATGTGATTAGTTAAAAATGACTTTTTCCAAACAGAATCAATAAGAAAGTGGTTAAATTGCAGTTTTTCTCTAATATAACCTCATTCTAATTTTTTATCTTTTTAGTTCCCAATATATCAAACAGAATGTTATTGGGTGCTATTAAGAATTACTATTTGTTACACAAAAATTAAGCCCTTATATGGGTCTGTGAGCATATACAGAAAATAATTATGACATTTTGAAGGCGTGGAGAAAAAACAAAAATCGAAAAGTGGCTGCGACAGGAAGGGGTTAATGTGTAACGTTCTGACAATATGTGATTTAACTGTTATTAATAGCAGTCTACAATGCTTGTGCGCATATGTTTCAAAATCTAAAGGAATCAGAGAAAGCAAATTAACATTACACGTTGAGGCCACAGATATGTTATACTCAATGGTAATATTTCACTTCTGACTACTGCAATCATTGTGCTGTACTGTAATTATACCTTGTTACTTAGAAAAACAAGTTATATAAACGCAAACTGTATTACTATATGTAATGATTAGAGATGAGCGAACACTAAAATGTTCGAGGTTCGAAATTCGATTCGAACAGCCGCTCAATGTTCGTGTGTTCGAATGGGTTTCGAACCCCATTATAGTCTATGGGGAACAGATACTCGTTAAGGGGGAAACCCAAATCCGTGTCTGGAGGGTCACCAAGTCCACTATGACACCCCAGGAAATGATGCCAACACCTCTGGAATGACACTGGGACAGCAGGGGAAGCATGTCTGGGGGCATCTAACACACCAAAGACCCTCTATTACCCCAACATCACAGCCTAACAACTACACACTTTACACACTCAATACCACATCTCTGACAGTAGGAAAACACCTTGAAACATGTGTATTTGGCACTTGCAGTGAGGAGAGCTTGTCACCAGCAGTGAATTTGGCCCTTGTAGTAAGTTGAGGTTGGCACCAACATTTGTTTTGAAAATCAGGGTGGATTGAGCCTCTAACCAGCAGAGTTTGGGCAAATTCATGGTGGAGGAAGCCTCTAAACACCCCAGTTTGGGCAAATTCATGGTGGAGGGAGCCTCTAAAAACCCCAGTTTGGACCAATTCATGGTGGAGGGAGCCTCTAACCAGCCCAGTGTGGGCAAATTCATGGTGGAGGGAGCCTCTAAAAAACCCAGTTTGGACCAATTCATGGTGGAGGGAGCCTCTAACCAGCCCAGTTTGGGCAAATTCATGGTGGAGGGAGCCTCTAACCAGCCCAGTTTGGGCAAATTCATGGTGGAGGGAGCCTCTAAAAAACCCAGTTTGGACCAATTCATGGTGGAGGGAGCCTCTAACCAGCCCAGTTTGGGCAAATTCATGGTGGAGGGAGCCTCTAACCAGCCCAGTTTGGACCAATTAATGGTGGAGGGAGCCTCTAACCAGCCCAGTTTGGACCAATTAATGGTGGAGGGAGCCTCTAACCAGCCCAGTTTGGACCAATTAATGTTGGAGGGAGCCTCTAACCAGCCCAGTTTGGACCAATTAATGGTGGAGGGAGCCTCTAACCACCCCAGTTTGGACCAATTCATGGTGGAGGGAGCCTCTAAACAGCCAAGTTTGGACCAATTCATGGTGGAGGGAGCCTCTAAAAACCCCAGTTTGGACCAATTCATGGTGGAGGGAGCCTCTAACCAGCCCAGTTTGGGCAAATTCATGGTGGAGGGAGCCTCTAAACAGCCCAGTTTGGGCAAATTCATGGTGGAGGGAGCCTCTAACCAGCCCAGTTTGGACCAATTAATGGTGGAGGGAGCCGCTAAACAGCCCAGTTTGGGCAAATTCATGGTGGAGGGAGCCTCTAAACAGCCCAGTTTGGACCAATTCATGGTGGAGGGAGCCTCTAAAAAACCCAGTTTGGACCAATTCATGGTGGAGGGAGCCTCTAAACAGCCCAGTTTGGGCAAATTCATGGTGGAGGGAGCCTCTAACCAGCCCAGTTTGGACCAATTAATGGTGGAGGGAGCCTCTAAACAGCCAAGTTTTGGGAAATTCATGGTGGAGGGAGCCTCTAACCAGCCCAGTTTGGACCAATTCATGGTGGAGGGAGCCTCTAAACAGCCCAGTTTGGGCAAATTCATGGTGGAGGGAGCCTCTAAAAAACCCAGTTTGGACCAATTCATGGTGGAGGGAGCCTCTAACCAGCCCAGTTTGGACCAATTAATGGTGGAGGGAGCCTCTAAACAGCCAAGTTTGGACCAATTCATGGTGGAGGGAGCCTCTAAAAACCCCAGTTTGGACCAATTCATGGTGGAGGGAGCCTCCAACCAGCCCAGTTTGGGCAAATTCATGGTGGAGGGAGCCTCTAAACAGCCCAGTTTGGGCAAATTCATGGTGGAGGGAGCCTCTAAACAGCCCAGTTTGGACCAATTAATGGTGGAGGGAGCCGCTAAACAGCCCAGTTTGGACCAATTCATGGTGGAGGGAGCCTCTAAAAACCCCAGTTTGGACCAATTCATGGTGGAGGGAGCCTCTAAAAAACCCAGTTTGGACCAATTCATGGTGGAGGGAGCCTCTAACCAGCCCAGTTTGGACCAATTAATGGTGGAGGGAGCCTCTAAAAACCCCAGTTTGGACCAATTCATGGTGGAGGGAGCCTCTAAAAAACCCAGTTTGGACCAATTCATGGTGGAGGGAGCCTCTAACCAGCCCAGTTTGGACCAATTAATGGTGGAGGGAGCCTCTAAACAGCCAAGTTTGGACCAATTCATGGTGGAGGGAGCCTCTAAAAACCCCAGTTTGGACCAATTCATGGTGGAGGGAGCCTCTAACCAGCCCAGTTTGGACCAATTAATGGTGGAGGGAGCCTCTAAAAACCCCAGTTTGGACCAATTCATGGTGGAGGGAGCCTCTAAAAAACCCAGTTTGGACCAATTCATGGTGGAGGGAGCCTCTAACCAGCCCAGTTTGGACCAATTAATGGTGGAGGGAGCCTCTAAACAGCCAAGTTTGGACCAATTCATGGTGGAGGGAGCCTCTAAAAACCCCAGTTTGGACCAATTCATGGTGGAGGGAGCCTCTAACCAGCCCAGTTTGGACCAATTAATGGTGGAGGGAGCCTCTAACCAGCCCAGTTTGGACCAATTAATGGTGGAGGGAGCCTCTAACCAGCCCAGTTTGGACCAATTAATGGTGGAGGGAGCCTCTAACCACCCCAGTTTGGACCAATTCATGGTGGAGGGAGCCTCTAACCAGCCCAGTTTGGACCAATTAATGGTGGAGGGAGCCTCTAACCACCCCAGTTTGGACCAATTCATGGTGGAGGGAGCCTCTAAACAGCCAAGTTTGGACCAATTCATGGTGGAGGGAGCCTCTAAAAACCCCAGTTTGGACCAATTCATGGTGGAGGGAGCCTCTAACCAGCCCAGTTTGGACCAATTAATGGTGGAGGGAGCCGCTAAACAGCCCAGTTTGGGCAAATTCATGGTGGAGGGAGCCTCTAAACAGCCCAGTTTGGACCAATTCATGGTGGAGGGAGCCTCTAAAAAACCCAGTTTGGACCAATTCATGGTGGAGGGAGCCTCTAAACAGCCCAGGTTGGGCAAATTCATGGTGGAGGGAGCCTCTAACCAGCCCAGTTTGGACCAATTAATGGTGGAGGGAGCCTCTAACCAGCCCAGTTTGGACCAATTAATGGTGGAGGGAGCCTCTAACCAGCCCAGTTTGGACCAATTAATGGTGGAGGGAGCCTCTAACCACCCCAGTTTGGACCAATTCATGGTGGAGGGAGCCTCTAAACAGCCAAGTTTGGACCAATTCATGGTGGAGGGAGCCTCTAAAAACCCCAGTTTGGACCAATTCATGGTGGAGGGAGCCTCTAACCAGCCCAGTTTGGGCAAATTCATGGTGGAGGGAGCCTCTAAACAGCCCAGTTTGGGCAAATTCATGGTGGAGGGAGCCTCTAACCAGCCCAGTTTGGACCAATTAATGGTGGAGGGAGCCGCTAAACAGCCCAGTTTGGGCAAATTCATGGTGGAGGGAGCCTCTAAACAGCCCAGTTTGGACCAATTCATGGTGGAGGGAGCCTCTAAAAAACCCAGTTTGGACCAATTCATGGTGGAGGGAGCCTCTAAACAGCCCAGTTTGGGCAAATTCATGGTGGAGGGAGCCTCTAACCAGCCCAGTTTGGACCAATTAATGGTGGAGGGAGCCTCTAAACAGCCAAGTTTTGGGAAATTCATGGTGGAGGGAGCCTCTAACCAGCCCAGTTTGGACCAATTCATGGTGGAGGGAGCCTCTAAACAGCCCAGTTTGGGCAAATTCATGGTGGAGGGAGCCTCTGAAAAACCCAGTTTGGACCAATTCATGGTGGAGGGAGCCTCTAACCAGCCCAGTTTGGACCAATTAATGGTGGAGGGAGCCTCTAAACAGCCAAGTTTGGACCAATTCATGGTGGAGGGAGCCTCTAAAAACCCCAGTTTGGACCAATTCATGGTGGAGGGAGCCTCTAACCAGCCCAGTTTGGGCAAATTCATGGTGGAGGGAGCCTCTAAACAGCCCAGTTTGGGCAAATTCATGGTGGAGGGAGCCTCTAACCAGCCCAGTTTGGACCAATTAATGGTGGAGGGAGCCGCTAAACAGCCCAGTTTGGACCAATTCATGGTGGAGGGAGCCTCTAAAAACCCCAGTTTGGACCAATTCATGGTGGAGGGAGCCTCTAAAAAACCCAGTTTGGACCAATTCATGGTGGAGGGAGCCTCTAACCAGCCCAGTTTGGACCAATTAATGGTGGAGGGAGCCTCTAAACAGCCAAGTTTGGACCAATTCATGGTGGAGGGAGCCTCTAAAAACCCCAGTTTGGACCAATTCATGGTGGAGGGAGCCTCTAACCAGCCCAGTTTGGACCAATTAATGGTGGAGGGAGCCTCTAACCAGCCCAGTTTGGACCAATTAATGGTGGAGGGAGCCTCTAACCAGCCCAGTTTGGACCAATTAATGGTGGAGGGAGCCTCTAACCACCCCAGTTTGGACCAATTCATGGTGGAGGGAGCCTCTAAACAGCCAAGTTTGGACCAATTCATGGTGGAGGGATCCTCTAAAAACCCCAGTTTGGACCAATTCATGGTGGAGGGAGCCTCTAACCAGCCCAGTTTGGGCAAATTCATGGTGGAGGGAGCCTCTAAACAGCCCAGTTTGGGCAAATTCATGGTGGAGGGAGCCTCTAACCAGCCCAGTTTGGACCAATTAATGGTGGAGGGAGCCGCTAAACAGCCCAGTTTGGGCAAATTCATGGTGGAGGGAGCCTCTAAACAGCCCAGTTTGGACCAATTCATGGTGGAGGGAGCCTCTAAACAGCCCAGTTTGGGCAAATTTATGGTGGAGGGAGCCTCTAAAAAACCCAGTTTGGACCAATTCATGGTGGAGGGAGCCTCTAACCAGCCCAGTTTGGACCAATTAATGGTGGAGGGAGCCTCTAAACAGCCAAGTTTGGACCAATTCATGGTGGAGGGAGCCTCTAAAAACCCCAGTTTGGACCAATTCATGGTGGAGGGAGCCTCTAACCAGCCCAGTTTGGACCAATTAATGGTGGAGGGAGCCTCTAACCAGCCCAGTTTGGACCAATTAATGGTGGAGGGAGCCTCTAACCAGCCCAGTTTGGACCAATTAATGGTGGAGGGAGCCTCTAACCACCCCAGTTTGGACCAATTCATGGTGGAGGGAGCCTCTAAACAGCCAAGTTTGGACCAATTCATGGTGGAGGGAGCCTCTAAAAACCCCAGTTTGGACCAATTCATGGTGGAGGGAGCCTCTAACCAGCCCAGTTTGGGCAAATTCATGGTGGAGGGAGCCTCTAAACAGCCCAGTTTGGGCAAATTCATGGTGGAGGGAGCCTCTAACCAGCCCAGTTTGGACCAATTAATGGTGGAGGGAGCCGCTAAACAGCCCAGTTTGGGCAAATTCATGGTGGAGGGAGCCTCTAAACAGCCCAGTTTGGACCAATTCATGGTGGAGGGAGCCTCTAAAAAACCCAGTTTGGACCAATTCATGGTGGAGGGAGCCTCTAAACAGCCCAGTTTGGGCAAATTCATGGTGGAGGGAGCCTCTAAACAGCCCAGTTTGGACCAATTCATGGTGGAGGGAGCCTCTAACCAGCCCAGTTTGGGCAAATTCATGGTGGAGGGAGCCTCTAAACAGCCCAGTTTGGGCAAATTCATGGTGGAGGGAGCCTCTAACCAGCCCAGTTTGGACCAATTAATGGTGGAGGGAGCCGCTAAACAGCCCAGTTTGGACCAATTCATGGTGGAGGGAGCCTCTAAAAACCCCAGTTTGGACCAATTCATGGTGGAGGGAGCCTCTAAAAAACCCAGTTTGGACCAATTCATGGTGGAGGGAGCCTCTAACCAGCCCAGTTTGGACCAATTAATGGTGGAGGGAGCCTCTAACCAGCCCAGTTTGGACCAATTAATGGTGGAGGGAGCCTCTAACCAGCCCAGTTTGGACCAATTAATGGTGGAGGGAGCCTCTAACCACCCCAGTTTGGACCAATTCATGGTGGAGGGAGCCTCTAAACAGCCAAGTTTGGACCAATTCATGGTGGAGGGAGCCTCTAAAAACCCCAGTTTGGACCAATTCATGGTGGAGGGAGCCTCTAACCAGCCCAGTTTGGGCAAATTCATGGTGGAGGGAGCCTCTAAACAGCCCAGTTTGGGCAAATTCATGGTGGAGGGAGCCTCTAACCAGCCCAGTTTGGACCAATTAATGGTGGAGGGAGCCGCTAAACAGCCCAGTTTGGACCAATTCATGGTGGAGGGAGCCTCTAAAAACCCCAGTTTGGACCAATTCATGGTGGAGGGAGCCTCTAAAAAACCCAGTTTGGACCAATTCATGGTGGAGGGAGCCTCTAACCAGCCCAGTTTGGACCAATTAATGGTGGAGGGAGCCTCTAACCAGCCCAGTTTGGACCAATTAATGGTGGAGGGAGCCTCTAACCAGCCCAGTTTGGACCAATTAATGGTGGAGGGAGCCTCTAACCACCCCAGTTTGGACCAATTCATGGTGGAGGGAGCCTCTAAACAGCCAAGTTTGGACCAATTCATGGTGGAGGGAGCCTCTAAAAACCCCAGTTTGGACCAATTCATGGTGGAGGGAGCCTCTAACCAGCCCAGTTTGGGCAAATTCATGGTGGAGGGAGCCTCTAAACAGCCCAGTTTGGGCAAATTCATGGTGGAGGGAGCCTCTAACCAGCCCAGTTTGGACCAATTAATGGTGGAGGGAGCCGCTAAACAGCCCAGTTTGGGCAAATTCATGGAGGAGGGAGCCTCTAAACAGCCCAGTTTGGACCAATTCATGGTGGAGGGAGCCTCTAAAAAACCCAGTTTGGACCAATTCATGGTGGAGGGAGCCTCTAACCAGCCCAGTTTGGGCAAATTCATGGTGGAGGGAGCCTCTAACCAGCCCAGTTTGGGCAAATTCATGGTGGAGGGAGCCTCTAACCAGCCCAGTTTGGACCAATTAATGGTGGAGGGAGCCTCTAACCAGCCCAGTTTGGACCAATTAATGGTGGAGGGAGCCTCTAACCAGCCCAGTTTGGACCAATTAATGGTGGAGGGAGCCTCTAACCAGCCCAGTTTGGACCAATTAATGGTGGAGGGAGCCTCTAACCACCCCAGTTTGGACCAATTCATGGTGGAGGGAGCCTCTAAACAGCCAAGTTTGGACCAATTCATGGTGGAGGGAGCCTCTAAAAACCCCAGTTTGGACCAATTCATGGTGGAGGGAGCCTCTAACAAGCCCAGTTTGGGCAAATTCATGGTGGAGGGAGCCTCTAAACAGCCCAGTTTGGGCAAATTCATGGTGGAGGGAGCCTCTAACCAGCCCAGTTTGGACCAATTAATGGTGGAGGGAGCCGCTAAACAGCCCAGTTTGGGCAAAATCATGGTGGAGGGAGCCTCTAAACAGCCCAGTTTGGACCAATTCATGGTGGAGGGAGCCTCTAAAAAACCCAGTTTGGACCAATTCATGGTGGAGGGAGACTCTAAACAGCCCAGTTTGGGCAAATTCATGGTGGAGGGAGCCTCTAACCAGCCCAGTTTGGACCAATTAATGGTGGAGGGAGCCTCTAAACAGCCAAGTTTTGGGAAATTCATGGTGGAGGGAGCCTCTAACCAGCCCAGTTTGGACCAATTCATGGTGGAGGGAGCCTCTAAACAGCCCAGTTTGGGCAAATTCATGGTGGAGGGAGCCTCTAATAAACCCAGTTTGGACCAATTCATGGTGGAGGGAGCCTCTAACCAGCCCAGTTTGGACCAATTAATGGTGGAGGGAGCCTCTAAACAGCCAAGTTTGGACCAATTCATGGTGGAGGGAGCCTCTAAAAACCCCAGTTTGGACCAATTCATGGTGGAGGGAGCCTCTAACCAGCCCAGTTTGGGCAAATTCATGGTGGAGGGAGCCTCTAAACAGCCCAGTTTGGGCAAATTCATGGTGGAGGGAGCCTCTAACCAGCCCAGTTTGGACCAATTAATGGTGGAGGGAGCCGCTAAACAGCCCAGTTTGGACCAATTCATGGTGGAGGGAGCCTCTAAAAACCCCAGTTTGGACCAATTCATGGTGGAGGGAGCCTCTAAAAAACCCAGTTTGGACCAATTCATGGTGGAGGGAGCCTCTAACCAGCCCAGTTTGGACCAATTAATGGTGGAGGGAGCCTCTAAACAGCCAAGTTTGGACCAATTCATGGTGGAGGGAGCCTCTAAAAACCCCAGTTTGGACCAATTCATGGTGGAGGGAGCCTCTAAACAGCCCAGTTTGGGCAAATTCATGGTGGAGGGAGCCTCTAAACAGCCCAGTTTGGGCAAATTCATGGTGGAGGGAGCCTCGAACCAGCCCAGTTTGGACCAATTAATGGTGGAGGGAGCCGCTAAACAGCCCAGTTTGGGCAAATTCATGGTGGAGGGAGCCTCTAAACAGCCCAGTTTGGACCAATTCATGGTGGAGGGAGCCTCTAAAAAACCCAGTTTGGACCAATTCATGGTGGAGGGAGCCTCTAAACAGCCCAGTTTGGACCAATTCATGGTGGAGGGAGCCTCTAACCAGCCCATTTTGACCAATTAATGGTGGAGGGAGCCTCTAACCAGCCCAGTTTGGACCAATTAATGGTGGAGGGAGCCTCTAACCAGCCCAGTTTGGACCAATTAATGGTGGAGGGAGCCTCTAACCACCCCAGTTTGGACCAATTCATGGTGGAGGGAGCCTCTAAACAGCCCAGTTTGGGCAAATTCATGGTGGAGGGAGCCTCTAAAAAACCCAGTTTGGACCAATTCATGGTGGAGGGAGCCTCTAACCAGCCCAGTTTGGACCAATTAATGGTGGAGGGAGCCTCTAAACAGCCCAGTTTGGGCAAATTCATGGTGGAGGGAGCCTCTAACCAGCCCAGTTTGGACCAATTAATGGTGGAGGGAGCCGCTAAACAGCCCAGTTTGGACCAATTCATGGTGGAGGGAGCCTCTAAAAACCCCAGTTTGGACCAATTCATGGTGGAGGGAGCCTCTAAAAAACCCAGTTTGGACCAATTCATGGTGGAGGGAGCCTCTAACCAGCCCAGTTTGGACCAATTAATGGTGGAGGGAGCCTCTAACCAGCCCAGTTTGGACCAATTAATGGTGGAGGGAGCCTCTAACCACCCCAGTTTGGACCAATTCATGGTGGAGGGAGCCTCTAAACAGCCAAGTTTGGACCAATTCATGGTGGAGGGAGCCTCTAAAAACCCCAGTTTGGACCAATTCATGGTGGAGGGAGCCTCTAACCAGCCCAGTTTGGGCAAATTCATGGTGGAGGGAGCCTCTAAACAGCCCAGTTTGGACCAATTAATGGTGGAGGGAGCCTCTAACCACCCCAGTTTGGACCAATTCATGGTGGAGGGAGCCTCTAAACAGCCAAGTTTGGACCAATTAATGGTGGAGGGAGCCGCTAAACAGCCCAGTTTGGACCAATTCATAGTGGAGGGAGCCTCTAAAAACCCCAGTTTGGACCAATTCATGGTGGAGGGAGCCTCTAAAAAACCCAGTTTGGACCAATTCATGGTGGAGGGAGCCTCTAACCAGCCCAGTTTGGACCAATTAATGGTGGAGGGAGCCTCTAAACAGCCAAGTTTGGACCAATTCATGGTGGAGGGAGCCTCTAAAAACCCCAGTTTGGACCAATTCATGGTGGAGGGAGCCTCTAAACAGCCCAGTTTGGGCAAATTCATGGTGGAGGGAGCCTCTAAACAGCCCAGTTTGGGCAAATTCATGGTGGAGGGAGCCTCGAACCAGCCCAGTTTGGACCAATTAATGGTGGAGGGAGCCGCTAAACAGCCCAGTTTGGGCAAATTCATGGTGGAGGGAGCCTCTAAACAGCCCAGTTTGGACCAATTCATGGTGGAGGGAGCCTCTAAAAAACCCAGTTTGGACCAATTCATGGTGGAGGGAGCCTCTAAACAGCCCAGTTTGGACCAATTCATGGTGGAGGGAGCCTCTAACCAGCCCATTTTGACCAATTAATGGTGGAGGGAGCCTCTAACCAGCCCAGTTTGGACCAATTAATGGTGGAGGGAGCCTCTAACCAGCCCAGTTTGGACCAATTAATGGTGGAGGGAGCCTCTAACCACCCCAGTTTGGACCAATTCATGGTGGAGGGAGCCTCTAAACAGCCCAGTTTGGGCAAATTCATGGTGGAGGGAGCCTCTAAAAAACCCAGTTTGGACCAATTCATGGTGGAGGGAGCCTCTAACCAGCCCAGTTTGGACCAATTAATGGTGGAGGGAGCCTCTAAACAGCCCAGTTTGGGCAAATTCATGGTGGAGGGAGCCTCTAACCAGCCCAGTTTGGACCAATTAATGGTGGAGGGAGCCGCTAAACAGCCCAGTTTGGACCAATTCATGGTGGAGGGAGCCTCTAAAAACCCCAGTTTGGACCAATTCATGGTGGAGGGAGCCTCTAAAAAACCCAGTTTGGACCAATTCATGGTGGAGGGAGCCTCTAACCAGCCCAGTTTGGACCAATTAATGGTGGAGGGAGCCTCTAACCAGCCCAGTTTGGACCAATTAATGGTGGAGGGAGCCTCTAACCACCCCAGTTTGGACCAATTCATGGTGGAGGGAGCCTCTAAACAGCCAAGTTTGGACCAATTCATGGTGGAGGGAGCCTCTAAAAACCCCAGTTTGGACCAATTCATGGTGGAGGGAGCCTCTAACCAGCCCAGTTTGGGCAAATTCATGGTGGAGGGAGCCTCTAAACAGCCCAGTTTGGACCAATTAATGGTGGAGGGAGCCTCTAACCACCCCAGTTTGGACCAATTCATGGTGGAGGGAGCCTCTAAACAGCCAAGTTTGGACCAATTAATGGTGGAGGGAGCCTCTAACCACCCCAGTTTGGACCAATTCATGGTGGAGGGAGCCGCTAAACAGCCCAGTTTGGACCAATTCATAGTGGAGGGAGCCTCTAAAAACCCCAGTTTGGACCAATTCATGGTGGAGGGAGCCTCTAAAAAACCCAGTTTGGACCAATTCATGGTGGAGGGAGCCTCTAACCAGCCCAGTTTGGACCAATTCATGGTGGAGGGAGCCTCTAAACAGCCAAGTTTGGACCAATTCATGGTGGAGGGAGCCTCTAAAAACCCCAGTTTGGACCAATTCATGGTGGAGGGAGCCTCTAACCAGCCCAGTTTGGGCAAATTCATGGTGGAGGGAGCCTCTAACCAGCCCAGTTTGGACCAATTAATGGTGGAGGGAGCCGCTTAACAGCCCAGTTTGGGCAAATTCATGGTGGAGGGAGCCTCTAAACAGCCCAGTTTGGACCAATTCATGGTGGAGGGAGACTCTAAAAAAACCAGTTTGGACCAATTCATGGTGGAGGGAGCCTCTAAACAGCCCAGTTTGGGCAAATTCATGGTGGAGGGAGCCTCTAAACAGCCCAGTTTGGACCAATTCATGGTGGAGGGAGCCTCTAAAAAACCCAGTTTGGACCAATTCATGGTGGAGGGAGCCTCTAAACAGCCCAGTTTGGGCAAATTCATGGTGGAGGGAGCCTCTAACCAGCCCAGTTTGGACCAATTAATGGTGGAGGGAGCCTCTAAACAGCCAAGTTTGGACCAATTCATGGTGGAGGGAGCCTCTAAAAACCCCAGTTTGGACCAATTCATGGTGGAGGGAGCCTCTAACCAGCCCAGTTTGGGCAAATTCATGGTGGAGGGAGCCTCTAAACAGCCCAGTTTGGGCAAATTCATGGTGGAGGGAGCCTCTAACCAGCCCAGTTTGGACCAATTAATGGTGGAGGGAGCCGCTAAACAGCCCAGTTTGGACCAATTCATGGTGGAGGGAGCCTCTAAAAACCCCAGTTTGGACCAATTCATGGTGGAGGGAGCCTCTAAAAAACCCAGTTTGGACCAATTCATGGTGGAGGGAGCCTCTAACCAGCCCAGTTTGGACCAATTAATGGTGGAGGGAGCCTCTAAACAGCCAAGTTTGGACCAATTCATGGTGGAGGGAGCTTTTAAAAACCCCAGTTTGGACCAATTCATGGTGGAGGGAGCCTCTAACCAGCCCAGTTTGGACCAATTAATGGTGGAGGGAGCCTCTAACCAGCCCAGTTTGGACCAATTAATGGTGGAGGGAGCCTCTAACCAGCCCAGTTTGGACCAATTAATGGTGGAGGGAGCCTCTAACCACCCCAGTTTGGACCAATTCATGGTGGAGGGAGCCTCTAAACAGCCAAGTTTGGACCAATTCATGGTGGAGGGAGCCTCTAAAAACCCCAGTTTGGACCAATTCATGGTGGAGGGAGCCTCTAACCAGCCCAGTTTGGGCAAATTCATGGTGGAGGGAGCCTCTAAACAGCCCAGTTTGGGCAAATTCATGGTGGAGGGAGCCTCTAACCAGCCCAGTTTGGACCAATTAATGGTGGAGGGAGCCGCTAAACAGCCCAGTTTGGGCAAATTCATGGTGGAGGGAGCCTCTAAACAGCCCAGTTTGGACCAATTCATGGTGGAGGGAGCCTCTAAACAGCCCAGTTTGGGCAAATTCATGGTGGAGGGAGCCTCTAAAAAACCCAGTTTGGACCAATTCATGGTGGAGGGAGCCTCTAACCAGCCCAGTTTGGACCAATTAATGGTGGAGGGAGCCTCTAAACAGCCAAGTTTGGACCAATTCATGGTGGAGGGAGCCTCTAAAAACCCCAGTTTGGACCAATTCATGGTGGAGGGAGCCTCTAACCAGCCCAGTTTGGGCAAATTCATGGTGGAGGGAGCCTCTAAACAGCCCAGTTTGGGCAAATTCATGGTGGAGGGAGCCTCTAACCAGCCCAGTTTGGACCAATTAATGGTGGAGGGAGCCGCGAAACAGCCCAGTTTGGACCAATTCATGGTGGAGGGAGCCTCTAAAAACCCCAGTTTGGACCAATTCATGGTGGAGGGAGCCTCTAACCAGCCCAGTTTGGACCAATTAATGGTGGAGGGAGCCTCTAACCAGCCCAGTTTGGACCAATTAATGGTGGAGGGAGCCTCTAACCAGCCCAGTTTGGACCAATTAATGGTGGAGGGAGCCTCTAACCACCCCAGTTTGGACCAATTCATGGTGGAGGGAGCCTCTAAACAGCCAAGTTTGGACCAATTCATGGTGGAGGGAGCCTCTAAAACACCCAGTTTGGACCAATTCATGGTGGAGGGAGCCTCTAACCAGCCCAGTTTGGGCAAATTCATGGTGGAGGGAGCCTCTAAACAGCCCAGTTTGGGCAAATTCATGGTGGAGGGAGCCTCTAACCAGCCCAGTTTGGACCAATTAATGGTGGAGGGAGCCGCTAAACAGCCCAGTTTGGGCAAATTCATGGTGGAGGGAGCCTCTAAACAGCCCAGTTTGGACCAATTCATGGTGGAGGGAGCCTCTAACAAAACCCAGTTTGGACCAATTCATGGTGGATTGAGCCTCTAACCAGCCCAGTTTGGACCAATTCATGGTGGAGGGAGCCTCTAAAAACCACAGTTTGGACCAATTCATGGTGGAGGGAGCCTCTAACCAGCCCAGTTTGGGCAAATTCATGGTGGAGGGAGCCTCTAAACAGCCCAGTTTGGGCAAATTCATGGTGGAGGGAGCCTCTAACCAGCCCAGTTTGGACCAATTAATGGTGGAGGGAGCCGCTAAACAGCCCAGTTTGGACCAATTCATGGTGGAGGGAGCCTCTAAAAACCCCAGTTTGGACCAATTCATGGTGGAGGGAGCCTCTAAAAAACCCAGTTTGGACCAATTCATGGTGGAGGGAGCCTCTAACCAGCCCAGTTTGGACCAATTAATGGTGGAGGGAGCCTCTAAACAGCCAAGTTTGGACCAATTCATGGTGGAGGGAGCCACCCATG